>NC_051218.1:36781699-37381699 GCF_015220715.1 Pygocentrus nattereri | reverse complement strand
AGGGCTGTGCACTGCTATGCTGCTCCTACTGGGATTGTGCTGCAGTCCCCCAAAGAGAAAGTGCAATTCAGAACACTGATTTTGCGATTGGCACTGTGCACTTACTCGCACAAGTCTCTGTTAAGACTACAGGATCATTTACCAGAGCACTTCACGTAATAACAGTTTGTCGTCAAAACACAAACAAAAGTGGTACAAAGAGGTCTGTGTAATATGACAAAGTAACATCACAACACGCAAAGACATTTTCACTATACATAACATTACATAACATACATTTGCACCATGATAAATATGAGGCCTAAAAGGCTGGAACAGGCAAAAAATAACCAGCAGTTCCACATTTAAAGGGCCCATATCACAGAGACAGCTTTTCCTGGGTTTGTAATAATCCTATGGACACAACGCTGTAAAAACAGCTCGTTTTAAATTTCACTGCTTTTGTGATGTCATGAAAATCAACACTTGCAGCCTCCCATCTCGCCTACAGCAGTTTATCACACTGTTTATCAACTCACACTGAAGTTATAAGCAGTGATTCAGCCTGGAATGCTTTCCGATTGAAGCATGATACAGATTAGCCAATCAAAACAATGCTCGTTTACAATACATCAGTCAAACAAGAGTGTGCAAAGACAGCTTAGAAAATGGTCATCTAGAAACAAATGACCGTTTTTGGTACATAAATCACACAATATCACACAATGATAATACCGCTACATTACCAGTCTCAAAGTATAAACACTACCACTTTAACCCATTAAACTGCTCTCAAATCAAAAGCGATGCCCTCTGCTATCAAAAAAAGACTTTGCAGTTGTCAAACTTAAACATGACTGCAAAATATCCTAAAAAGGCTTGAAGGGCTCACCGGCATTCAGTTACATACATGGATGCACTGTGACGTTTGGCCAGTACATTATTATTATTTTTTTTTTACATTTGCTTCAAAGAATAAAATGTACACAACTTTCCCCGTACCCCTAACGATGTCTCAGTAACAAAACTTACAACACCAAACGCTTCTTGCCTTTTTTTAGAGAAAGTGGAAAAGTGTGTACATTTTTTTTTCTGTGCACCATTCCTGATGTCAGCTAGTTTCACTTTCTAGGAATATAGAGCTCTTTGGGGGTGGAGGAATTCCACAAGCATGCTGAAATCATTTTGGTAAACATAACAGGCAGTTAAAGGCATAGCTTTGCAACTCAAGAGTATTTTGTAATTAAAGGGCTAATATCACAGAAAAACAAATGTCCTTGCTTTTCTGAAATAATGGCGTTTACAGTAGTATGTAAACATTGTTAAAGCTTCAAAACATACCAGTCACTACACAGTCCATACATGGAAACTCCGCTGCCTGTTTTGAATCCACTGTTTCTGTGATGTCACATAGAACAAACTAAAGCAGACTGGCTATGCCTATTCAGCTCTCAGGACTTTTGAATGTGGCAAAAATACAGAGCAATCAAAACAGAGACGATTTACAGATCTGTCTTAAAAGCACAGCGAAAAAGCAGCCTGTTTATCTGAAGGTCACTTAAAAAGGAATTATGACCACTTTCGACTACACACGTTACAAGTGGATCTCAATGCAAAAGATAAAAAGCAAAAAAACTAAGATGGGGCCCTTTAACTTTCTCTGGTCAGAGCATGCTGAATATAATGGCTATAAGAACTGGAAATGCTGACCAAAGTGAGCATGGAGTCGGTTCATTCACAAAGGCAGAACAAAGGCATGCTGAGAGGATTTAACTGGGCCACATGTCGCTCAATCTCACACTATTAGCATGAACTTTTTAGTGCCAACACCTCAGAGAAAAGCACAGCTTAATCAGCTGACCACGCTGTGCAACTCTAACCTATAGCCAAGTCTACATTAAACAATATACTAATGTAATAATGTGTCACAAGATTCGTAACATTTTTCCCTTCTATTGATTCATTTACAGCTAATTGCCAAACCATATAAGTGGCCTGAAGGGGAATTCCACCCATTTTTTTTTTATTCTACATAATGAGACAGTTGACAAGTAAACAAAGAGAGTGATTTGGTGTTAAACTTATCAAGTCAGAGTTCTTCACAGTGGTGGTGATACAAACCAGACATGCACCTTTACAAGATTGCTCACAGAAAGTAATTACATATTACATAGGAACATTGTTTTCTGATAAAGGTTTGGCTTGACATGTATTATAATGGAGGGGTATATGAACGGTGTTATAAGGCAAAAAAGTGCCCTTAGGAAACTTATTATTTTCAGATTTATAACCATTTCACCATCAACAACATTCTATGCAACCACTCAGGAGTCTTGAAGATCTGCTGATGGTTTAGGACGATAAATAAAACGAATGTGTGTGTTGTAGGCATGGCTCCCGTCACCACCACCGTAAAGAACGCAGAATCTGTGGGTTTCTCTGCAAATGAACCAACTCACATCAAACCAGCCTCAATGACTTTGTTTACACATTAATCGGGCAGAAATTCTGAAACATGGGCGGAGGCCCCCTTTAAGTAAGTTAGCTAACCAACTCCACCGGGGCGACTACACGAGTGACTACAGTAAGTTAAGGTTAGCTAGCTAACGTTGCCTAGCTTGACTGTTAATGCCACCTTAAGTAGCTAAACAAGCTGGTGTTCTGATAAGCAAGTACCGCAGTTACAGGAAACTGAGACACTTATTTTTGACACAGCGGACTGCATTTCTCAAGTTTAGCGACACCCGAGTCTCTTAAACAGGGGCTGCGTTACGAGGATGAAGTTGATTCGAATATCTCGCTCCACCTTAAATGGTGCAGCAGTTCCATTCTGGTGCGCCTAACGGCTGCACCATTTAAGGTGGAACGGAGGAAATTCGAACTAGAAGCTCACTTCAGCTTCGCGGCTAAGCTAGCGAACGTAGCTGACAGAGCATGGATGCATGGATAGCTTCAGTAGTTAACTCTTTAAACGACCCCCCAAGGCTCAGGGTCTCTGTAGCTGGCTGGCTGAGCAACTGTGCAGACCCAGGACCGGACTCCTGGCTAGCCGTGTGCGAGTATGTGTGTTAATGTCAGACGTTAAAGAGCCGAAGCGGCTGACACACACAGTGGCCAACAAACATCCAACTTACCAATATCCTCTTAAAGAGCGCGTTCTCTTTAGGCGGCAGCGCTATGGAGGGCATTGTAGCCTTGTGTAGCTATACTATAACATCAAGCAGAGCTGAAGTCTCTGTCCTGTGCCAGGCTGTGTGTGTGCAAAGCGGCCGAACCGAACCGCGATGTGCGCCGGACTGACTGTCTTCACGTGGTGACACAAGGCCTGCACAACCCAAATGGCGGCTCGCGCGTGATCTGCGCGTGCGCAGCAGGCGTGGGGAGGGAGGCCCCACGCAGAACCAAAATGGAGAGTTTGTGGTAGTGACAGAAAGTACCCTTAACCATAGCACGGCCCACCTGAGCGTGTAGCGAGAGAAACTGTACTCTTTAGAATCAGAGTAGCGATCCTCTGAGCGTGAAGTGACAGAAATGCTACACTTTAGAATCAAAATAGCGACAATCTGCGCATGTGCAGTGACCAACAGCCCCCCAGCAGAACTAGACAGAGGGAGTCAATCAGAACCAGCCACAATCTGAATATGTGCATTCAACATTAATCTGTTAACAGATTATCTATATATGGATGCATGGCATGTTAACAAATGCGAAGTTACACTAATAATCGATGTTGTGCGGTGTTATCGTTTAAGTATTCCGTGTTCATTTTTTATGAGATGCAATGCATCACTTGGAACGTACGGAAGGCTTTTTGCAAATGAAACGTAACATTATAGAGAATTAGAGTAAAGTCAAACTGAAATCAGACTTTTTATTTATCCGTCTCAGGATCAGCGTCTTTTCCACGATCGATTACTCTGTGTGCGCCCAGGAGGGGCAGCGTGGGTCCGGTGAATCAAGCACCTATTAAATCGAGCCAGACTGGAGCAGCAGTGCGTCTTTTTGGCTAAACGCATTAAAACGTGTTAAAATGCCCGCAGGCCGCTTACTATTACAGACCACAGCACTGACAAAGAGTGAGTATTGAACATACTCTAACCGGCGAGGCTCTCCTGCTGTTGTAAATCGGAAGGAATGTTTATAATTTGTTCGTTTTAGCCGGTTAGCACGGTGCTAACTGGCCTGACCTTAGTTTCTCCTGCTTAGCCAATAGCAGCTAATCTCGGAGAGTAAGCGACCGTTAAACGTCGTGTTATCAGTGATAAACGTGTCAGTAAACTTGTTTTTCAGTTAATGTTTTGGCTTACATGGCCTGCGCTAAATATTCGTTGATGTAACGTTATATTAGCCGGCTGACTGACATTGTTGTAGTCGTTTTTGTATGAACGCCATTGGCTAGGGCTGGGCGGTACTGTTTAAACGCAATATCGCGATATTTTCCAGGTGATCTCTATGTTTGCAGTAGTGAATATAGGTCGGAATAAAAGGTGGAAAGCCGTTTTTCTGTCTCGGTCCAAAAGGTTCTTACATATTCACAGGAAGAATGTGTTTTTGCCACGAAGAAGACCATTAACAGGATTAATGGGTAACAGAACCTTAAAGTGAGTTTCCTTTACTTTGAAAGGGACTGGAAGTTTAAGGGAATTCTGTAGCAGCGCATTGTTATAACTAACAACTCGGCTGAACCCCATAAATAAAGTCATTTGTAGTCCTTCTTATTCACATCATTAATAAAGTCAATGCACTCATTCTTCATGAGTGCTGCTACTTTAAAAGAATATCTAAACCTGATAGAGCTTGTTTTGTTCTTTCTTCTTCTAAAATGACACCAAAGGAAACTTTAGGTAGCGTTGTAAAAGTTATCCAGAAAGGAAAGTGGCCAGTTCTGTAGTCTTTGTGTTTTAAACTTACAAAACAATGTGAAGCAGCTAGCCGATCAGGTGCTCTGCAAATAAGTGCCGTGTCCTGGATGCCATGAGTGAAGCGCAAAAAATAGCATCATAAAAATGCTCGCTAACAGGGACAATGCTGTTTTAGCTAATGTTGCTAGACGAAAGGAGCACCAAACTTATCTCAGCCAATAGACTATGTAAGGGAAACATTCCTTTAATCCACCTATCAAATAATCTGAACATCTGTGTTGTCTGATATGTGGACTTTATTCATGTCCTTTATTTTACAATGTACTTTTTTTCTTTACAGCTATTAGCAGAAATGCTTTCACTGCAGCCAAGCCAGATTCCTCAAGACCAAACATGCTGCGAGTGGGACTAGCCTTTGGGAGCACAGCTCTCCTGTGGGCACTGGTAAGACTACCATGTTATTGCTCTTAGAATGAAACACTGACCCTTTTTTGCTCTTAGACCACAGCTGATTCATTTGCTTATGTCCCATTAGCTCTTCAAGCAGCACAGCACTGACGTGCAGGAATACAAGACGAGAAATGGACTGGAATAGTTCCTCACAACATGTAAGCAACACTCCTGACCTGCACCATTAAACAGTATGGCTGTTGCTAGCAGGAACTGGCTGAAAGCTGTGTGAGGTGGATTTAAAGTAGTATATCGCAGTTTCACATTGTTTCCAGTGCTGACTAAATATCTGCTTAGATACAGTATCATGTTCCCCCTTAATATTGCAGGAAAATGCTGATGAAATCGAAGTGACATGTTAGTCATTTTAGTAGGCCTGTTTATTTACTGTCTCTCTCTCTCTGTCTCTCTCTCTCTGTCTCTCTCTCTGTCTCTCTCTCTGTCTCTCTCTCTAGGGCATATTTCCAACCTCTGTAATGTTTTTGTCAAAACATTTTCCCCAGTGTCTGTGGTCCACTGCTCCTGGATGATCTCCTGTAATGTATAATAAAGATATTTATATATTAAAATTCTTTTTGTGTATTTGTCACATTCCTTTGCCCACTTGCAAATGCATGTCGTGAACAAGATAATAGATAATGAATCCTGGTTTGTGTGGATGTAACAGTTCTACATTATTTGTTGTGATTACAGTAAGCTGTAGTTGGTTAGTGTAGTGGATAACACCTTTGCCTTCTATGCTGTAGACTGGGGTTTAATCCCTGCCTGGGTAAACACCCTACACTACACCAGTAAGAGTCCTTCAGCAAGACTCCTAACACTACCGTCGCCTACCTGTGTAAAATGATCAAATTGTAAGTCGCTCTGGATAAGAGCGTCTGCCAAAATGCCATAAATCTGTAGTGGTCAGCTGGAACTTTTAAGTTTGGTATTTGTGGACACAAGCAAAAAGTGTACCAATATAAGCAAGAAGATGGTTTAGTTGTTTTTCTCTGCCACAAGATCAAAATAATGTGCACAGCTGTCCACTATTTTATAGGTAGATGTGTGAGTAATTAACAGAGCCTTCCAGAAATATTTTGTAGTGTCATTGTTAAAATGCTGATGGTTGGGACAGTTATCTCCAATGCAACAGTGTAGTGGTGTTCATTAAAAAGGCGTCTCGTCACAGGTCAGCTACTTTATATACGATATATGAATGAATATTTATATTTGATAAATGAAAACTGGGTTGTAAAGTTGTTGGAAAGCCCATTAGTCATCAGGTCTGCAGTTGTGACTAGTTGCAATAAATTATGCAAGAACTGATTTATTTATTTATTTTTATTCATACATTTGGGCCATGCACGTAATACTATTGTTCAGTATGCCCACCAATTTTATCATGTGATATTTTAGTGTGTCATAGGACCTGCTCTTCACTGTACAAGATATGAGGTTTTTTTGTTAAAGGTCCCATCCACTGTCTGGCAAACCTAATACTGCATTTGAGGTCTTTAGTGTTAGTTATAATAACAGTACTGCAAATGTTAGTAGTGGCTATAGCCTTCATACAATTTTCATCTGTTGAGTTTTTAATTTGAATGGTCCACTTCTGTTGTCCATTGGACAGCATAGGTAACTTGATCATTTATAGGTAGTTGTACATAATAGCAATATAGATTGATTAATATTAATATATTGGTAAATATTAGAATTTATTTTTATTTAATAGTGGGCTATATGTTTGTGGCATTAGTTATCGCAGTACTACTGCTCTTCACATCCGGAACCTTTTATTGCTATAATTACTAGCCATAGTGCAAGAATAGATACAGTTGGTCCAAAAAGGTAAAACTACTTTTAAAAAGCTGAGAATGCTTTCATTTTAACCTGGAATAAACAGCAGAATGTTTTAGAATCTTGAAAAAAAAATAAAACAAGGAAAAGTTCATTAAAATTAAGAAATATTCAAGATTTTGCACTATTTCTAATTCAGATTTAAGTGGATGTGTGACACTGGTCATGTTCAGGCCTTCGTAAAGTTTCTCTGGTCTTTCTATAGAAGCCCGCGTTCAGACGTCGCTAGTGAATCTATTCTTGAAAGGTATTTGTCACTATTAGTGATCGGTCTGTGCCAGCTGTGCCAACATTGTTATGGTAATATCATTTGTAATAAAAAAGCATTTTCACTATAGTGGTCTCAGACTTTTGGACCCTACTGGGTATATATTATATATCTAGTAACCTACATGACTGTATATGATTACAAGTAGCACTAGCAGTAGAGCAGGACAGTGTGAAAATATTTATTGTCATCATGATAAATTACATCACAATATGCTTTTCTGAGCATATTTTGGAAATCATCAGTCCTTAAAACACTTAGCAACTGCATGTTTGTTTAAAAAGAAAGCATAATTAGTCCTGTTTAATTGGATGTAGTGCAGCAGTGTGAAATGTTGAATACAAATAACTGAATTAACAATATTTAATAGTATTTTAATTTTTTTTGAGACGCATAAAGCAAAAGGAGGACAAACATGAAATACTAATATGAATAGTGCGTGTAACAATACTACTAATATATATATATATATATATATATATATGTAGCAATCCTAATTATTAATTATATTATTTATTCATTAATTAATTGAATTAATTCAGAAAAAAATATGTATTCATTAATTAATTATTAATTCAGAAAGAAGGCAAAAAAGAAGCATATTTGGACCCCACTGTAACTTACACATCACAGGCCTAGTGACCTACATGACTATGTATGATGGCAAGTTCCAGCGCCAGTAATGCCCTTCAAATCTGATCCGTCGGGACTTTTATTTTGAAAGGCCTTTTTTTTGTGGTGTATATATGCTGCTGTGTCCTCACGCCCCCTTGGTGTCTGTCTCTCTGGGTTCATTCCGTCTCCGAGCGGCCGTGTTTCACAACCCAGGCTGAGTGAGTGAAGATGTTCGCGGTCAGAGCGGCGTGGCGGCGCTGTGCGGTCCGGCAGGCCCTCACGGTCCGGTCCAGCCTGAATGGAGCCGGTGAGAAACGCGGTTCGTTCGTGTTTTAGAACCGGGTTAGTCTGTTCTGGTTAGAGTCCGAGCAGGGCCAACAGCAGCCTCGTCAACGGCAGGGCCTGGGGGTTGCAGTAGACACTCACTCAGCACTCCATTCAAATAAAATAAAGTTATTTAGTAAGATTCACGAGGAGAAATGTGAAGTGTATGCAGTTTAAGGTACTGTAGTTCAGTTGTGAGGGCACAGCGAAGGTCAGGTTAGCTGTTTTGTGCTTATGCATCATATTTTTTCGGTGTAATGAGACACATTGAACTGACTGCGTGGTTATGCAGCCAAAAAGTACACAGTGTACAAACCGAGCACATGGGCCTAAACCCCACACTGTTATTACCACCATTTCATGATGGCACCGTCATAAGACGACTGTCATATTATTGTCACTTTAGTTTTAATTATTTTTTGTAGACTTTTTTTTGTTTTTTTTTCTTGGTTTATTTATTTATTTTTGTTAAGTTGTTCAGTTGCAGTATAAAGGTACACCTCCCCCACCAGCTCGGTTATAAAACATGAAATTGCGCAACGGAGGGCGGGATAAGCGTGACTTATTTGGATGTTTTCTTTTTCGTGTTCTTGAATAATGACTAGGACTTTTAATGTGTGACCTTCATTGGACTGCAGAGGGGGAGGGCGAGGAACATGGTTCCTCCGTGGTTCACGTGTTGCTGAACGTGCGGGGGAGGGGAGGGGGGGGGGGTTCTGTTTAGAACCACTTCATGCCTAAATGGTTCTTCAGATTGACAGCACCAGTTCTGCTGTTGTTACAAGCTTGACATAGTACCAACAGCAGACCTCTTCTAGAACCACATGCAACACATTCTCCATCAATCTGACAAGTCATTCAAGTATGAAATGGTTCCATATAGAACTCTAACCAGAACCATTCTTTTTTTTTTCTGAAGAGCCTTTGAAGTGCCATCTTTTTAAGGATGCAGGTTGAGTGTCGAGCTGAACGGGTCCGTATTCTAGCTCCAAATCCTTTAAATCGTTTACAGAAAAGGCCTACGGCGCTCTTCAACGGCCTCCTTTCATTTCCAGAAGATGTTGCAGCAGACGTGAGAGAACGGGCTGGGCTGCGTTCTGTGTGTTCACAGGATTGGTTATGGGTTAAAACCTGACTGAGGAGGAATTTGGTGAATTATTTAACCAGTTTTAACAACGAAATGAAATGCTGTGCAGTATTTTACACAAATGTTCTGCACAACCACCTTGTCAGTTGCCCTACATTCATGTTGACACAGAGATAAGAGCCGTAAACCTAAAGCTGGACTATTGACATACAGCCTATATGTCTGTTCCTGTATGCAAAGGAAATCTGTTTCAGTATATTTGTAAAATTATGTGTCCAGTTTTAGTACATTTCCATATATCGCTACTGTCAGAACAAAACCTTGTATCTCCCAAATGGTAACTTTACAGGAGATGGAAAAAAACTAATTTAATTATAATGTAAGTCAATGGAACCAGATGTTTTTACGAGTCATTTTAAGCAGTTTCCTTTGGTCCAGTCATTATGAATTTTACACAAAGTGTAAAGAGCAACAGACATTTTCAAATTATGTTAAAACTGAAAAACAGCAAAAATAGAGATATAAGGTTTTGTTCTGACAGCAGCGATATGTTTTACATGTATGTAATAAACATTGATTCATTTATTTCATCTACTTATATGTATATATTCAAGTACACTGGCATTTATCTAAATCATAAAATATTGTTAATATATGCACGTGTGTGTGTATATATTTTTCTTCCACATTGGTTCGTATTTATCAGTAAAACCCTCGGCTCCCACTCGTGTTTCTCTGAGTGGGACAGTTTTTGCCCATAGGTGATCAGTTGTAGCGTTGGGAAAAATTAATTTCTTGCTACTGTGAAGTTTACAGTAACATCTGGGAATTCAGTTATTGCATGTAAGAATGTAAGAGCTCATTTTTACCAGCAGACATTGTTTTAGATGTGTAATAATTAGAATTCAGTCATTAAAAAGTTAGATTTTTACTCATGAAATTTGATTAGGTCATGTTAAATTTAATTAATATTCACAAAATTGGTTGCTTTCATCAAAAGGATTCCAGAAAACTGAAATCAAACATGCTAAAATATCATATCTACTAGTAAAGTGGCTGATACTGTTGAATCTTCGGACATTTTCACTTGTTCACATTGAATTCTGCATTTCAAAAATTGTGGATTAAAAGCTGAGACGGCTTTTCCCTAAGAAGGTTGTACTGGTCTAATCTACTGACACAGCATCTCTAATACACGCACTCTCCTCTTTGTGTACCCTTTGACTCCTGAAACAGATTAACAGATTAGCTGGTATAAATAACACAGTGGTGTCTAGAGCCTTTTTTCTGTAGGAGGGCATGAGTGATGGGATTAAGAGGGAGAATATGAGAACTTTTTCCTCCTAGAAATACAGTATAGTCCAGTTCCTCTGTTATCTCCTGGGCCCTCATAGAGAGTTTGTCCACAGCCCTGGCCGCACTCCCAGCTCCATTAGTTTGGTAATTACGAGTCTGATAAGGACTCTGAAGGTCTGCACGTGCAGAGCAGAAACTGACGCGAGTCCAAGTGGCTTTGTAGTAAACAAAAGTTTGGCCCCAGCGTTTTGGCACTGATGTAATTAGGATTAGAAAGGGAAAGCTGAAAAAAGGAAAATGTCAGTTTAGGTCACTTAGAATTGAACTGGTTTATTCTGCTGTTGCTTTAAGACAGGTATATGCAGATTAGATCTGTTCTGATTGGCTGCCCTGTCTTCTGGCTGATTCAGAAAGGGTTAAAACAGTCATTGTAACTTCTGTGACATTGAACGTAGCTAAACTGCTGTAGGCTAACATTTAGGCTAGTTTATGTGTTTAAATACTACGCACTTAAAAATGATGGTTCCTCAAGGGTTCTTTAGTGAAGATGATTCTGTGTAGAACCATGAACACTCAAGGAACCCTTTGCATGATTAAAGGGTGAAAGGATTCTTCAGATGCTTTAGGTGGCACTATACGGAACCTTTTTGTTCTGTATAGCACCCAAAACAGTTTTTTCTATTGTAACAAGCCTGACATGGTAACAATAGAAGAACCTTTTTTGGTGCTATAGAGAACCCTTTCCATATAAAACGGTTCCATATAGAGCCATACAGCACATTCTCCGTCAATCTTAAGAATCCTTTCATGTTGCAAAGAACCCTTTAATCATGGAAAGGGTTCGAGTGTTCATGGTTCTATATAGAACAGTTTTCTTTACTAAATAACTCTTGAATCTTTTAAGTGTGTGCATTAAACTCTTATTTCAAAAATATACAGTGTTTTGATTTTGTTTAATATGGGCCCTTTATTTCAGCTCAGAACTGAGCAAAGTCGATGCAGAGTTTGAGTTTTATGTTTAACTATAAAGATATGCAAGGCTTTAATAACATGGTGCTTTTCGCATAGACAGTGGTGCCTACATGAGGGCAGAGAGGTTTGCACATTTCTGATCTTCTGACTTGGTGATTTGTCTTTAAAACACCTAAAAGCAGCTAAAACCTTTTAGAGAAAGATTATGCCTGTGTAGTATTGAGTTTGTTTTTTGCAGATGAACTTTGTTAAAGGCTTAGCTTGTTTCTGACCGGCATATTTCTGGACAGCTAAAGCTGCTCCCTGCAGTGCAAGTGCACAGTGATCCTGCTGTTCAGGACGCAGCTCAGCACCTTCTCATGAAAGCCCTGTCTGCTGCACTACAGGCTAGTGTTGACCCTTAAGGTCAATCCCTCTAGCAATTACTTGGGTCAAACGTCCTGGGTCAAGAAAACCAAGAATGACACAACACAATCGCCCACTCTAAAGCAGGGCTGCTCAAAGTGTGACCCCTGGGAAAAATATAATTTGCATAATTTTCCACTTATGAAATGATAAAGTTGTTCGACTGAGACACATTTGGAGTCCACGCTTTGCGTAGCTTCTTTAGAACTGGAGCTTTGAAAACTTTCAGTATTTGTAACAGCAACAGCTATAAATATGGAGGATTCTGATCTGAGATCAGTCTTGTATTAGTGAATACCAGCCCTGGTGTTGTCTGAAGTAGCTGCTCGCTGTGTTAGTAAAATTATGTAAACTTGACCTGGGTGTGGTTTTGAGAAGATTTGGAGATTGTTTATGCTGTTTGGGTGACTATTGAGTTCTAGTGTATGTTGGCAGCATTAGCCTCTAAACTCAAGAAGAGAAATTTAGACTCCAAATATGTCTTTGTGATTGACTGCATCTGGAGTAAGTGGATTAATTTGTAGATTTGATTTACCAAAGCATTCCTTTAAATGAAAATATGTATAGCTGTGGCTATATAAAGCTGGGATCAAGATTAAATGACTTGCACTGTTCGAAAAACAGAATACCTTCCTGTTGTCTTAGCGTCCTGCTTTCTTTTCCTTACAGTTGCTCCTCGGAGGCTCATGTCGTCTGTCCCTGGCGGCACAGGCGAAAATATTCTGTATGTAGTTCTGTGCGGTGGAGCTTTTGCTGGTGCCATGGCATATGTGAGTTATGCTCAGCATTTGTTGGTTATGACATCCATCTCTACATGAAAAAAGGAAAAAATCAATTATTTTATTTTTTTTATTTTTTAAGGCCTACCAAACGGTGGCATCAGACAGCACCCGCTTTTCTGACCGTATGTCCGGGATCCAGGCACGGCCCAAGGATGACTGGAAGCCCAAACCTTGGCCACCCAAAAGTAAGTCGAGAATTGAGAAGGTTGGGGGACATTAGCAATTCTTCAAGGAATTCTGTTTGACCTCTTGCTGCATAACATGGTGGTCACAAAACTGGTCAGCTTACTCGTCACTTACCATGTTGACAGACACTTGAGTGCTGGCTGAGGAGGAGAGTAGGTGAAAGGTTACATTCTCTCTCCAGCAGTGAGTGTATTTTTAGCCCAGTATCTATGATACTCAGGTTAAAAATAGTGAGCAAATTTGTAAAACTTTCTCTTCAGGCCAAGTATAGTATATCAACCAAACAGAACCTTATTCAAACACTTTATTCCTGCTAAGTAGAAATGGACGGTACCATTTTTAATAAATATCTTCTCATACTAATGTAACAGACCGCTTTAAAATGGTAGTTTTTGTGATGCTGAGCGAAGGTCTAAAATGGAATATTATAACATTGATACACAGTGATATTGCTTTTTGCTTTTAAGTATATGCATGATGTAATTCTAATAAAATTCTATTTTGTGCACTTGGTATCCAGGTATTCAGGATCTAGCAGTTAAATGCTATATAGGAATTTTACTGGGTGCTACAGACTGCTTTTAAGGAGTCTTTTAAACTCCATAGATATATAAATAATAGGTTTAGTGTCTGGAATTCTGGTTACAGTCTTCTTAATCCTTAATACTGTGTAAAGTTCTCTGTGGTGTCACAATATGAGAGAATAAAACAGGGCTGTCGCAGATTTCCAAGACCTTATTTTAGCATAAAGTAACAGTACTTGGGACGCCACAGTTCATTAACTTTACTAATGCAAATTAAATGTGATCTGATACAGTGATATATTAAGAAAAAGCTGTGATGTTGAATTTTATCTGTAGCGCCCACCAAGAAGTTCTTGTGTAACACTTGTTCTCATATTAATGTTGGGCTACCTGTGGCTACTTTAATCATGTGATCTACTTTACCTTGCTTTATGTTGCAGTACAAGCAATTCCTTGATTATTTCCAGACTTATTACAGAATTTAATCAAATTATTTTTTCTTCTTATGTCTTATTACCACACTGCGACAGTCGGCTTCATTCCTTTATTCAGACATGTATTATATTAAACATTTCTAATGCTTCTGGTTCTCAGACACTATAAGACTCTTGTCCAAGTTACAAATGGCTCTAAATGCCTTGTAATATAAACATGGAGCTCTACATTTGACATGAATGAACGGTCATTTAAAAGGAAGCCATTAAGCAGCATCAGGGTTATTTCAGTCAGAAATGTAGGTGTTTTTGAGGCCTCATTGTGTTGCCTAGCTAACATTTGTCTTTTGTATTTTAGGCGAGGAGGATGGCAAGGGTGAGTATCCAGGTGGTTTCATTCCATTTTTCATAAGCATCGTCCTAATTTTCACAGTCATGGTGCAAACCATCAGAAGAGGAGCATGAGTCTGTTTTTTCTGTGATTAAATACTTTCTTCTGCTCTGCTCTGAAACTTTACTAACACTTTTTGACTCTGCACTCACTTAATGAATAATGCTAATGAATCATCCTAAAACTGCGTGTCCCAGTTACATAAACACTTGTCAGAATGTTGTTAATATTTGTACTTGTAGTCACAGCTTTGAGAAATTTGCCATTTTGCCATCTCATTGTCGACATCATTAAAGAAAGAAACTCCATTTCAACTAAATTGTCTTTTATTAAATTTATTACACCCACTGTGAAAGTGGAGGAGCCCATTGCATGGTGTCTCCTCCCACTCTGTTAGTCCTATTGGCTGATCACCGCAGAACACTGCACATCATCTTATATGATAAGATCACATGGTTACCCTGTTCTGATTAATGTTTTAGGTTTTTATTTTTTTTATTTAAAATTTTTTACATCCGTGTAATCATGATATTGTCAATTCAGAACATAATGCTTACTTGTCATGGTAGAAATTGCTTGAACTGCATCAGTTGGCAAGGATGCTGATGGCCTTTTAAAGACGCTTCATTCGAATAAGTTGGTTATTAGTAAAGCAGTGCTATAAAATGGCTTGGAAGACAACAGAACTGCAGTATTTAGTGTTAGATTTAATATAAAGTTCTTACACATTATCAATCCCTTGCTCTGTATTAACTCACCAACGTTGTAAATGAGGGCACCCGCAGTGTTCTCAGAGACTAAATAAAGGCTGATTGTTTGATTGATTGATATAATGTAATGGTTTAATATAATGTAAGCTTTCTGGAACATTTCCAGTCAAATAGCCCTTCAAAAATACAATTATTAATCATTGTTCATTAGGTTTTTACCTTCATATCAAAGCTGTAAAGAGAAGAAACTCCACTGACCCACTTCACCCTTGCTGTACTGCTTCATGTCCATGCAGTACTGTAAGATAAAAAGCATAGCGACTATGCGTTTGCTATACAAGTAAATAAAATGCTTGAAGGGGAACTACACCCGTTTTTAAATATTTCTGCGTAATTGCGTTGTTAAAATGTAAACCGAGCCTTTCAGGGTGCTTTGATGTGAAATGCAGAGTACAGAGTCAGAATGGTTCACAGTGGTGATGATATCACAAAAAGTTATATAAAATGTTTAGATATATGCTGCCTGATGTCTGACATTGTTTTATGATATTTTTGGCCTAAAGTGTAGTTGTTGTTGTTGTTGTTGTTGTTATTATTATTATTATTATTATTATTATTTTAATCCATTCATGGTGGAGAGGTACACGTACAGGGTTTTCTGAGGCAAAATAAAACTCCAACAAAAAGCCTATTTATTAAAACTTCACCACTGCTGTGAAAATGTTAAATTTCTCTCCAGTGAACCATTTTCACATTCTATCAATCTGAATAAATACACCTCAAACTTTGAATTATGCCGAAATTGAGAAAAATCAGTAAATTTGATCAGAAGTGTTTACATTACTGCCCTGCGATGGACTGGCGACCCATCCAGGGTGTATCCTGCCTTCCGCCCGAAGACTGCTGGGATAGGCTCCAGCACCCCCCCGCGACCCTGACGGAGAAGCGGCTTAGAAAATGGATGGATGGATGGATGTTTACATTACTGACAGTTTGAAAGTACTCGCAGTTCTTCTGTCTGAAATGCTCTGTATTTTGAGTCCCCAATATTTTCTCAAAATAATCCAGCTTTAGGTCTGTATTGCTATAAATATTTCACTAAATATTTAGACAGGGGCATTTATTTTGCTGCACAGGCCAACGTGTATGTTTATAGATGTTTCTTTATTAAATCTGGTTAAAGCTGTATAGGTGTGAGATTGCTTTGAAAATGATGAGCTGCATGACTTTTTGCTGGTGTTCTGTGTTTGAGTTTAAAATAGACGCCCTGATTGATGCCTTGCCCTTCCTGTCTGTTGTTAAACCTGAATCGTATTGGTCAGAGCTCCTGTTAATCAGAACAGGGCTCCACCCTCCTTCACTCCTATTGGCTTTTCACCTAAATGGCCTATCTGTACTTGTCTTAAATTGTTCTCCCAATATCCTCACTCACATTCCCACCCATATTCCCACCAACATCCCTGCCCACATTCCCACTCAATTACCCATTGGTTAGCCTCAGTTTTCAAGAGTTTTCTAAATTGACATTTAAGCCCAGTCATTCAATAAAAGTCTAAATGCTTTTAGTGGGATATTTTGCACAGCTATGCTAACAAAATTGACGTTTATAGCGTTTAGCAGATGCTGTTATCCCCTTGAGTCCCCTTACAAAAGTGCTTTTAAAATTAACATTAGCAAATAATTGGAGATTCTTTAGTACTCCATGTGTTGTGCATCATAGCATATGGAGCTATATTGCTAATGCTAATTAGGTGTACCTTCAGAAGCACAGTTAATACTTTGTGTATTACTAACCCCAAATTCGCTAAATCTGAAAAGAGAGTTATCAAATGTTAAAGCTAACCCAAAAAGAACTGATCTGAAATTTTTCTTTCCTTTTCTAACTGCTGTCTTTGTTCTGACTCTTTCCAGAGTTTTAACTAACTGGGTCAATCGAGACTTGGCGCCCATAGTCTTCAGTCAGGACTCTTTGGATGTCTCTCTTCCTTCTGCACAGTACTGCTAATAACAGTCCTGCTCTCTGTATTCTTTCCACCAAAAGCACTTTACTCTTCTTTCACTGTTGCTCTTTTTTTTTTTTTTTCCTTCAAAATTGATGCCTCATAGCTTAAAGTTTAAACGGCTCTGCTTTTGAATATGTGGGAAGCCATGTAGGAGTTATGCTTCCATCTTGGCTTCATTAAATGTGCGCAACAGAAGCCCCTTTGGTTCTGTCTCCGTGGTATCGGATTTTACAGAGTTACTGGTACTGGTGGCTTTGAGCATATGGTAAGGCTCAACCATCTTACTGTTCCTCCCCCCTCTTCTCACTCCCCTCACCCCTTTTACCTTTCGTTCTCTTCTCCTACTTGTTCTAACTTGTAAATTTGGTCTATTTCTCAATTTCCTCTCCTCCCTCCCACTGTATTCTTGCTTTTGCATGCTGTCTGCTGTAAGAGGTTTTTGGTTTGATTGATTTGCATACTACTCTACCAATTCGCAAAAGTTTGAACACCTCTGGTCTAATTACATGTTTTGTTGATTTTCTGTAAATTAGTTATGTCCTCTACAGAGAACAGACTTACTTTTGGCAAATTGTAGCGCACAGTTTCTATATATTTCAACATATTCAACACAGTGAGGGGGGAAAACACATGAAATTAGGGCTGGGTGATAAAACAATAATAATTATTGTGATATAACTTTCCTCAATAGAAATGTTTGATAGACCATTTTGGCGCTTCTGTGTTAAAGTGACAGCCCTGGTGGCATTTTCTACCTCAAGGAAAACACTACTGCTGCCTCCACAAGAGGGCACACTTGAGTTTTTCGACATGATTCAGTGACGACACGTAAAATGATTGCCCAAATGTACTGATTTAAACAAAAGTAAATCACAGATGCTGTGTGTTGCAGTGGAGAAAGAGAGAACCTGAAGCAGTGCTCAGTCACTCACACAGCACGGCTGAATTAATGTTACTGTATATTAAACAAAACCAAAAGAAAAGCACTGTTTTCAGTTCCACCTAAAAGGAGGACTGTTTGTCTAGTGTGACAGATTCACACTGCGTTTAATGATTTTGCACAGCAAGCATCAGATATATTGCAGTTTTTCCATCCCTCAATCTACTATGATAGAATAGAGAAATCCAGATGTTTGTTAGCTGGTGTTTGAATACTGTGATATACTCTGACATGGATGTGGTAGGAGTGATAAGAATGAGGCAGTGTGATCCATCTTTGACATTCAGCTAATGTTTGCTGTTTGCATTAGTCTGACGTTGTTGAGAAACTAAGCATTTTAGCACTTGTAACTGAGTAGCCTTGTGCTTGTCATTAGACAGCTAAAATAATCCGTTTTCTTTCATAAATTATAAATATTACAAAAAATGTGCTTTTCCAGCTGGTAAAAACAGCTAACCAGAATATTTCTCCCACTGTTCCGTGACAGATTTTGAAATGTTGCACTGTATGGTGAGTGTTTTGTCCGACCTTAAAGGATAGTTAAAACAGCAAATAACCACTTGGGAGCAAAAATCAGCCTTCAAACTTAAGGAATAATGATTTGACATTTATCGCTAAATCTATCAATATTAACTGATATGAAATTTTATGTTGTCATAACACTGATTGTATCGCCCAGCCCTACATGAAATAGTGTGCCATAACTTTTGCACAGGTCACATTTTATGTTTTCTCCCGTATGTTAAATTCTGCAAATAAAGAGTGATTATGCATTTAAAAGTGTAAAAGTGTGTACTCTGTGGAGGATATCTTGTAACATGTAATTTGACTAGAGACCCAAACTTGTAAAATGTGTTAGAGAGAGGGTATCAGTGAGCGTTTGTGCAGTTCATAGTAAATCTTCAAAGTTCATATTTGTGTTTAGGTATTGCATACATGACTAGTAACCTCAATGTAAATCTGAGGATATTAATACTAAATGCTACAGATAAGATATATTACTGTGCAAAAGTCTTTATTTTCTGTTAAGCTCCAAACCTTAGCATAGCAATGGCCTACCAACGCTTTAGCAACTACTTGTGATGGTATAGCAATGACCTAGCAACACCTTAGCAATCTAAGAAAAAAGAGGATCCCATATAAAAAAAAAAAAGGATCCCATATTAATGGCTTAGCATCATCTTAGCGACCTCATGGAGTACCATAGCAACAGCCAAGAACACCTTAACAACCACCTGGAAAATCAGATCAACAGCAACACCTTGACAGCCATCTAACAACCACAAAACAATGCCCAAATGTAAAAATGATTTAAACTGTTTATCATTCAGCCCTTCTAGATATTAGATATTGATTGGGTTGCTGCAATTATTTAGGTTTTTTTTTTTTTTTTTTTTTTTTTTTTTTTTATACATAATTTTAAGTGCCCAACGCTTTTGCACAGTACTGTATGCACACTGAACAGTAATGTTGTTGTTTTTTTGTTTTTTGTTTTTTTTTTTTTGGTCTAACTTTGTCTTTTCTGTTTCTGCATGCAGAAGATGATGCTGAGGAGGCAGAGGAAGCAGTTGAGGCTGTAGCAGAGGCTAATGGAGAAGAGGCGGGACCTTTGGAGCTGGCTGCAGAAGTTAACGGAGAGGAGGCGGGCCCTGTGGAGACGGTCGCAGAGACGGTCGCAGAGACGGTCGCAGAGACGGTCGAGGTGGTTGTCGTGGAAGCAGTGGAAGAGGTGGCGGCTGTGGCTGAGGAGGCAGAGCAGGCGGAGGCTGCTGCAGAGGCACTGGAGGCTCCTGTGGTTGCTGCCCCTGCCCCAGAGGAGCCTGCAGCTGAGAGCAACGGTACGCCACCAGCCTCACAGGAGGAGCCAACAACAGAGGCTGCCAATACAGAGGCTTGATCGGCCTTAGGGTACATGCGCATGTAAAACCAAAAAAGCCAAAACGCACACATACATTCTCGCCCGTACATAAAACCTGGTCAAAAAGAGAGGCCCTTCAGCACACTGGCATATCTCCCACTCATAAAGTGGTATCATGGATACACTACCTTTTATAGAACAACAGACGCACATTGTAAAACTAGATGCAACAGGCACTTTCCTGACTCAGCTTTCCATAGAGATTCCTATAGCGTTTCTTGTGTCTTTGGTTTTGCCAGTTATTTATTTGTGCTGGAGACACCTGCTGAATGGAAAAGGGCGTTTGAAAGGGAATGACACCTTTTTTTTTTTTTTAATTAATTTCTACATAATCAAAAAAGTTGTTCACAGTGGTTTTATGTGAAATGCTTCCATTCTTGAGAAACTTGCCGTTGCAGAATTGTTCACAGCTGTGGTGATGGGAACTAGACGTCTGATGCGTTTAAAGCCTTAAAAAGCTTGTATCATGAATGGGTTATGAATGTGTTGCCTCATGCACAAGTCTTTGTTTTATAATGGTTTTGATAGAATAAAGATTCTAATTCTGAGATTTTGGCCAAAACATTTTCCAAAAGCTGTTCATAGTGGAGGGGTACATGTAGGGCACTTGTAGGTGTCATGGTGGTTTTGGATAGTAAATGAAACGGCTGTATTTGTATTGTAAACCTTATAACCACTGGTTCCTATCACCACCACTGTAAAGGCATTTCCACCACTCTGAATTAATTTTACATTTTAATGGCTGAATTATGCAGAAATTTTGAAAAATTGGTGGAATTCGCCTTTAAATGGAGTAGTATTATACAATTATGCTGTATACCTCTGCAATGGTGAATATTGGTCACTTTTAGTTGTAATTAGTTTATAATGTGTACATTTCTGTTGACAGTTCTGGAATTTCCTAGAGATGTTTGAAACCTTTTTGAGAATTAGTAACTAAATAAATATGTATTTCCTGCTTGGATATAATTCCCTTGTCAACAGGGACAGAATCTACACTTGGAGCCAATACTTGCAGTTAAGGAAGTAATGAAAATGACCTACTTGATGTCAGGAGACTTAGAAAACACTGTGAAGATGCTGCTTTTTAAAATGAAATGTGACCAAAAATCCCACCCAGCAAGCCCTTTCCTCCTCATCTACTCTTGATCTTTTCTCTCACACACATTTACTTCTATGCACCTCTTACTCAACCTCACTGTTTACAAATCTGAACCAGCCTGTAACTGCTAACCTTTAGCCTTACCTCCTCTAAAATGCATGCAAAAATACGAGCATAGATTTGTTTGAAATTATGTTGTATTAGAATTTTCAGTAATGCTTTGTCTAAATTGCATAAAGGCCTTTACGCTTTTCTGCCAGATATCACTGGTACACGCCAGCTTAGTGTGAAGCTTTGTGCCCTTAATCTAACTTTGGGTTTTTTGCTTTTATGAGCCAGCTCTATTTGAGACTGCCAGTTTTATGTCTGTGATGGTATGATTTTCCTTTCTCATCTTTTTTTTTTCTTCTTTCTTTCTTTTCTTTTTTTTTTTATATATATGTAGAGCCTAAAGTATTCGTCTGTGTAACTGAACCGAAAGGGAACTCCTACTACTAACAAACAAAAGTATTTGTGTGGTCATTCCTATTGCTTCTTTAATTGACCTAAGTAGTCATGTGATCAAAGTGTGGTCAAGGGAATTCACGTTAATAAAAGTCTTTAACTCAAAATATGTTTTGTGGTCAATTTGTCTCTTAATTTGGTCTGTTTTTGCCAAACATGACATCCTGGAAATTTTGTAGGAAACCACACTTCTTGCATATTCATTCATTATGAAAGCTACAAGACATTTATAGCTTATAAATATGACTCTGCCACTATAGCACAGAGACAGTGTCACAGATCCTTTTTCCCCAGTGGTGTGTGCATTTCTTAGTGATATTTGGCAGTAAGGCCTGGTATGTTGACTCTATATTGTGTAGTGGACCTACCAAGACCTGATTTGCATGCTTTTTGTCTCACTTCCTGAAGGAGAATTGGCTCTAATGAATTAGTCCTTTCATTAGACACAAGCTTTTACAAAGAGTATGCATGCACGGACACCTTTTGACTTTTTCCTTCTGCTGTATCCTTCCTCCAGTGTACGCCTCGTTAATGTTGTTGGGCTGAGGTTTGAAACCTTGTTCAGTTGTGATCAACTCCTTGATGATAACATTTTGCTAACAGTAACTTCAAAAAACTACTGGCTATTGGAGTTTTAATATTCGTTAAAGAAAACTTTGCAGATTATGATCACCAAAATAGTAAATTTACAAGAGGGGACAAAAACCTTAATGTAGATTTTATTCCAAGTAATTTTGGAGCATTTTTGTTGGTCCATCAAAGTTTTCAGCAATGTAAAGGATGAGATGCAAATGATTTTTTTCAGAGAGTGACGATATGGAAATGTCCATCTTTCTGATATACTTCTTTTAGTTCTTTAGATAAGATTTTGTCATTTTGGTTAACTTTGTCACTCTGAAAAGGGACTGTCTTTTAATAAAACAAGGCTGAAATGAAGCTTTTGACAAAGAAAAGATAACGGAACAACTGCTTTTCAGTGAGGAGTTTGATGGATCTCAGAATTACAGTACAGTTACGGTTTTTGTTATTGGTCTGTCTATCCATCCTCTTGTCCCTTTCAGTATCTTACTGTTCTTCAGAGGTATCTGTGTGCTTCTTCTCATAAATATAAACTTAAGTCTCTTCACCAGGTTATATAGAATTTTAAGAGTATCGGGACCAATGAATCCTCACCTTCCAATGTGCATTTTTCTTTCATTTAATAATAGAGTGGAACTAGACCGTGGTCTACTGCAGTGGTCATCAATCCTGGTCCTGGAGATCTATCCGAGTCTTGTTCCAGAACCTGCCTCACCTGCTCCAGCTCATTAACGTCTTTAAAAGTGTTTGATTGGTTGCATCAGATGTTGATTGGAATCAGACTGTGCTGGAAAGTAGATCTCCAGGAGGAGGTTTAGTTGCCACTAATGCACTGGATACATGAGTTCCTGCTGTCTGGATAAATTATGGTTTGGCTCATCGGTTTTGTCTTTCAGTGGCCCAAGAACATGTAGAGATAGCTGCTGCTTCTGTGATGGAGAAGCCATTGGTGGTTCCTGTAGAGGAGGAAATTCCAGTGATTGAAGCTATAGCACCACTTGAGGCTGAGCCAGAAAAGCTTGCAGAAGGTCCAGCTTCACCAGTAGTTGAGGAGGCATCAACAGACGCAACTCCAGCCAATCCTATAGTAGAGGTACCAGTTGTCCTGACAACAGAGGAAGCACCTGTTGCTGTAGTGACTGAAGAGGTATCAGTTACCCCTACAACAGAGGAAGCTACAGTTGCCACAACACTAGAGGAAGTAAATGTTGCCCCAGTTGCTGATGAGGCACTGATTGCCCCAGACACAGTGCAAGCACTTGTTGCCCCAGCAGTAGAAGAAGCACTGGTTACCCCAACATCAGAGGAATCTCCTGTTTCCCAAGAAGTAGAAGAGGCACCAGTTATCCCAATAGCAGAGGATGTTCCTGTTGCACCAGTTACTCTAATAACAGAGGAGGTTTCTGTTGCCCTAGTTGCTGAGGAGGTACCAGTTATCCCAATAGCAGAGGAGGTCTCTGTTGCCCCAGTTTTTCAAGAGGCACCAGTTACCCCAGTAACAGAGGAGGTTTCTGTTGCCCCAGTTGCTGAAGAGGCACCAGTTACCCCAATAACAGAGGAGGCTTCAGTTGCTCCAGTTGCTCCAGTTGCTGAAGAGGCACCAATTGCTCTAGTAGCAGAGGATATTCCTGTTGCCCTAGTGGCTGAAGAGGTACCAGTTAGCCCAGGAGCAGAGGATGTCCTTGTTGCACCTGTTTTTGAAGAGGCACCAATTACCCCAACAACAGAACTAGAGGCTGTGGTGGTTGCAGAGCAAGTAACAGAAAGTTCAGAGGGTGTTGTGGAAGCTCCAGAAGAAGTACCAGCAAGTCCAATTGTGGAGGTAGCAACAAGTGAAACTGAGCCAGCAATGGAAAGTCAGGTGGTTGCAGAGGCGACAACTGCCGTTGAGACAGTGGCATCCCTTGCTGATATGGAAGACCCGGCTCCAGAATCTAAGCGTGAATACATAGTAGTTGTGTTGGAGGGAGCCCCCAAAACTGAAAAGAAACCTAAGGTTCTTGGTGTGTCCCCCTTGACTGGCAGGATCATTCCAGCCCCTGATAATGATGAGGAGCTAACAGGACAGGTAACAGGTAAAATGTAATCTGGGACTAATTGTTGAAGTCCCAAAGTCAATATTCTAACTCTCTCTGAAATAACATTACCTTATATGATATAACACAACAGGTAACATAGGTGTTTGGCTTAATCATAGTTTCTTCACATTACTATTGTAAAAAGATATATGAATAGAAAGTAACTTATCTGTCATCCCAGCCACTGTTGAAAGGCATTTTCCCAGCACATAAAGCTCATAGTTGGGACTTGGCATTGTCATGGTATTTTCCATACCTGTTGCACTCTGAAATATGCAATATCAGTTTTGATAACTATAAAATGTTTTCTTTATGATGCACTGAAATTTGATTTAGCCATCGCAGGATGGACAGTGGATTAGTATAATTAAGGGGGGAAAAATTTGATTGTGATTTTTCTTTTTTTTTCTTCTTTTTCTTCTCTTTCACTTATAGAGCAGGCGCCGCCTGCTTAAGATCCAGATGTCCTGACTTGGGCCAAAAGGGTCAGTAAGGTAAAATCTGCTGATCCTCTTTTCTTCCACTTTTATCTAATAGTTGTGCCTTTTTATATACAGTTGTCTTGGCTGGTGCCTTTTCTTGTTTAGCTTTTTGCAGCGTGCAGAATGTAAACTTCACAATGTTCATTTGGCAGAAGTAGTAGACTTAAATGCAGCTTAATGTCCGAAAGTTTCTAGACACTTGCTCATGTCCCGCTTTGCTGCAGTAACAGCCTTTACTCTTCTGGAAAGGTGTTACACTACGTGTTGGAACATAGCTGTGAGGCTTTAATTGAAGGCCATCTCAAAGGTACTGGATAGAGCTCCATCACTCCAGAGAACACGGTTCCGCCTTTATACCCCTCTAGCTAACGCTTGGCTTTGGGCATAGTGAACTTACGATCATGCACAGCCACTTCAGGGCGTCCCATTCTATTGATCAGTGCTTTTCTTTGGAAATTATGCAAGCTGTGTGTGCGCAGCTGAGCACTGGTGTCAGCAATGAGTACGCCTTAAGGTAGCTGAATTCGTTCATTGTTAGGGGTGTCTGGATACTTTTGGACACAGTGTATTTATGGTGCCGTCTGGTGACTTTGAGAGACTTTTCTTGTATTTTTGGCACACTCAATTTGACAGTTAATTCAGAAATAACTGGAAAATCTTATGCTTAAGCTTTAAAAGGGAGTTAATGGTTTAGTGTAGAGAAACTTACAGACAGAGATTTCTTTATAGTGGTGGTGATGCAAACCATTTTATTTAATATCTAAAACTGTTTGTGTGATGCTGATAATGGTAAAACAGTGGTTAAGAAAAAGTTTTCTTTTGATAAGGGTTTGCTTTACAATGGCCTGCATGCACCCTTAACCATGAATAGGCAAATCTTTGTCTCAAACTATCGTATGTGTAAACATTCTTTCCTATCACCACCACTGAACGATTGTGACTCGATAAATTTCTCTAGAAAGGAGCATTTCACATCAAACCACACTGAATCTAATTTAGCCATGCAGAGAGTTTGAAAAGTCAGTGGCATTCCCTTTTAAGACCCATGAACTATAGTTTAACGCAACTGTTTCTTTCTCATTCACAGTCAGAAGTCCCATGTTAGTTAACCCTGATGAAGAATGAGGGATGTGCCTTCCCCGCCTGTCTGTCTCCTATCTGTCACTTTGATCTCACCTTTCCTTTGGACCATTGGATTCATTGGCAGTGATAGAGCCCTGGCTGTGACTCCTGAACAATGCTGGTTTATCACACTATTCAGATTATGTGAAATCTCTATTTACATTTAACTTTTTTAGGCATTACTGGAACTTGTTTACTTCAGTTGAACATACACTGCTTAACAGTCTTCAATTACTCAGTGGAATACAGATTTTCTATCTATATATTTATTCTTTTATACACTTATGACAGACACAGATAGGGGAACTGTCCAACTCCTGGATAATTTTTGGAATATCTGGATGTCTTGATATTTACAATGTGAATATTGTGAAGGATCGGTTATATTTTACCCTATTTAGTTAGCAGTTCTGTCATTTCTAATCCACTGCATCATGGATGGAGCTGGTGAAAGAATTGTTTACCCTACCTCACTCTGGTTGGCCATTCACATTGCCATGATATCAGCTGCTATGTCATCAGGCCAAAGACGAAATTTTCAAAATTCAAACAGAGCCACTAATTTTCAGCAGTTGAGATGTAAACAAAAGTCATTAGAGTGAAACAGTTAATTGTAGAGAACTTACGGACTCAGGTATCTTTACAGTGGTGGTGATAGGAACCGGGGTAAAGATTTCCAAATTACAAATCTAGCAATTTCACATATTTCTAAGTCGCTTATTCTTATTACCAAAACCACTTGAAAACTCTCCTGAGTTTTTGTATGCAATACATTTTCTTTGGGACTGTTTTGCCTTCAGTTTCCTGATCATAACTCTCCACCACTCATTTTTGAAAAATGTTTTAGGCCAAAACCATCTCTCATAACTATCTTAAAACAGTGTCTGAGGCATCAGGCAGCAAATTCCAAATTATTTCTTGTAATCATTTTATGTGAGAAAATCTTTGAGGCAATAAGCTCTTCAAACGTCTGGTTCCTATCACCACCACTGTGAACCATTCTGATTGGAAGTTTCTCTAGAGCTAAGCATTTTATATATGACCATTCTAAATGACCATTTTGTCCGATTCTTAATCATTTGATTATGCAGATGTTTGGAAATATTGGTGGAATTCCACTTTCAAGTACTGTCATGTTTACACACCAGTCAGAGAACTTTCCAGCCCAACTCTTGGCTGTTCCTTTCTCAGGCACCTTTTGAAACAAAATTCACTATTTTTTTAGTCTTCAGTAAAAGCCAAAAATGTGCAGATATTTCAGGAGCCTTTTTTTACACTGAGACATAATCATATTAAAACACTCCATTATTGGCATGTATAAGAAATACTGGCCAGTTCCTACACCTTTCTACCTCACCTTAACTCTAGCTGCTGTCCTTCACAGTATTTCTCCTAGAAAAAGAGAAAAAAAAGTCTTCTTCCTTTCACACTCCATGATAACCAGCAGTGGGATAGTTTATCTGTGGAAGGTTGAAGATGAGAGCTGCGCTTTTACTATTAAGCTATTCATTATTCACTACATTTTCACAACCAGCGAAGTTTCTTCCATTTCCAGCTCAGCTTGCATCCGCTAATGTTAATATCAAATGTTTTACACTTCTCCGAGGACCAGAATTCAGTGTTCCTTTACCTTTTTTAAACATCCATTCTGTTACTAGAGGTCTCTGACCTTAGGTCAGTCTGTTGATTGTCCATCTACATGTGGCCACTACTTTTAGGAGAAGCTTCTTACACTTCAGCTGCGCAGTATTATCCTAGTAAGGGTACCAGTAAGAGTAAAGCTTGTGTCCAGTTATTGTTTCAGAGGCTTGTAGTCGAGGTTTTTGCTTTCCTAAGTCAACTAAAGCTTTCTAAGCCTTCGCAATTAAAAATTTGTTATAGTTCTTGCATGTGGGTCATCTAGTATGTAGTTTTTGGGGTTTTTTTTTGTTCAAAGAAGGGGCTCTGAATGTAAACTTGAATAATGTAGTGTGGGTCTATTCAGTGTGTCTGTCTTTGAAACTTTCCTGTTATGGTTTGACGGATGTGTAGTGTAGAGTTCTGTGCTATCCTGAGCCTGGCCACTGCTTGAATGTAGGCAGAGTATTGTGTGTTTTAAATAAAAAGGGAATCAAACTTCTGTTTTTGTCCAGTACATTTGTGTGTGTGTCACTGGCAGTGGTGAGTATTCACTAGATGTACTTTCATGAGCATCTTCAGATGCTAATACTTTTACTTTAAGTATATTTGCAAAGAAACGAATCAACTACGTTTGACATTTATAGTTTTATTTTAGACCAAAAGGATCTCAAAAAGAGTATATTCGAATGCAGAGGTTTGAACACACCCAGTCAAATGTTTTCATTTTCTAAGTGAAAATACATAAGCACATCTAAAGAGAACAGTTATGTATGGCATTTTAGCTGTAATGTAATGCAAAATTGGGTAAAAAAATGAAACTTGCCATAACTTCTGCACAATCCACATTTTATAGTTCTTTTTCTCCCAACGTGTTAAATTCAGCAAATAAACAGTAATTTTGCATTAAAATGTGCCAGAGTGTGTTCTCTGCAGAGGAAATGCTTGCACACTTTCACTTGGAAAATTAACAAGATGTGTCATTTGACTTTTACATACAATTGTATATATATTATATGGTCTGTAGTTAGGGTGTAGATTTAGGGTGCTGTCAGATTGTGGCATTTTCAGTCTCTGGTACATCAAGTTAGACTTCATATGAAACAAAGAGGTCAAAATAAGTGTGCGTGATGCAAAAACCTCAATAATAACTATACTATACATAATATTCCATCTCGGGTGCTGTGTTATTTATTCATTCTTCACTTACACTAGTTTTCTCATTTGCCTAGTTGGTGTACCTACTTCCTTCGATGATGGATCTAACTCTTCATATAAGCAACTTCTTAGAATTACTTTCTAACATAATCCATCCATCCATTTTCTAAGCCGCTTCTCCGTCAGGGTCGCGGGGGGATGCTGGAGCCTATCCCAGCAGTCTTCGGGCGGAAGGCAGGATACACCCTGGACAGGTCGCCAGTTCTAACATAACCCACGGGTATATAATAGAGATCAAATATAAACAGTAAAAATCTGAGTATTTGATGTTAAAACAGAACCAACTATACCTACTGAAAGAAGTTTTTTGTTTACATTCTAACTAAGGTAACATAAGCATAAGATGATATGAAGGTTTGTCCAGACACTGACACAACTTGTGTAATCTCCATTGAAGTGCATTCACTTACAGAACGGGACACTCTGGAGTAGTAGAAAGTGTCAATAGGCCCAATGCCTAGTGTTGGCTATTGGGCTGTGGAGCCGTGGAACTGTGTTCCTGGAGTGATGGAGCTCCATCCAGTATCTTTCGCATATTATTAGTGTAATGTAGTGTAGTCAAACGTTTATTGTGATATTAATGTTGCTGTTCTATATTACTACTTACCCCCTTTTACGGTGATTTGGGCTATCAAAATATCTTACCTGCAGTTTTATGTAGGAAGCTACATAACTATGGTAGGACACTTCAACAATTTGTCGAAACACTGGACATACGCAAAGTCTAGTATTGGCCTTAACCTGAGTCTGGGAAAGTAGTCCTTAGTGTAAATGAGGTGTTTATTATTATTAGAACTCAAGTTAATGTCAGATATGCCAAAAAGGAAGGAAATGCAAGGAAATTTATACACACTAATGAAGCACTTTATTAGGAACACCTGTACACCTGTTTCACGCAAGTTTTTGATCAGCTGATCTTGTGGCAGCAATGTAGTGCACAAAACTATCAATCATCAGAAATCTATCAAAAAAACTATCAAGAATCAGAATCATTCATACTCAAGTGTTATTTTGAGTGCAATTGATGCCAATTATATTATATAATAAAATACCCCAATTTAATCATCACTGAATCAACATGGGACACTGGGCCCCATGCATTAGCTGCTACAACTAAAGGGTTAATTTCTGTCATTGTGTCTTGCTGATGAGGCCTACTTAAAAACCAGGGCTCCAAGCATCAGTGGGGGCAATTTGGCCCTCCTGACACCAGCACAATGAGCAAATGAAGAATGGCTTTGTCTTCAGGCTCACTGTGGTGCAAGCAGTGTTTGCTCCTGTATAGAAGGGGAGAATGTTTGAACATCTTTAATTTCCTTACATTAATCAATGTTAACAAGGCCTATTAGAGCAGAATCGAGCTGTTACTGTAATCAGTGTTGGTGGCTGAATAAATTAGATATTCTGAACAGTTGGTAAGCATTATTTTTAATCTTGTAAATCATCTTTGAGCTGGAACTAGCCAAACTATAATAATAAACCAACACTTTTGGCGTGATATAACATCTTAGGGAGCTTATTCTCAGCCAGTGGTCCAGTGGTATATAAATCCAATGCATCCTAAGTGGTCTAATGATTCTAAATTTCTGCTGAGACATGCAGATGGTAGGGAATTTGGTGCCAACAGCATGAATCCATGGACCCATCCTGCTCTGTGTCAACAGTCCAGCCTGGTGAGGAGGTGTAATGGTCTGGAGAATGTTTTCCTTGCACACTTTGGGCCAATTAACACGAATCAATCGTTGCCTGAATGCCACAGTCTATTTGGGTATTGTTGCTGACCATGTGCATCCCTACATGGCCACAGTTTACATCTTTTAATGGCTACTTCTAGCATGATAATGCACCATGTCACAAAACAAAAGTAGTTTCAAACTGGTTTCATGAATATGACAGCGAGTTCAGTGTTCTTCAGTGGCCTTTACAGTCACCGGCTCTGAATCCGATAGAATGGTGCACCTGAAAGATCTGCAGGAATTGCATGATGGAGTCATGTCAACATGGACCAGAATACAAAAGAGATGTTTCTAACGCCTTGTGGAATCCATGCCATGAAGAACTGAGGCTGTTTTAAGAGCCAAAGGGGGCCTAGAAAAGTTTTGTGTTCCTAGTACAGAGCTCAGTGAATGCACATGAAATAAATGGATTTAAAAAAAACATTATAATTAATAATACTATAAGTCATTAGTGTGACATCAGAAGCAGTTAGTGGCGTCAGGAGCGCAGCGGGACGTCATGACGTCACGACGAGTGTTTGTGCAAGCGCTGCGGGCCGGAGGAGCTTGAGCTCAGTCGATCCTACAAGCAAAAAAAAAGAGAGAACCAAAGCAGAAAATCATCTAGCAGAGCTTTAAACCGTCACTGCTCGGTGTGGACGCGACTGTTTGCCTGCAACCCGTCAGTTTCTGCAAGCAGGCATGAACTTTTATGAGCCGCAGTCTCGCAATGAACGACGGAGTTACATCGTTAGCTTAGCTTAGCTAACGTTAGCTATTTATTTATTTACGTAGCCGTTAGCTGAAGCTAAGAGCTAGTGGCTAACGGCGCTTTAAATCGAAGTAAAACGCAACGGCGTTTGCCTTCGGAATAAACAACGACCGTGACAGACGGTGAGAACATGAGTCTTTTTATGTCTTTGTGCCGTTGATTAGCTTTTTAGTTCCAGTTGACGCTGGTTATGGCTGAGGTGAAGTCAGCTTCTTATTCGCCAGGTTCTTGTTCGATTTTTCCCGTTCCACCTTAAATGGCGCGTCAGCTGCATTCTGGCGCCTGAGGGACCAGAATGCAACTGCTGCATCATTTAAGGTGGAACGGGAAAATCCGAATAAGAAGCTGGCGTATAGAGGGCCTGGCCTGCTAATGCTAGCAGGCCTTTAGTTTGGCGGTTGTTTACATTTGTGTGGCACTTAAGTCTCAAAATAAAACTGTTCTTCGTGCAATTAAGTTAAACGTTTCCAAACTGAGGCACTTTTTATCGCTAGTGAGTCAAAGTGAATGCATTTGTAAAGTAAGTTAGCTACAAGCTAGAAAAAAATAACAGGCTAGCCGGCTAAAATCAGTGAGTGTACTTCGGACTGTAGGGTGGCGTTGAAATGTAAGCAAAGCTCATGTCAAAGGAGAATTCCACCGATTTTTCCAAAATTTCGTAAATCAGTAGTTGTGTAAATAATGTCATTATAGGTGGTTTAATGTGAAATGGTTTAGTTTAGAGAACCGTGCTGGCTCAGATTTCTTTACAGTAGTGGTGACAGGAATCAGACACCGATATGTCTACAGCACAGTTATTTTGTTGACTATCCAAAATGACCAAATATGTTTTAAGTTTCTAAATGTAGGTTAGATTGTTAAAATATATGTAAGTCTTTTACCTTACAGCATGTATTTAAAAACAACAACAACAAAAAAAATATTTCAGATCAGAACCTCCTCGCAAAGCAAAGTCTCCAGCATCATGTAACATATTTGTAAACAATTTTTGTAACAGCTGTCTGCAAGAGACGTTTTAGAGGCATTGAACTCTTTGGATGTCTGGCTCCTATCACCCCCACTGTGAACAATTCAAAAAGTTTCTATAGAATAAAGCATTTCACATCATGCCGCTCGGAAGGACTTAATGTTGTAATTTTGTAGAAATGTAATGTAGTTGGTGGCATTCCCCTGTAAAGATGTGAAAGTTTGTTTGAGTGAGACACTCACTTTCAGCCTAATACTCAGCTAGAGTGTTTATGATAAGGTTCATGTTAGTGTTCGGGGGAGTGACATGGTGTACCATACATGTTTTCTCTTTTCCTGGTTTTCTTTAATGTTAGCCAGCAGGGCACATTGTCCCTTGTGCTTTCATCCACATTGGATGCAGGAAATACTGAGCTAAAGGGGCAACCAGCCAACATCAGGTCCAGCACAAACAAAGGCTGCTTAAACTAACCGAGCAGGAAATGAAGTTGAAATTTGTTTCCTATGGTTCTTGCCCGTCCAACTGCTGCCTTTTTGTCAGTGTCTAGAAGAAAAGTATAGCTGTGCTGTATGGCAGAGGTTAAAAATGACCCATACGTGGAGAATCAGCTCAGCTACTGTAGGAGTATGCCTATATGATGTTATTTATTTTTATTATTTATTTATTTATTTATGTTGTTAATTGTAAGGACAGTCTGAATGGTTCACTTTTATTTTTTATGTGGAAAGTGCAGTATTACTGAGTGGGTCCTTGGAAGGAAACAGCATTAAGTGTCTACAGCATTAATGCAGGACCGTTCACTAGATTGGCCTTAAGGGCGTTTGGATGAAAACAACCCCAGAGCAGCTCGTGACTGGCCTGACAGGAAATCGGTCTCTTCCCCTTTTTTTTTCTTGCTTTGTGCCTATTAGTGGTTGCATGCATACACACATCTGCCTTTATTTATCGTTATTGTGGATGAAATTTTCCTTAGAGCTGTGTGATTTGGCTAGAGAGAAATGCTGGGAGGCTCTGTTTCAGAAGTGAAACTGAAACAATGGATGGTTGGAGAAAAAAGTGATGTTAAAGGAGAAACAAATGAAAAGAATGCTTCAATATGCTATATATTGCCTGTATACCGGGATGTTGATGTACCCTGACAATACTTTTCATTTATTTTAGACAACATTTGGAAAATGAAGGCTTTTTTATGATATATTGCCCATAACGTAGGGTTTTTTTATTTAAATCAATTTTTTTTATTTCATTTTGTGCTATTTACTCATGGTATCCAGGAACATGTCGTTTATAGCCTCAGATAGTTTTTCAGAGAATAGTTTGAAATATATTTTAAAAATATACATTTTCTCCCTGGAAATGTGCTTTGTGTCTCATTAACGTTTAAAGTACTGTGTAAGGCTCCCTTTAGTGAAAAGGTGACCCAATGCAGATTTAGTGTCGGGTTTGTAAGACGTCCTTTTAGTATTAGTATTGTATAACGAGTTGTGTATTATTATTACTATACTATATTATCAATACTAATGCTAAAAGGTAAGATTATTTAAACTTGTTTTACTGATTATTTAATAGCTTGATATTTTTGGGAAAATATTCTGATGTTGAATCTCCACCATGCAAATTTCTCCTTTTTTTTTTTTTTCTTTTTCTTCCACTTATCATCATTATTATTATTATTAGTAGTAGTAGTAGTATTAGTAGTAGTGTAATTTTTTATTTTTTTTATTTTTTGTTTTATTTTTTTCTATATTTATCTATAAGGAGAGCAGTTGTGTCTTCATGCCCTGTGGGACAGTCTTCTAACTTTATCCCACCAACTAGCCAGACGAATCCTCCATTAAAAACATATGAATCATAACTTCTGTGCTCTGCCCCACCTCTCTCTGTCCTTCTTTTTCTCCCTCTCTCTCTCTCTCTCTCTCATCCTTTCTCTCTCTCTCTCACCCATACAAGCAGTAAATACCACAATGTACTGCTGTTCAGGAGTTCCCATGTTAGGTCAGGAAAGAATCATGGTGTGAAGTTGATGCTTAAAACAATGCAGTATACGAGAATGTGTGACATTTAGCAGAGAGCCATTGGTGTCAGGTTGGAGTAATAATGCAAATTGAATGAAGTTCAGCGTTCATACAGCTGTATTCTCGTTGAACAGCACCAGCTTGCACCCTGCTGCATTAACAAATGCTTATCCTCTCTCAGGGTCCTTGGAGTTGGCCATCCAGGGTGCTGTGGGACACAGAGGAATGAGTCATGACCTCTGTTGTGGTAATAGACGGTGGAGGGAACATACTGGAGTATGTCACTGGAGAAGAGGAGGCACAGCAGGTAAACGTCATGATCACATCTCCTTTTTTTTTTTACACCCATTTGTCACTGTGAAATTAGACCTCTGCATTTAATGCATCTGTGCAGTGAAACACCCACATACATGCACACTAGTGAACACACACACTAGGGGCAGTGAGCACACTTGCCCGGAGAAGTGGGCAGCCCTATCCACGGCGCCTGGGGAGCAACTGGGGGTTAGGTGCCTTGCTCAAGTGCACAAAAATGACAACACTGGGCTGAACTTGATATTGCGGCAGTTTATGGCTCATTCTTTACTTCAAAAGACAAGGCTTACTGCCGGCTGTGCAGTGAGTGAGTGGAATTTGTTACTCTGACGTAGCAACAAGCTGCTTGTTGAGGAACTAGAATTTGGTGGAAGGAACTGCTAACAATAAAACATTAAATGCCACGATCTTGTCCCAGTTTATTTATCTGTTTTATAAAGGCAATAATAATCTCACGGCTGTGATTGCCTGCAGCTCGTGCCTGCGACCAAATAACAACCATGATGTTATTTGACAATAACACACTCCCTCTCATGTTCTCTTGCTTAAACATTCTCTACAGGGAGCACACTCGGATATGGTGCTTTTGCTAAATTTACTACACAGTGTCTTTTTTTTTTAACGGTACCTTAACTTTTGCACAGACAATATTTTGTTTCTTTTTTTCCTCCAGATATATTAAGCTAAAGACTGAAGGGTTGGAAACACTAACGGTGCATTAAAATGTGCAGAAGTGTGGTTTGTAGAGGAACGTAGAAAATCAACAAAACACCTAATTCTACCCACACTTACTTGTACTACTGTATTTATTTATCCAGCGGTATATCTTGGTGTACACAGCCATAACGTTAAAAACACCTCTTTGTTTCTACAATCCGTGTCCATTTTATCAGCTCTACTAACCATATAGTTGCACTCAAAAGATGTAGTAGTCCATTTGTTACTCTGCCTACTTTGTTAGCCCCCCTTTTTACCCTGCTCTTCAACGGTCAGAACCACCCACCACCACAATCCCAAAGCGCAGGTATTATTTGGATGGTGGATCGTTCTCAGCACTGCAGTAACACAGATGTGTGGTGGCATGTCGTGTGTTGCGCTGGTACGAGGGGATCAGACACATTAGTGCTGCTGAAGTTTTTAAACACCTCAGTGTCACTGCTGGACTGGGAAAAATCCACCAACCAAAAATATCCGGCTAATAGTGTCCTGTGAGCAGCGTCCTGTAACCACTGATGGAAAAACTAGAGGATGGTCAACACAAACTGTGCAGCACGGATAAGTTGTCTCTGACTTTACATCTGCAAGAAGGACCAACAAGGTAGGAGTGTCTACTAGAGTGGGCAGGTGGTGGACACAGTGTTTAATGAGTCCAGCAGCACTGCTGTGGATGATCCACTTGCACACTACCAGCACACTAACACACCACCATGTCAGGGTCACTGCAATGCTAGGAATTATCCATCACCCAAATAGCACCTGGTCTGTGGTTGCCCTGTGGGGATAGTGACCTTTTGAAGAACAGGCTAAAAGGGGGACAAAGTGGAACTTCTAAAGTGGACAATGAGCACAGAAACGAGGTAGTTTTAATATCCCCTTATATATCCATTCAGCACTTTTCTCTGACTATCCACCATGCTTCTCTGACCACTCCTGCTCCTACATTTTTTAGGACGTGTTCTGATTGGCTGGCATTACCTTTTGTAAGTAGGTTCTAGGGCTGCATGCTATGGATGATTTGCTTTTCAGTACATGTAAATGCATTTGACAGTTAAGTTTGTGACCTGTTTAGATGTTATACTGCAAAATATTTTAAATTTTTTAAATGAACACTTTTATCACCATTCTCTGAAGACCACGTCTTGAACTGTGACTGGTCATGGTGCTCCCAGCAGACATTGTAATTGGTTAGAGGACTCATCTACTTGCATATTGCAGCTTTCCGAGTTGTCACTATTGCAGAAGTCAGTATCACACTGAGTTATCAGATTAAATATTATGCAGTCCTAGTGCACTTTATTGTATTTTTATAATTAGTGTAATTAGCAGTATTTATCTTATACAGTATGTTAGTATTTTATTCTTTCTTTTTTGAATGGCACAGGATTTTTTCTCTCTTTTTTTTAAAATAATATTGCCCAGATATAGATGGCCAACGTTGGGCATTTTGCTTGCTGTAACATATAACCATAATTCTCTTTGACCTGAGTGTATCTACTCCTTGTGGTGTTAGGAGGTGTGTACTGATGGGGTGGTTCTACGTGGAGAAGAAGTGGAGTGTCCTGCAGTGATCGTGGAACAGGTGAACAGTGCAGAGGTGGAGCAGTGCTATGCTGCTCAGGTGCTTGTGTGCGACGATGAAAACACCTACGTCATGCAGGATGTGGCTGAAGAGCAAGTAGTGGAGACCGAGCTGCAAGACGATGGCACAGGTAAGCATTGCTTTAATGGCTTTTGTGGATAATCTAGCAAACATGAGGTGGTGAGGGTATTGGTTATGTTAAAAAAAATAGATGCAGTCTTATATTGTATGCTGGGGAGAAGTGGGAGCATAACAGACCTGAGGTTCATGTAAATGCTAAGCGTGTTCCATATTTGGATGGTTGTTTGGAGGATGGTTTTAGTGTGGTGCTCATTTTGGATCAGTTTGTAATTAACTAATTGTGTTCACTAAATCAGATAATTGGTTACTGTATGTAGTTATGTAATGTCTGGATATGGCTTGTGGTAAACATAGGAGGTAGATTTGTTCAAATTGAGATGACATCATGAGTCATGATGAAGTGTAGAGGTGAGCGATTTGGCAAAAATTTAATATTGTGATACTTCAAGATATGCCACAATATTTGTTACAGCAGACTTCTGATAAGTTGGTAGTGCTACATTTTAAAATGTATCAGAACTGTGAATACAATGATTTTTTTTCTTCAATATACTGTTGCATGAAATCCAGTAAAATGGGACTAATTTTGCTCTCTTTATAATGAAACATGCACTTGGTCAGTGTTCTGCAAGTACCGATGATATGTTCAGAAAAGTGTATTGTATTATGACATAATTTATCATATATATTGTCTTATCGCCTAGCCCTAATGAGGTGCATGCTCCTTTAAATTGATTGATACTCCAGCTGGCATAGTAGAAATGATCTGTCTAGACTGACATGGAGCATTTTTTTTCTTAGGAATGCTGCTGATTACACAGTAAATCAAACAAAACATGCCATTAATATTTGTTTTTCTGGGAAGTGCGGTACAGCGCATACCTGAGTACCCTTGCTGAATGTGTTTAACCTTTTTCCAGCGGTACCAAGCAAACCAGGCGTACGGGTGGAGCTAGAGAGTGCAGATCACCGATTAGTCAAACTCATATGCCAATAAATTGTCACTCAAGCCAGACGATTCCCAGAAAAACACTAGCTAGACAGAACTGCGGTCTCTGCACATGAAATCAAATACTGACTAAAAGGTAAATCAGAACTTGAGACTCCTTTTTTTTTTTTCTTCTTCTTCTACTGTTTGTGTTTGTTATTAAAACTAGTATAAGAAATCCCTGTCACATTAGTGCTGAACGATTTTGGAAAAAAGCTAATTGTGATTTTGATTTTTCTATCCAATATTATGACTGTGATATAAATACAATTCAGGGTTGTGGCTACTGGCAGAGTGCCAGTTAGTTGTGTTGACACGTTCACAGCATATGGGTGTTTACTTATGATTGGTCTAACTCATGTTACTAGGTTACATTTCTCCACATAAAACAACAGACAGCACTTGATAATATAGGCTGTAATTAAATGACAGCCCTTACCATTTGAAAATTGCATTCATTGAAATTGTGATAAAATGATCAGCACTACATCACACAACCTCCTTCTCAATGTCTGCTGTTCTGTGGGAGACAGACACAAGTACTAGGCCAGGGTATGAGTAGTTCTGTAGATTAGTATGTTTGTAGATTAGTAACCATACAGTAGGGGTGGGCAATATGGTGTAAATAAAATACCATGACACATCAAAAAATATTCACAATACATGGTATGTCAACCTTTAAATTGCATGTTTTATATTAGATGTGAAATGAGAAGGCTCAATTGTCCGTGAGCTGAGAAAATGCCCTTCATTTTTGTATTAATGGGGACAGCTTGCTCTTCAGATATTATGGTGAGCCTTAAAGGGCTATACGTTAGCTAGTAATATAAATGAGCATAATTAATTTCTGTAAAAATCTTGGAAATGTAATTCTCTTAACACCTGTAGTAGTTTTTTTTATTATCTGATTGAAGTTACTGCATAAAAGCTTGGCAGCCATCTGTGAGTAAACAATGAATTTTCCTTGTTTTTTATGTATATAAATGTCACTAAAGTTTCAAAATGTACAATTCACTCCCCAGTTCATGCAGTCTATAAATGGAAACTAAGCTGCTTTAATTTCCTGTAAATATAGTTTTTATGATAATGTTAAAAAAAACACCTTTACATATATAAAGAATGTTTCAGTTTACCTGAAGTTAAAAGGACTGCTTTTGGAATGAGGTTGAAATACAGGGCTGCCAATCAGAACTGAGCTCATTTATACATCAGTCTTAAAGACACAGTGACAAAAAAAAAACAGCCTGTCTGATTCTAAGGGATAGGGAGGGCTTGGAAAATGTTATATAAAAATTAATTATGATTGTATTTATTACAACAACCCACACAGATGTTGTGAGTGAGTGGACCACAAGAAAGAAAAGCAGGTTATGGGCCCTTTTAAAAAAAAAAAAAAAAATGTTAGTCTGTTGGACTGATCATGTACAGTTAAATGTGTGGCTGTTTGTGTAAGCAGTATTATTGTTGGATTAATTGGCGGGCCCCCTTCAGACCTCGCAGGTAGAACTATCTCAACTGAGTAAAGCATGTGGCACGTTTGCTAAAAACAGTTTTATGGTGGTATAGTGGTGAAAGTTCAGTTTGCTAAACTGTCTGGAGAATATGTAACACCATGATTTTTTTTAATACATAAATAAATAGTTGAGATGTAAACGAAGTAATTCAGAGTAGTTTCATGTGACATGCTCTGCTCTAGAGAAACTTGCCGAGTCAGAATTGTTTACAGTGATGGTGACGAGCCAAAAAGTCGTGTCTGGGGTCAATCGTGGGCTGGAGGTTAGGGAACCAGCCCTGTGACCGGAAGGTTGCTGGTTTGATCCTCTTGGCTGACAGTTCATGGCCAAAGTGTCCTTGAGCAAGGCATCTAAACCCCAATTGCTCCCCGGATGCCGTGGATAGGGCTGCCCACTGCTCTGGGCAAGTGTGCTCACTAGTGTGCATGTATGTGGGCGTTTCACTGCACGGATGGGTTAAATGCGGAGGTCTAATTTCACAGCGTGCAAACACGGTGACAAATGGTTGTTCGTTCTAATTCTATTCTTCTATTCTTTCAGACGTCTAAAGAGTTTGATGAATCTGAAAGCTCCCTCACAGACAATTATTACATGAAATTGTTAGATTTGTGTTGCCTGTCGTCTGAAAACGTTTTATGATGGTTTGGGCTTGAAATGTATTTTAATCCATTAATCCATTCCAGGTATGTACAGTGTGTTGTAGAGTCTGTACGTTACTCTACGACGAACCACTTCACGTCAAATCACTCTGAATGACTGTTTACATCTCAAGGAATTAATTATTCAGAAATTTTGAAAAATTGGTTTAATTCCCCTTTAAGAGTTAAACCGAAAGGCACGTTTGCTTTCGCTAGAGAAGCTGGAGAGGGACATCTTGTGGCGGTTTTGTGAACATTCAGGCTTTTGTTACTTCCTTTGTGGAATGAGGAGGGAAGGCTAAAACGCTGGAAGTGAATGCAAATAGAAATCTGCTAATGATTGTGGAGGAAAATGTATACGTTTATTAACGCGGTCTTTTAAAAAGGAATATCGGTTGATTTTGACTGCTGGATAAAGTTGAATACGGACGCTGAACTCTTTCTCAGAGGAAAATAAGTGTAGTTCAGCGGCGGAAGGTTTCCGTCGCGCTTGTGTGCACACATGAACCGTTTCCGATGGGCGGCGGAGTGATACAGATGTGCGTAATGGTGCTTCGCTTCAGAAAGTAGTCCTACCCGCGTCCGGGGGAAATAATGGCGACTCGGTTTGAAGATGAACCCGAAAATCAACTGGATTTACTTCTCAAAGCTGGTAATGAATAAGTAGAGGAAAAGTGCGTGTTTTGTGCGGGCTTGCAGCGCTGAAGGGAACGAAAGATATAGTCTGGAACTAGATAACTCACGCAGAGCACCAACTCCAAGTTGGCTTTCTATTCGCCAGTTTCTTTTTTTCGAATTTTCCCGGTCCACCTTAAATAGTGTTGCAGGTATATTCTGGTGCCTCGGATGCCAGACTGTAGCTGCTGCATCATTTAAGGTGGAACGGGGAAATTCGAACAAGACGCTGGCAAATAAGCTGACTTCAGCTTCGTTAAAGTGTTAATCTCCGAGCGATAAAAGCAGTGCAAGTGGTGCCCTGAGTGAGGATAAAGCTTTCGTTTCGGCGCCGATTTTGTTTTGTTTGCGTTTTTTCCTCTTTTATTCCCGCGTAGCGGACTGATGTGAACTGGGGAAACCAGGAAGTTTGGATGCGTGCCTTTCTCTCGTGTTTGCCACGCTTCTCCTCTCACCACAACACACACGTTTAACCCCTATTAATCTGTTTCTGAACAAACGTTTTGTATGCCGCACATTTAGGCAGTTAGACGAGTTGATTTTAGTGACGTAACGGTTTCGTGAGGGATTTGATAACACTGTGATTGAGCAGCGCGCGCACTTAAATGGTTCTACATGGGTTCTTTAATAAAGGCAATGGTTATAGATGTATTGCTGTACTTAAATTGTTCTTTGCATGGGCAAATCGGTCTTCACATTGATGGAAAATGTGTTCTCTTATCTGCTGTTGTTACGACGTCAAGCTTGTTACAGTAGAAGAACCTTTTTTGGTGCCATATAGAACCTTTTTCTAAAAAGCTGATCTGCACCTCCTCTATGAGTCTGAAGAACCATTTTAACATGCGAATGGATCTGAATAGAGCTCACGGTTCCTCCATTAGGTTAAATGGCCATTTTTAAGCGTGTAAGCTGTAAGTGTAGCTGCGACTTTTAGGCCATTTTTTTGTCTTCCGTTGTTTTTCTGTCTTACTCTTTTACCGTTTTAGCGTGTTTCCTGTTGTTTTAGTGGACATTTATGGTGATCTTTGCCCGTTTGCCTGCTTGTTCTTTGTTTTATTCGACGAAAGTGGCTATTAGTTTGTCCTTCGTTTGTTTCCTTCTGTTTTGTGCATTGCTTCCTACATCGCGCCCCTGTAAAACGATTCAAACTTTGATTAAAAAACGCTGATCGTTATAATCGAGGCCACTTTTGAGCGTTGTCTCCATTTTTTTGGTGATGTTTTGCTCGAACGAAACGACTTTTTTGGTCTTTAAAGTGGTGTTTAGTTGCAGGATGGCACTATTTTAATGTTGGTGGCGGAAGTGTTTGAGGAGAGTGGGTGGGGCACCTGAACGATTTTTATTTATTTAAATCTGTCTCCTGGCCAATCAGCAAGTTGTAAAGAGAGATTACGTCACCGTACATCCAATCAGACGAAAGGGTGGGGGTTGATTGACATCGACGTCCGGGGAGTTTGTAAACATGGAAATGGTCGTGTGAGAAAAGACGGAGAGCTCAATATTAATGACGTTATAATTCTAAAAATAATAGAAAAACAATGTCGAATGAGGTCTCTCTTCAGCAGCCTTAACATAATAAATGATAAATACTGTTTTGTTTCTGTAAAAGGTGTTTAGTTATTGTTTTTGCTTGACCTTTTTGTGATTTATTTATTTTTTATTAAGTAGTTCAAATATGTCCATCCCTGTTGATAATTAAAATGTACACCAGCTCTGTTTTCAGTGACTTGTTACAATATGAAGGACTTGCGTGTGCTTTTGGAAGCAGATTGTATGCAAATGATATATAAAATTTTAAAATCTTGAGTTGTCTCAGTGAAGCGTCCAATTCTTATTTCTTTTTCTAATGTCTCTTTGTGCACGAGACTGTCTGTAGTACCTGAATATATATATATATATATATATATATATATATATATATATATATATATATATATATATATGTGTGTATATGTATGTATATATATATATATATATATATATATATATATATATATATATATATATGTGTGTGTGTATATATATATATATATATATATATATATATATATATATATAATATTGAAACCACATTGAAAAAGTTACATTATCGATTGTATTTTCAATAATAAGTTTGTGTTATGGAAGTAGTTAACTGCCCATTCTGAGACAGACAGCCTTGTCACATCAGATGTATTTGTGTTTTCGTTGTATTTCCGATAAACAAGTTAAATTTATATCATATGTTTAATGTGAACAGGCTGCTGAAAGTGTAGGGAAAGAATTAACAGGAGAACGTCATACAAATAATACAAATATTGTGAAAGAAGTTGGTGACACAATGAATTCATATCCAATTAGTTGCTTATTGCTGTGCAGTAACTCTGCACCTGTTGTTGTTTACAGGCTGTGTGTTAACTGGAATAAATAATCTTTTTATTATATATTCAGTTGTTCAAGTACTGGAAGTACTCATGATATAACTGTATCAGTAGTATATGATTAGCATATTGTATTGCAGGTTGTATTGCCCAGCACAACTTGGACACTAATGGGCGTATGGGGACTACCAGGGGCTGGGAATATATTGTAATTGTAATGGGGGATTTATGCCTCTGTCATCTCTTTCTCTCTTTTAGTGGAGGTCTCGGTTCAAGACAAAACCATCGAGGCAGCTGAAGCTCTCTTACACATGGACTCTCCAGCCAGCCTGCATGGAGACCACAGCCCAGGTATTCACATATTCAGTCTCTCTCGCGCTCTCTCTCGCGCTCTCTCTCTCGCTCGCTCTCTCTCTCGCTCTCTTTAATTGAGTAGGGCATCTCAGTCCCAATCTTGGGGCAAAATACGTGAGTGATGCTGAGTGGGAGCAGAGCGACATGATTTTGTCTAGAGACTCGGGTGGCTTTTCTGAAAGTCAGACGCATCAGTGTTCATTCCAAGACCACTCCATTACATGGGACGGTACTTTTTTCTCTACACTGACTGCCTCTGCATGATATGCGTGATGTAGCGTGATTGCAACAGCTCACACACAACGTCCATTCATACGCAATATTCATGCAATCACAAAAGCGTTCTACTGCTTTTGCACACAATTAGTCTGTTTTGCGCATATTACTGCACGAACAAGAAAGTATGTTGTGTTAAAAACACGTTGTTTACTCTTGGGAGTTTTCTGACTGATTGGGCCGTTGTTTCATACCTATACCTACAGAAGAAAGCCTGTGTAGGAGCGTTTAGCTGTGTTTTTTTCCAATAAGGGTTATTAACTATATAAATGATAAAACAAAGTGTGAATGTCTCTTGTATCCATAAACATAGATTACATGTAACAGGAATGAGTCACATGTCGCAGGGTTTCTCAGATATGTTAGTGGAAATGGAAAAACCGGAATATAGTATGAGGAGTTGGAGCAGAGTGATTTACAGAGTGCTTTAAGCCAGGAGCAGAAATATCTGCTCTGATAGTCCACTATCTATCTTGATACATACATACGTACACAAAACGGAGACAGCCAGGTTTTGCGCTGGATATTTTTGTATTGTTTTTGCTCTGATACAGTTGAGTAAACTCAAAAAATGATCAAGTTCTTATTGTGTTGTGTATATTGAGAGAAGTCTTTCACTACTGTTCCACATATTCTCTCTATTTGCTCTGTTGTGTTTATGGATGTTCTGTCTCTGCTTGTGTAGAGGAGTTCCTGTCTGAGATGGAAGTGGAGGTGAGAACTGAGGAAATGGGGCCCGTTGAAGACTCCATCACTGAGCTTGAGCAGAAAGATCTGCAGAAAAGAAAACGAGGTAACATGCACACATGCTGAGTTGCTGGAGGTTTATGTGCCTCTGATGTTGGTTCACATTTTAGGTGTACTGTTAGACTTTAGATCATCTTTCTCTATGCACTATTTATGTTAGTCATCTTCTGACCCTTTATCAGTGGTTAGTGTGACCACAGGCTCTCACCGTTGGCTTAATATTTTGGTTTGATGACGGTTCTTACCCAGCAGTGACACTGAAGTGTTTAAAACTTCAGCAATGCTGTTGTGCAGCGTATGCATATACTCACACTGCTTATGTATCTCCGCGATTTTGTGTTCATGAGTGTTTTGTATTTATTTATTTATTTTTAACAGCAGGGCGGAAACCCAAAACGCCACGAGCCCACTGTGATGGCTCCTTGGATCTCATTTATAAAAGGAAATCGAAAGAGAGCAGGGGTATGTGTGCCTTTGTTTATATATGTGAGATGAAGATGCAGTCTATGAATTAATTATTCATACACGTATGGTATGTATATTGCAGGTACCACCACATATCTGTGGGAGTTTCTGCTGGACCTTCTGCAGGATAAAGAAACTTGTCCCAAGTATATCAAATGGACTGAAAAAGAAAAGGGCATCTTCAAATTGGTGGACTCAAAGGCAGTGTCCAAACTGTGGGGTAAACATAAGAACAAACCAGATATGAACTATGAGACAATGGGAAGGGCACTCAGGCAAGTGCACTTTATGCAGTTACAGCCTACATTCAGCTGATGGATAGATAACTGATGAAGCTATCATTTTTCAGTGTAGATTGTTGATTTTTGTGATTACAACTTTTTTCAAGCATTATCTAATAGAATTTGTATTTGTTTGTTCAGGTATTATTACCAGAGAGGTATTCTTTCCAAGGTGGAAGGCCAGAGACTGGTGTACCAGTTCAAAGAGATGCCCAAAGACATTGTTTTCATTGATGATGATATTGATGATGGTGTCGATAAGGGAAAGAGACAAAGCCCCACAGCAGCCGACTGCACAACTCCAAAAAAGAGGAAGGGAAGAGTGTCTCCTGTGTTACCTTCAACACCGATCATCAGCATCTCCTCAGGACCTGAAGGCCTTTTATCGGTGCAGCAGTCACCTGCTACCACACCAACCGTTCCCAGGTGAGACCTGCAGAGATGATTTGTTAGAATTGAGGAACGCAACTGACATGAAGTGTTTTCGTGTCTGATTAAATGCCTCGTTAAAATGCTCTCTGTCTCTTTCCCTCTTAATTTCTCTCTAAATTTCTTTTTCTCGTTTGTTTTTTTTTCTCTCTCTGTCCCGATCTTTCTCTTTCTCTACACTGTTTTTCTCTCTTCACTTTCAATGTTTCATTGTTACCGATTTTTCTGTAAATTTTTTTCCTTTTTGTTTTTCCTCTCTCCCTTTTTAATTTTTCTCTGTCTTTTCTTGTTCTCCTTCCTCTCTCCTTTGTGTATATTTCTGTACATTTCTTTCCCTTTCCTTTTCTTCCTTTCTGACTTTCTCCCCTTCCTTCCATCCTTCTGTCTGTCCTTCTTTCCCTCTGTTTGTTCTTTCATTCTTTCTCTTTTGTTCTCACACACTCTCGCTCTAACACTTTTGCTCTCTTAGAACGGTGAGGCTGGCCATGCAGGTCCCGGTCCTCATGACGACAGCCCAGGGTCAAAAGGTCTCCACGGTAACAATCAATTCACCCACCGGTGCCTCTCCCATCCTGACGACGGCCAGCCCGGTCGCCGGGGGCAACAGCGCAGGAAAAGTCATGCTGCAGGCAGTGCCGACGCTGGTCCCTGCACAGGGCCAGAACGGAGAGCGGATCACGCTGCAGCTCATCACGCTCCCCGCGGGGCCGGCTAAGGCAGGCGGCCCCATCACCCTCCGCACGCTTGCTCCAGTCACAGGACCCGCCGCCAGCGCCCAAGTCCTGCAGCTGGCCGTCCCAGCCACTGTAAGCGCCACTGTGAGCCCCACAGTGACTGCTCCAGGCCCACCTATCACTGTAGAGACAGTTCACGTGCCAGATACGAAGCCAGCCTTGTCTGTACAGGATGTGAAGATCATAAAGCTTGAGCCTGTGGAGGCTGTGATTAAGAGGCTGGAGACACCAGCAGAAAACTTGCACACAGATCAGGCCAGCACGCATAGCTGAGACGGTGTGCACAGAACCAAACAAGCAGCATTTAGAGGAGAACTGAGTTTTGTCTCATGTATTTTGAACCACAGCAAGTGCAGAAGGCCTTTTACAATAGGCAATGTGGGCATCAGGTTGGACTGAAGTATTTCAGCGATGAAACCAGCACTACATACAGCCTAATACCCCCCTTTCACGTTAACACTATGTTTGACTTATAGTCAGTCCCCAGCCTGAATATGTATTATGAAAAAAAATAGAGCAAGAAAGATGCTGTATTTTTCTTTATTGTACATTTTCCCCTCTGTACTAGACCTTTTGACCGGTTTCTGAGACAGACCGTCTGAGCTGTGAAGTTATGGTGGGAAGTCGTGCCTGAGATGCTTCAGTTTTCACCAGCTCACCAACAGGAGTGGAAGGAACTCTGTACATAAAAGTGACCGAATACTCGTAGTGAACAAAATGAAAAGAAAAAGAAAAAAAAAAAAAAAGACCAGCCTTGAGTCATAAATCTTGTTTTCCTTTACATCAGAATTGTATGAACCTGATTGTACTTTGCTTTTTTCCTGTGTAAATATGAAGAAAAAAATCTTTTTGATATTTTTTACCAGGCAGTGTTTTTTACAGTTTGAAAAGCAACTGCGTCTTCATAAGGCTCTTAAAGGGTCTTGGAACGTCATCATTTCACTGTCTGAGTTTTGATGTTTTTCCTTTTCACTGCATTTACCCTCTCAGCTCCTGCTTTCCTGCAGTTTGTCCACTGCTATTTCTTTTTATTTTACACTTGTGTACAAAAAGGGAGAGAAAGTTGTGTGTCTGTTTGGACTGAACTATATTGCATATTCAATATTTGAAGCATTTATTTTGTTGTACTCCTATACAGACTTGTATCCAAGTAGATTTAAATATAGAGAACATAATTATGCAAATGGATTTTTGAGATTTGTTTTCATTTTTTCCTAAATACAAAACCACCACTGTTCATGTGAAAAAATGTCCAAGGTAAGAGGCCACGTGGCTTCGCAGTTTCGGTAGCCAGAATATAAAATGTGGCTAGGGGCTTCATGTAATACCCCTGCCTTTTTCATAATTTCTTGCTTTATTTAATCTTTCTGACCCAAGTAGTCATTTGAATATTAGGAAACCCCATTTATTTAACCCCTAAATAACAACTGCGAATGTGTCTTCATTCACTTTTTAACTGCATGTCCAGAAGTTTGTAGGCACCTGCTCATTCCGCATTTCTTCTGTAAATGAAGGATATTATTAGTGTTTGTTCCTCTTTGGTGCAGTAACGGCCTCTACTCATCCCATAGGAATTAGATGGCGCTCTAGGGGTCCCAGCATTGGGCTCTACAGACAATGTTATGCTTGCCATTAGGCATGGTGATCTGCACTCTTGTATGGCTGCTCCAGTGCGTTCCATTCTATTAGGCATTGCTTTTCTAGAAAAAATCAAGCTCTGTGAGCATTTGTGTGGTACCCTTTACAGTAGATGACTTGGCTAATAATTACTAGAGGGGGTGTCTGGATCCAGTGTCTATAGTCTTTAACATTCAATTCAAAATGCTGCATCTACAGACATACACCCAATAGAAATGGCTGTTGTTCTGGCTCCTCCAGAGTGGGTCTGTTTTTGGTTGTCGTTCTCCTTGTTGATCAGAGAACGTTTGCACTTCGCACACACTCTGTTTAAGGATTAACTTGTTCTCATACTGGATACTCGTACACACATCCCTGGGGGCACCACACCACAGTACATGAATGTTCTTGCTAGAGGTCAGGTGTCTCACATTGCCATCGTTTTGCCCTTTGGCATGGAGCGATCCTCTTGTTTTCCCCTTCTCAAATTTGAGATCTATTTTCTATCTTGACTGCTTTCAACTTGTGGACATCTATGCCTGAGGGCAGACTGCAATTCGTCTCCTTTGATGGTGATGGTTCTCTGTGGTGCCCTATCAGAATTGGCTTCGGTTTAGTTTTGGAACGAGTGCTGCAGTCAGTATCGTGTCTGTATGCCACTTAGGCTTTCAGCTAAATCAGTGAAATAAGAACAAGGTTGAGACAACTAGTCAGCTAGCTGGCTAGCCATGTTGCCGGTATTACATAGTGGTTCCAATTTGTACTCTTGCATGTACATGTGAAGTCTTACCAGTGTGCGAGGCATCTTTCCAAAACATGTCCTGTTCTTGGTTCACAAGAACATGACACGTTCTTCTGTTCTTTGTGAGCTCAGAGTCATTGAGTCCAGAATAGATTCGATTAAAGGATCAGTATCTCCCTTTCCTGATCAGCATAAAGACGACCTTTCGCTGTACGTGAGATGAGCAGAGAAGAGAAACGAACAGGGCATGCGTAGAGATACAGCAGGTGTGGTCAGAGTGAAAGTGTTGGATATTGAAATGAAGCATTATTTACTGTGTTTAGTAGATAGACACTCTCTTTATGGCTTACAGTGGTAGTTGACCCAAAGTTTCAGCCAGAAGACAGAAGACTTGATTAGAGGACTTATTAAACGGATCACAATGATAAATGCCATTAGCATCATTAAAATTAAAAAGTACTTGTAATTTTTTAATATAGTGCCATATTGCTAATGGATTTCGACAGTCACATTTTACTCAAAAGAGGCATTTTGGCCAAAATGAAAAATGCAACCATCGCTCCATCTGTGGTAAACATGCCTACTTAAAGCCTTTAAAGCAGTGCCACAGTAATCCGAGAGTGAGATTTTCCGGTTTTAAGACAAAAAAAAAACCTGATGATGCACCTTGAAGTTGGGAAAAGTTTTTACAAAAAACTACAAGCACTTTGGGGTGGACGATTGAGGACGGTTTACATTTTTTTAATTCTTCTCCCCACCAGCTGGCTCAAGTAGTTAGAAGCCAGATGGCTAACGATATTCCTAGGAAGCCCAATGTCATGCCTGTATTTAATAGCTTCTACAACAGTGCATTTTTTTATGGTTCTATGTTGTATGTGCAGAATGCATGCTGGGTATCGTAGTGAGAGACCATTGATGGACAAAAATGCAAAAAAGAATCAGAAATGTGAATTCTCTCAAGCTGATGAGGCAGTGCTGTACCACAAAATATTACATAAAAGCAACAAATAACATTAAATTCTAGATTTGGCCCATTAAGTCACTTTCATATTTCATTAAAAACAGAAAACATGCTTGTAATATGATTTAGACATGTTTATATTACCACTCAATGGCATATAAATAGGCAGTTACAGTGCTATTGAAAGAGAAATGGTGCAGAAATTGTATTACAGTTATACAGTATTATGGAACATCTAGAACAGTTCCTTTTTTGAGAATGTCCTGAGTTCATGATACATTCAAATCATTATAATGGAATAATAAATTACGGAATATTGCACAACCTCTCTAGTCAATAGCAGAAGTGGATGAGGAGCCTATATCAGAAAAAGACTCCTGTAACTCAGTCAGCAGAGGTACTTTGAGACCATAGTCCTCGTTCATCGTGCAAGGACCAGGTACATGTGCATGGTTCATGAGTTCTTTATGTTCTGTAACATAACCAAAAAACATTCCCTGCCACATTCTGTCATGCCAGCCAAACACTATTCAAGCTGGATTAGTTTCACCAGAGGTGGTTCTGTGATGCGAAGGCCGGTTTGAATACGTTAATTAGCAGTGTATTAGCAGGCTTTGTTATTGAAGGTGGATTTGAAAAGGACCAATATTACTGAGGGAGCCCAGGTAATTACAGAAGGCAATTCAGGGGAAATTCCACTGAATATTCAAGATTTCGGCATAATTACCTCTTAACTATTTAAATAAGTCATCAAGTCAACAAGTGGTTTGATGTGAATCGGTTAATTGTAGAGAAACTTACCAACTCAGAATTACTTCTCAGTGGTGGTGATAGGAAACGTTATATATACCACGCAAATATAGCCATTAAATTTACTACCGAAACCACCATTGAACCTACACACGTCTTCTGAGTTTTTATGTGTGATCTCAATAATAGTAAAATAATTGTTCAGTGTTAAATCCAAAAACATGAAAGTTTTCTTTGAGTACTATTTTGCTTGATAACACACTGCATGCACCTATCTACTTTGCTTATTTCATAATAAATACAATTCAGACCAAAACTTTACCTCAAAACTGTCATAAAACAAAGTCTCAGGCAGCAAGCAACATATTTCTAGCAACTCAATGTAAAAGCTTCCTGTAAGGGAGGTTTTAGAGGCATTAAAAACATTAGATGTCTGGTTCCCATCATCACCACTGTGAACAATTATTAGACTCCAAGTTTCTTCTACAGCGAAGCATTTCGCATCAAACCACTTTGAATGGATGTCTACAGCTTAATTATTTAATTGTGCAGAAATTTTGAACAAATTGGTGGAATTCCCCTTTAAATTACCTCACATAAAACAAATCCAGCTCAATTAGGGCTTTACGCACACACACACACACACACACACACACACACACACATGGGAATGTCCTGAGCTGCTCTGTAACCCCCATCAGAAGGAGCTGCATTGCTTGACAGTTACATGAGCCTGTGAGGCTCCTGGATGAAGCTGAGGTCACAGACCAGTGAGAGGTGGTCAGAAGGGTAGTGGTATGAAGGCAGGCGGTCAGGGCCGATCTGCTCCTCACTGGGCATGCTCAGCACGGCATCTACACTGAAGCCCCCGCGTGAGTACCAAATGTAGTCAAGCGTGGCGCAGCTCTCTCCGCTCGGGCGAATCTTCCAGCTGGTGTAGGGTGGCTCCGTGTTGCCATCCGTGCTCAGCCTCCGGTAGGCGCTGTCCAGCCCCAGCGGAGAGGCCAGGAAACGACGGTACACTTCCTCACACGGTTCCGCGTTAAAATCCCCACAAACCACCATCGGGACACCCTCAGGCTGCACCCCCTGCTGGCTGCTGATGGTCCTCAGCTGCTGCAGGAGATGTGAGCCCTGGGCGCTGCGAAAGGCCTCCCATCCGCTCCGCGCTTTCAGGTGGGTCACGGCCACACAGAACGTCCGGCCCGTGACCCGGTCCAGCAGGGTGGCCACGATGGCCACCTGGTTGGTCTTGAGCATCATGGCTGACAGACGCAGGTGGTCAGTGCAGAGCAGCTGGAAGCGCTGGCGACTGAAGAACAGAGCACAGCCGTCCGGGCCATTGTTGTCGCGCACGTCCAGGCAGGGTGAGCAAGGCTTGGGGCAGAAAGTGCTCTGGTAGCCCAGACGGGACAGCACTGGCTGGAAGGTGTCGTAGTAGTGGTCGACCTCCTGCAAGCACAGGATGTCTGGCCTGTATGTCAAGATTTCCTCCAGGATCAGGTACTTCCTCTCAGCCCAGTTCAACGCCTCCATCGGGCAGCGCACAAAACCATCCTTGCCCTCACCGAGAGCTGCAGGGTAAACAACCATAAGCAGCTATGAAGCAGTGCAACAAAGACTCAGCTACAGTCGTACGCAGATGTTTAAACACCCATGTTCAAATCACGTGTATATTTTCTAACTGAAAATAAGTTTACACATCCTCTGCTTAACTAACTAAAGGCATGTTTCTGCTAATTTTACTGCACAATTTCTACTTATTTGATGAGATTGGAAAAATATAAAAAAAATAAAAAATAAAATGGGCCATAACTTTTGCACAGGCCACATTATATGTTTAATTTTTTTTCAATATGTTAAATTCAGCAAATAAACAGTAACTGTGTATTAAAATGTGCAGAAGTATTTTCTCTGAAGGGGATGTATTAACTTTTTTTTCCACTTCAACAAATCATGGAATTTGATGGGGGCGCAAAAAATTTTTGCATTCAACTGTTTTGATATTACAACTCACAAACCTTCTTGGGCCTAGATTCATGATGAGTATAATAATAATCAAATGTTCTCAAATTACTTCTTAAAGGTCCGTATCCTACATTGTTCCAGAATTTTATGTTCTCCGAGGTCCACTTATACAGTCAGACTCCCTTTTACATGACATTTTCCAACCTCTCTTTATCCATTATCCCTTACACAGGATGTTTTCGGTACTATGCCTTAAAGCCCTCCATTTGTAAATAAGTTCTGTTCTGATTGGCCGCCTCGTATTGTGGTTTATTTGATCAGAGATGAAACACTTCTATGGACTGAGGAGTGAATAATATATTTTGAAACAATGTTAACATACTGCACAGAGCTCTTTAATAAAAAAATTAAGGGAAATTTGATTTTCTGTGATATGGGCCCTTTAATGTGAAAATAAGACTTGTTTAGAACTTCACATTTTTTATCTTCCTTTTCCCTTAAGAATGGTTCTAAGATATTGTCACGTCTTAGTCCAGCTTGCTACCTAATGCGGACTTGCTATATGCATTGCTACACATACAGTTACTCTGCCATCACATGTAGCTCGTTACTGAAGTTTTGATTTTATTGTTTGTCCATTTCCATGTTTTCTTCAGGCACTGAGCAAATGAAAATAAAGGCCTAACGATTAAAGACTATTCAATATTCTGTCATAATCAGGCCGACATTCTTAAATACTTACAGCCTGCTTAAAAACAACTACTGATGAACTGTTCAACTCTTTGTAGGCATTTAAGAACATGTATGAACTTTTGGAAGTCCGTCCTTCTCTAGGAAGTTTTCAGAATCAGTGTCCACAGCAGTGTTTCCTGTGCTGCTCTTTTCGTGTTTCCACTGATCTAATTTTAAACTTGAAGATCCTGTAAATTATCTTGTGACTTGAGTCAGGTGCCAGGGAAAACAGGAAGCTATGAAAATGTGTGTGGGAACATTTCAGAAATAGGACTAGAAAACACTGCTCTACGATTACAGCATCACAGCCACCCTAACAAACTTAAACCTTTAACAAACCACTGATTACAACTGTCAGGATCAGTTAAAGAGCCTAGATCACCCAGAACTAATCCATTAACACACATTACATATGCACTCTTTAAACAGACAGTTCTTCAAGGGTTCTTTCGTAAAGAAAATGGTTCTATATTGAAGCGTGATCACTCAGAGAACCCTTTGCATGATTTAAGGGTTCTTCTATTCATACAATTGTCAGGCTTGTTACAACAGAAGAACACGTGGTGCTATATAGAAGCATATAGAACCAGGTTTATCATGCAAAGGGATCTTCTATGAGTGTTCATGGTTCTACATAGAACCATTTTCTTTACCAAAGAACCCTTGAGGAACCATATTTTTAAGAGTGTGACTGCACTTTTACTCTGGAGTGATAAAGAGTCTTGTTACTGCATGTTTAAGCACAGACAGCTTAATGCAGACAAGGCACAATGCAGGACAGTAGGTAAGACTACACGTCATTTACATACATTAGTACTAAACTCACAGGAACAAAAAGTGCCTGATAAATGCTAAGAGATAGAATAGAACAGAATAGAATAGATTCCACAGAATTCCAATATTCCAATAGAAAAAAGTGGAATATGGGCCCTTTAACAGTTGTTTAGGTAGATTAAACATTTTTAATTGTATATTTTGTCCTTAATGTCCACTTATATGTTAGGTGTGTGGCTTTATGTACCAAAAATGTTCATAATTAACTTTTATATGACCATTTATCTTTATCCATTTGAACTACTGTCCCTTTAAACCTGATCTAAGGTAAATGAACTCTGTTCTGATTGGCTGTCTCATTCAAAAGCACCCAGAGCTAAAACACTGCTTAGAACTTCAATATGAGTAGGTGAAGCTAAACTGCTGCAGGCTTAAAAAGTGGATGTTCGTAAATGAGATGGTTCATGTGACATCACAGAACTTCTTTTATTTCAAAGATGGTCAGTTTTCCATGATATGGGCCCTTTAAACAAGCAGTTTTAATGATGAAGTGCGCTTTGAGTGTTGTGGTACCTTGTGCCAAGATGTTCCATTGCATGACGCGGATCTGCGGGTTGTGAGGAGTGCTGCCTCTGGTACGGATGAAGTCTCTGTGTGGCCGCGGCGGCCGGTTCCTCAGGACCTCCTCACACTCCCGCAGGAGCGCTTCTGGGTCGGCCTGCTCAAACTCACACTCTTCAGGGTCCACGTGTGTGTGTGCCAGTGGCGCGCTGCTCAGAGACTGAGCCAGGGTGCTGAAGAGCCTGCTACTGCTGCTACTGCCCATCGGATGCACTGCAAAAAAACAAAAGAACACACGGCTTGGATTTTGCATATAATTATATGTTTCCAATTTAAACCAAGTCATTCAGAGTGGTTTGGTGTGAAATGCTCCTTTCTAGAGAAACCTGTCACCTTAGCATCGTTTACAGTGGTGGTGATAGGAACCAGACGTCTGAAGAGTTTAAATCTCCCTCTCGGAAAGTTATTGGAGTGTGTTATGAGGCAAAATAGATCCCATTTATTTGTTCACATTTACCACTATTTTACCATTATCAACATATAAAACTTTATATTATAACATTATATACATATAAAACTAGGTGTAGCGCAGTGGTCATTTCACATAGTAAATAAAATGGCTATAAATGTGTTGTAGTCATGGTAACGCCTGGTTCCCATCACCACCACTGTAAAGAAATTCAAGTGTTTACATTTTTCTACAATTAACCATTTTACACCAAACCACTCTGATTGACAGTTTACATGATTGAACTAAGCAGAAATTTTGAAACATCATTGGAATTCTCTTCCCCTTAAATTTGCTCAGTGCCTGAATTTGAGAACTAAACTACTTTGTTAGCTATTGAGTAAATTACAGTAGACATTGTAAACTGGATACACTATGTAATCCTGCAATTGAAGCACATACACAGCATATGAGCGCATATGAATCTAAAATAATACAGTCAGATCATTACTTTTGGCTGAATGGGAAGCATTCAGATCATTCTTACCCTGCACCTCCATGTTTTCCAGCTAGTTGCTCCAACAGACCCTCTACAGATTCACAAATGAGCAAATGAGCGAGTACGACACAGACAGACACCCAGACACCCAGATAGATGTCTCATGACCTCACTGCCTGTCACTGAGCCTGTCTGGGTCTGTGAGTCTGAGAACCAGGATTAACTCGATATGAATCACATGCGCACATGAAATTGTGTCTGCTGCTTTGTACGTGATCTCTTGTGACATTGGTGAATCATAAACAGCCACCACTTTTCATTCGTGTAACTTTAAATCACCAGAAAAACCAGACACATTGAGTATTTATGAGAAATGGTGCTTATAAACATAACATAAAAAGACATATGTGAAAACTGAGCTAAGTGATCCTTTTAACCCACAAAAGTTTCAACACTGCCAACATTGCCACACCGTAGCTGTGCTGTTACTACTACCGGAAAAACAGCATTGTAGCAATGAAGTTTATGAACTAGGGCGGGACGATGTGGACCATCACCTATCACCATACTGCACTGCTGAAAAGCCTTGCAATATATTAAATGGCTCTCTTTGAGCACCCCCTTGTGGAGAACCCTTAGCCTGATAAACGTGTTCCAGTGAGTTGGCTTTTTAACTCCAGTGCACTTCGTATAATAACATTAAAATCACTGAAAATTGTCACATTGTATTAAACAATAAATATCATATTGTATTAAACAACCGTGTCAGGTGGCACACAGCACACTTGGGATGGGACAGTATAAACAGTTTTCATCATGACATCAGCGATAAATGGTTTCTAGTATTTTATTAATAGCCTTTGTTTATTAAACCGTTATTTTAGTTATTGTCATTGTAATAAATTGCATCACACTATCACAACATACTTTTCTTAGCATACTGTAGATACCAGTAGTCAAAAACACACTGATCAACTAGTGATCATGTTTCACTACAAAGAGAGTATAATCAGCTTTGTTTAATTGGATTTAGTGTAGTTCAGTGTTTGAAACCTTGAATAAAATCAATTTATTCAAAGTTTTTGATATTCATTTTTAAAATGTGACACTAGTAGCTGTTTTTTTAACTCTTGCATCTTGTACAGCATCAGAAAGACATTGTAAAAAGATCACTGTGCATATTGTATCATTACATATTTTTCCATGTTGCCCAGGTCTAAATTTGAAATGATTAAAATATTGAAATGTATAATTATTAGATATCATTAAAAATGGTAACCACCTCATTCCTACATCACAAAACAGAACATTCCGTTATTGATAAGAGGCTCATTTGCATATAGAAGCCTTCTGCTTTATCAGTATTGTGAAGGCTGTCACAATAATGATGAACAAAAGGTATATTGTGTTGCTAAATAGAGCCATTGGCAATGATCCTTTTGATTAGTACTGGATCAATCCAGTTTGTTTAAGAACACCTGACAGTTCATTTATTACATCATGTTCAATGCTTAACTGATCACAGAGTACACAGGAGGGTAGTCGCGTGCAGATATTGTGGCTATTCAGTAGCTAAAACCAGATGAACTGATTTCTGTATGCACGTATCAAATGTTTACGTTTAATATGGTCAGCTTTCGTCTAAATAACTGCCTCAGCAGTAGCATCAGTTTTGACCACCTCAGTTGATCACTGCCCTGTACTCTCTCCCTTAACTGCTCTTTCATCCACTTTCCATCGACCCATTAGAAAATCCACTGGAACTCATCTTTTAGATCCAAATCCACAAAGACTTCTTCTCCCTCGTTCATCTCCAACCTTCTTGCTTTTCTTTTGCAGGTCTTTCACCATACCTCTCTGTATCTCCTGCTCCGACGAAAACAAACAAAAAAAAAAGTCCGGTCGTCTTTCACAGTCTGTTCAGTGGCTCCATCTGGGTCCAGTAGAAGCCACAGTGGAGAGGAATGTCCTGCCCAGTCCAGCCATTGGGCTATCCAGCCCCGCTCTGAACGCATGCAAAGCTTCCTGCATGTGTGGATGTGACGGTGTGTGTGTGTGAATGTGTTCCCACACAGAGTCTTCGTGAATAGACCACTGTGTCTGGGCTTCCATGGTTATTCATAGTGGACAATGGCTCACTCTGAAAATCACGAGAGGGACACGTCCACACCCACTCACATGCTGGTGAAGAGAACTGTCCAGTTCGTCCTAATTGAATCCGTGAGGAGGAAAGTGTGCCTCATTGGTGTGGAATGTAATCTAATAAGCCTATCATTTTACTGACTTTTGACTAAAAGGGGATTAAAAGAGTGCATGAATGGAAGGAATACAGAATATTTTTGGTCTTCTGGATCCCACAAAGTGTCAGCCTGTCTCACATTTCTGTAAATGCTGTGGGCTTACCAGTGTCGGACTGTAAATACAGCAACATCCTCTGAATTGAGTGATATTAGGTTAAAGGCAATAGTTTTCTGGGATGAGGCGTGTATAGTCGAACAAATTTCTGGAACACCACACATTTCAACTCAACCATCACATATTTAAGTCGTATTTTACAACAATTGCTGACACATTAAACCGCTTAAAGGGGGACAACTTTCCAATATTTTTGCACAGTTCAGTCGGTCATTCAGACAGTGTTGATGTGAAATGGTTTGTTGTAGAGAAACTGACTTATTTACAGCAGTGGAGACAGGAACCATGTCATTTTATTTCCTATCAAAATCCACCAGTGAACCCACATGCACTGAATTTTTATATGTAAATATTAATAGTAAAATAGTGGTAAATAAAAAAAATACCTTTCTGGGTGCTATTTTTTCTTAGAAGGCCTCAGTCTAACAAGGTAACAATTTTGACACAGTAGGTTTCTCTACACTCTTCAAAAAGATGGCGCTTCAATGGTTCTTGATGGTTCTTTAGTAAAGAAAATGGCTCTATATAGAACCATCATAACTCTTCACAATCATACTCTTTGCATGATTAAAGGGTTCTTCAGATTGATAGAATCCCAAAAGGGTTCTTCTGCTGTTTCAAAAAGGTTCTTTATGGAACCATCTGCAGCACATTCATGCACATTTTCTACCCTTCTGAAGAACCCTTTCACTATGCGAAGAACCCTTTAATCATGCAAAGAGTTCTTTGGCATTCATGGTTGATTTTAGACCCATTTTCTTTACTAAAGAACCCTGGAAGAACCATCTCCTTTTGAAGCGTACAACAGAGCATTTCAACCCACGTCAACCCACTCTGAACGGCTTTGTTCAGATCTTATCAGTTTAAACGTGCATTTATTTTTATTTTTTTGAAGAAATTGTTGAATTTCCCATTAAAGCAAACTTTTAGGTATTCATCACTGAGCTGGCTCTCATTTAAACAATGCTACAAAATTAAATGCAATTGATTCATATAAATTAAATGTTTGCAAATAATGTATTAAGAATCTATAATAAGGTATTATGAGGAACTGACATCTACACTTGTGGGATGTCTGGAAGCCAAAAGGTCCAGTGCCATGGACACATACAAACAGAAACACTAGCTCTTACATAATTACCCCCATAGACCCCAGGGTCAAGCCAAGTCTGGCCATGGTTCAAATACTACTTAATTGCTGTCATTATTGTTGAAGCCTTCTAAAGTGACGTCTGCCCTGATTTCCCGTAAAGGGGAATGTTTACACTTTTTTAACATAATTCCTAGACTGTGATGTAAACAGAGTCATTCAGAGTGGTTTGATGTGAAGTGGTTCATTGTAGAGAAACATTACAGACTGATTTCTTTGCAGTGGTGCTGATAGGAACCAGGAGTCACCATGCCTACAACATAAATATAGCCATTTTATTTATTATCCACAGCACGAGTGAACCTACATGTGTCTTCTGGGTTTTGATGTGTAATGTTGATGATGGTAAAACATAGTTTGGGACTATTATGACTCACAACACCCTGCATGTACTCCACCACGATTACTGGACTAAAGACGTCTTCAGTCGTCTGTTTCCTGTCACCACTACTGAGAACGGTTCTGAATGTGTACATTACTCTAGAACGGAGCATTTAACACCAAACCACTCTGAGTGACCCTGTTTACATCTGAACCGTTTAATACTGAAAGATTTTGAAAAATTGGTGGACTCCCCCTTTAAGCAGTCCCCCTTCTAACTCCAGCACACCCCAAGTACTGTAAATACAACTGCAAATGGATAACTAAAGCAGACTCACATTTCTGATGGACGCACTTGTGGAGCAGCTGAGGCATGCGTTGGGCGTCCACACTGACCTTTGAGTTTTGGGGCAAAGTTCACTGTTGCACAATCCCATTTATCAGATTACTTGGCAGTGGAGGGCACAGAACATAGTTTGACCAATATGGGCAGGTGATAAATAAAGTAAATTAGAAAAGTGTGTGGAGGACGCTTAGCAGTTTAAAAGCAGAAATAAATAAAAGTACACACTCCACATTCGGCTTACTGGACAGTTAGTTATGCCTTTCCTTCCAGTGAAGCACTGGCCCATTCCTTGTAGGCCCATGAAAGAAAATAATTTACACTGAAATGTGTAAAAATGTCTCAATACCTTTGAATGAGAAGATAATTTTATTTAATATGCAGGAGGCAACACTCGATGGGGGGCGGGGCGGGCGCACGCACAGTCACTCCCACAGAGATGAGTCAGGTTTGTAAGGTTTGACTCAGTCTGCCATTATCATATTTAAGATATCCTTTATTAATATGAGCAAAACACCGATAAAATACTGACTGAAAAAACTCTAATACTGCATGAAACTGCTTGCCTTTAGTAAAAGAAGAAAGAAGATTAACCAACTAGGAACGGCCCAGCAGCTGTTTCATAGCAACGCCGCACCACTGCGTCAACAACCACGCTGTATCAATGCGTTAAGAAAGTAGTTCCTACAACAGACCGTCAGCAGCGTGGCCTCCTTTAAAGGGACATTCCATCAAATTTTCAGAATTCCCGAATAATTCCGTGGCTGAGATATAGTCATTCAGAGTTGATTGATGTGATATGCTTCATTCTAGAGAAACGTACAGAATCAGGATTATTCACAGTGGTGGTGATTTACTCAGACTGGTGTCTGAGACGTTGTTTTATATTAGCTTTTTTCATATTTATGACAAATTTACCATTATCAACATCCCATCTAAAAAAATCAGAAGACACTGGTGGTTTTGAACAGTGATTAAAATGTCTATATTTGTGTTGCAGACATAGTGACTCCTGGTTCCTATCACCCCCATTGTAAAGAGGTCTGAGTCTGTAGGTTAAGTGTCTCTACAAATGGACCACTTCACATCAAACCACTCTGAATGACTCATTTTACATCACAAGGGCTGAATTCTTCGGAAAAATTGGCGGAATTCCCCTTTAAGAAAGTAACTTATTCCTTTTAACAAAATAAAAAATAAATAAAATAATAAATAACAATAAAAAAAACGAAACATAAATCACTTTCAAATCCTTCCACTGTAGGCTATTTATTAAAGGCTGAATCATCATACAGCTTAACAGAGCCCTGTGATTCATTCGAGGACTGAGCCGCAAGCTAGTGTTACTCAACCTACCAGGCACTGTCTTCTGATCGGTTGAGGAGGGGCTGCTCGCCCTCGGTTGAAGCTGACCGGTCAGCGGGGCTACCAAGTTGGAGTGACCGCGGTGTGTAGCCGGAGAGAGACTCCTCTTCACCCGCCCGGAGCTCTCCGGTTGTGAACACAGCGACGACAGACAGAACGCAGCCAAGTCCCGCTGGAGCAGCGGAGCACAGCGCCGTACCGGATACATATGACCCCGGACCGAAGATGAGCTCAACTACGTCTTAATAATCTCCCCCAAAAGGCACTTCTGGTTCAGTCCACAACAGACGCCCCACTTTAGAGAAATCAGTCTTTAAAATCGCGTTTAAAGATAACTGTGCGATTTAGTATATAGACTCCTAACTACTTACCGGCGAAGGTTTCGTCATACGTGAAGGAACGTACCATTCACAGAGAGGGCGCGACGAGTTGATGGTAAAACGTAGACAAAATAAAGACATCACTTCGGCTGTGTTTACTTTTGGAGCTTATCCGAAGTCGCGTTAATGTATAAATATATACAACTCATAAAAGCACACAGGTGGTTAATTATAAAAATGATGACGGGTGTAGACAGCGCCCCCCCACGCACACAGCGCGAATGGTTCAGCCCGAGTGTAAGAGGAAACTCTTGCTTTCTGTTCGGAGAGAAGACGGAGGAATGTGCGGCTAATTTGCATAGTATGACGTGTCTCGACCAATCAGACGTTGGTGCGCGATGGTGCCTTTAAAAAATCATTTTCATCATCAGTGACGTTTTGCAAAACTCACACGCAATTTGTTCCAACAAACGCGAAAGCAGCCGGCAAAGAGGAAAGACTGAAGGCTAAAGGTTGATACGAGATGACTGCAATAGATATGTTTTCAGTTTACACAGCGGTTTATCATGATAGAGCGCAGTTGGTCATTTTCTAAGAAAACAGACTGCGTTAGAAAACAACCAAATGGCTGATCTTACAAATAACAATCACTCATGTATTATAGGATGATATCATATATACAACACAAACACAAAAACATCCATTTTATTCACTACCCAGAACCACCAGTGAACCTACATGGTGTCATGTGATGGAGAAATTGTGGAACATGACATAAGTTTTCTCTGGGGACTATTTTGGCTCACAACACCCTGTGTGCACCTTCCACCATGAATGGATTAAGCGGATGGATTAAAATTGCATTTCAGGCCAAGACTGTATCACAAAACTACCATAAAACAACTGGTTTAGACATCAGGAAATGTATATCTAACCACTTTCCATGAGGGACCTTTCAGAGGTATCACTCTCCAGATGTCTGGTTCCTATCACCACCACTGTGACACTGTGACAATTTTGACCTGACCAGTTTCTAGAATGAAGCCTTTCACAGCAAACCACTCTGAATGATGTTGTTTACATCTCTGCCATTTAATTATGTACAATTCTTTGAAAAATCAGTGGAGTTTCCCCTTCCCCTTCTCCAGAAACTGCGTGTACTGTCAGCATTACAGCGGAGCTGTTTTCGTGAACCTGACATCAGCTGACATTCCTGTTAGGGTGTAACAGAGATAACTTTAACGTTATGTAAGCAATTATTTCTTAGTTAAAATTCCACCACCAGATTGTTTTGTGCACCCACAACATCCCCTGTCCTATGTGGTTTCTTGGAATTGGGCCCAAGGCACATGATCATGTGAGTTTATGTGTTTATGTAAGTACATTAGTCCATGGTAGGATTGTGTTTACACTCAGGCTTTATAAATTGAATTATAAGTGTATAAATTGAATTTTATAATATTGTGACTACAGAAATGCACAAAAACTGGGAGAATCTGAGACCAAATATGAGTGATATTAAAATAAATCACACACAGGCCCTGTTTTAATAATTGCCCTTGTCCACTTCAACTCACCCTTCGAATGTGCATCAGACTTACATTATATAAGCGTCCATTTTTGGAAGAGGAGTGGATAATTGAAATGGAAAGAGCCGTCAGCTAGGTTAGCCTTAGCGAGGTAATTGGCTAGCTCCAGGTAGCAAAAGGATACAACAGTGGCCCACTGGTAGCCAAGCTGGTGGCCCTCTTTCTTTTTGCTCAGGCACTTTTGATCGCTCGTTTTGATCTCTCATTTCAGTTTGGAACATTATTTTAACACAGACATCAACTGCTTTAACACATGTTCAGTTGCTTGTTAACACAAATAGCCAATCAGCCAATCACATGGCTGCAACTCAATGCATTTCGGCATGCAGAGGTGGTCATGACAACCTGCTGAAGTGCAAACCAAACATCAGAATGGGGGGAGAAAGGTGATTTAAGTGTCTTTGAGCGTGGCGTGGTTGTTGGTGCCAGATGGGCTGGTCTGAGGATTTTGGAAACTGCTGATCTACTGGGATTTTCACACACAACCATCTCTAGGGTTTACAGAGAGTGGTCGGAAAAAGAAGATATCCAGTGAGTGGTCAGTTGTGTGGAAGAAAATGCCTTGTTGATGTGAGAGGTCAGAGAATGGGCAGACTGGTTCGAGATGATAGAAAGGCAACAGGAACTCAAATAACGACCAAAATCTCTGAGGAATGTTTCCAACACCTTGTTGGAAGTATGAAACGAAGAATTAAGGCAGTTCGGAAGGCAAAAGGGGGTCCAACCCTTACTAGAAAGGTGTAGAGAGGTGTACCTAATAAAGTGGCCAGTGAGTGTACAGCTGTAGCCAATCTAGCATAGTGTTAGCTACATTTTCATCAAAATAATTTTATATTTGTCAATATTTTTTCCTCTCAGGTTACTAGTGCATCATATTTATCTTAGTTTATTATCCCAAAATAAAAGACTGTCTGTCTACATTTAAAATCCGTTTCAGGAGATTAAAAACTATTAAACCTTGTGTGCAGATCTGAGGATGGACCAGCAGTAGCATGACATATATGCTTGCTATCTGTGGCCATGGAATCTTTGAAATGCAAAATGTTCTTTGAGATGTTTGAAGACTTACCTAAAGTTTGTGAATAACTGCCTCGTCTGGCAGTAAACTTGGTGTTCAGCCATGATGTGCTGCCTTTCTTTTTGTCGTTGTTAGCCCTGTAGCCTTTAGCATGCTAACTAGTAAGCTAGCAAAGTGATGTGAAGGTGAAAGTTGTATTGCTCAGTCATGTATAAGTGATGGACTAGTTTGCAATGTACACCCTACAAAATTCCATGTTATGGTTTGATATGTGCAGCATTTTAAATCAGTTTATTGCTGGGGCCTTAAAGCAGCTTTATCTGCCATTTTTGTTTAGGTTTTAAAGGGGAAATTGCTTCAGATTGCAATGCCTTATGCTGCCAAAGTTGACACTTGTTCTCTCAATCAATAAACATACACAGATTTGAGGTTTTCATAGAACCATATATCCGAGAACCATTCAGGAACTTTTATTCTTAAAATTTGCTGTAAATTTCAGGATAAAAATTTCATTAAGACGATCCAGGACTGGCAGTGGTCTGCGCCTGATTTGGAGTCACCAGGTCGGCATAGATCAGAAATCCTGTGAACATACTGTCAGTCCAGAACGGGTCAAAGAAGAGCCCATTCTGCTCAGAGTAGAAGATCTGAAGCCAGACTTGGTCTCCTTTCTGCAGCCGGAGGACTGTAGACCCAGATGCTACATCATGGTTCCCAGTATTAGCATCGAAAGTCTTGATCTTGTATTGTCCGTTGTGAACGAGACCGATTGCCAGATGTTTGTTAGCCAGCGTGATGTCATAGGTGAAGAAGTACACGCCTGGGACGGTGCAGGTAAACTTGCCGCTGCTGGAATTGTAATGACTGCCTTCGTTCATTAGGATGCGATCAAACTGGATGGGCATGCGCTCCTTGGGATAGCTCTTAGTGATTGCTACTGAGAAGGCTGACCGTGCCTGTGTCCCGCAGTCACAGCCACCAGGGACACCGGCCTCACCCATGTCTCCAGCTTCCCCCTTCAGCCCTGCCATCCCAAGCACACCAGCTGACCCTCGCAGCCCCTTTAGACCCCTCAGCCCTGCCCTACCCACAACTCCTTGGCGGCCCTTCAGTCCAGGTTTTCCAGGATTGCCCTGACGCCCTTGCTCCCCTGCAATTAAAACACATTTGAATATTTTTAAACATATTTGTATTCACTCTGTGTGTGTCTGCAGTGTCTTGCAATGCAAGACTCCATGTAGTAAGGCTGCAACTAACTGGCTATTTCTATAATCCAATAATCTATCTATACTTTTATTCACTTAACTGACTAATTGGACCATCAGATCTCGGCAGTTTACTCTTACGTTTGCCTTTTCACAGGGCCTGTCCAAAAAGAAACTCTAGGCCTGGCCGTCCCCTTCCATGTACATACTTTGGTCATGCCAACAAAGTGTGGATATCAAGGTCTCCAGGGTAAAAAAAAAGAACAGACTCATGCAGCATGCAGCCTGTGCATGTACCGCATCTGGCAAGATTGTTATTGGTCCTTTTGTTTGCAGGCCTTTTTTGACTAATATTATTAAATACAATGGCACAATTCAGTTTACAAGGATAACTCTCAATAAGCTCAATTAGGAAATAAATTCATTAAAAAAAGCCTTTTATCTCACACCTGAACATCCCATTGTTTGCTTTGTTGGTCAGACACCTATAAACAAATTCATCCCCTCTGCTGTTTGCCTGTATCTAAAGTCATTTTTGGTAAGAAGCCACTGTTGAGTCCACATCAGTGCAGTTCTTGCCAAAGGCCGCACTAAGGATCCATAGAGGGTACTTTTGAACACCCCATTAAACAGCCAAAATGAAAAATTGGGCACCTTCAGCCTCACATTCTCTGTGTACCTGTGCAATTGTGGGATCACAGAACCACAAGTGCATCAGTTCAGACAGGGCGACAGGCCACCATCATTTAAGGCAAGCAAGCAAGCAAAATTTATTTATATGGCGCTTTTTACAACAGGTGTTGTCACAAAGCAGCTTTACAAAACAATCAGTATTACAGAGAGAAGAGAAAAGAAGAAAGAAAATCTGGGTCCGAGCCCCCATGAGCAAGCCAGCGGCTCTGTCTGTGCGATAAGCAATTTATTGTTACAAAACAATGGGATCAATATCGCCGCCTGAATTTCCTGAAGTATACTACAGTCAGAATGACAGACAGGGTTGAGCATAATACTTTGAAAAAGCAGTGATGGCTGAGAACTGAATACACCATTCTAAATATTTTCAGTAACGTATTCCATTACAATACATAAAAAGTTATTCAGGTATAAAAAGGTATTCAGACCACATTAAGAATACATTTTGATAAGACACAAGGGAGAAACTCAGGATGGCAGTTTACTTTATTCAAGTCTTCTGTTAATATGTTTAATAAAATATCTCCTTATCATTTGAATTAAGTTCTAACATACTTAGCACTGAATATTTATCAGTCTACTCAGGCTTTAGCAAGAATTCAGTGTTTATAAAGAAGCCATTTGTTTAGTTCCTCTTTAGAGTCTAAGGAGTGCCTGCTTAATGCCTTTTGCAGTGTTTAAAACAGTTAATAATTAGGCATTATTAATTTAGCATTTCTTAATTTCTTTTTAAGATGTGTGTTAATAAAGAATACACTCTTAATAAAGATGGTTCTACATGGACCCTTCTTGAATAGTGTTCTAGATAACACTAAAACGGTTCTTCTATTGTTACAAGCTTGTTTCATAACAATAGCAGAAGCCTTTTCAACACATTCCACACAACACATTCTCCATCAATCTGAAAAACCAATGTTTTATGATGCAAAGTACCCTTTAGTCATGCAAAGTGTTCCTTGAGTAATCATGGTCCTACATAGAATAAGTATTCATAAGCATGTTTATGCTTATGAATACTTTTCATGCAATAATCATTAAGTAATCCTAGTCTTATGTAGATCATGTAACTCACAAGTTGCAAACACAAAAGGTCAGCATAATAAAGAACACCAGAAACAGGCCGTTCATCACCTCTATCTCCTTTCTGACCCTTGTCTCCATCCTTGCCATCCTGACCGTCGCTGCCAGGCAAGCCCATACGGCCATTGCTCCCGCTTGGACCTGGAGGTCCGGGACTGCCAGGAGGACCCTGAGGCCCTGGAAGACTACAGACAAGCTGGGATGAATGAATGGTGAAGTTGTGTCCTTTCTTTATGGAGGAGTTCACAGTGAGCGCAGAGGAGAGAGACAGCAGGCATATGGCCAGCAATGGCTGATGCATGATGCAGCCGTGACTGAAAGCAAAGCCAAAGATTTGTTTTGTACAGTGCACAAGAAGACAATCAAGCATTTTAATGTGTGAATACCAGCACTGAGCAATGTATCATACATATAATTTAATAAGCTTTTAATTTGAGAAATGTTGCATTAAAAGCCTTTTAATAACAGCTATTCATGTTGTTGGCAGTCATGCATCTATAATCATTGTCCAATATGGAAAACAATGGATATTTCAAAAATACAGTTTGGTCAGAGATTAGAGGTGAACATTCATTCACAAAGTAACTCACCGAACGTCTCGTTTGGGTGTGACGACAGGCCCTGTTCGCCCTCACAAAAACTGAAACTAGTCGATATTCTGTCTCCTGCATGCAACAGCAGCAGCATCCACCCTGTTTTCATGCGCGCTGCCAGATATTTTCACCATGATGTAACAGGGGAGGGGAATCTGGAAGGTCTGTCCAAATCTAAACTGTTGTAGATCAGATTTGTCTGCTGCCATGCTGTGCTAAAACATGTAGAAGGGCAGCTGGAGGCAAAATGGTGAAAGTGTTACAAACTACAGGAACCTGTTCATTTAGGTAGACTGGTAGCAGGATTTGCTGTACTACTAGAACAAGACATGATATTGCATATAGTTTGAGTAGTTCTACAACTTCTAAATTGCTCATGCATTCAATGTGATTTTGCAGATATCTTTCCACATTTGAGCCTCTGCACACATCTGTTAAACATTGTTCACTCATGAGAAGTGAAAAAAGTGATAAGTTCAGAAACCAATTCCTTGTAGCAGGTCTAGTCATGAAATTTATAGGGGAAAATGTTGGTGATGTTAACATGGAATTCTGGTGCACTCTGAAACTAAAATACAGGTGTAATTGCTGTGGACAAATTTAGTTCACAGAGTGCAGCCAGACATGTCAGATGGTACTTTTTCTAGGTGTTTTTTTGCTTGTTAAAACAATCTTGCTTAGCAAATCAAAAAGGTCAGTATGCATGGAATTTGGCAGACATCTCATTTTGAGATCCCACATCTGTTATAAGCAGCAGCCATTCAACTTGCATTCATTTGCGTTCTGGCTTAGTGCTCACAGATGTATAGTGCTTGGACCCCGATAATTGCCACTTATCATTTGCATTATAATTTGTAGACATAATTTGTAGATGGTTCTACAGATCTCACAGTGGTAACAGGCCACTGAAATTTTTGCCAAAAAATCTTGAAGAACCCCCAAACCTTTTGGAAGAATGTTCTGTGGTCAGATGAGTCCAATGTGGAATTTCCAATAAATTTTGAAATCTTTTGAAAATGTATCTTTTCATGTTCTTTATACCTTATATTTCATTTTGTACAAGGATATGAGAAAAATAAGGAAATAAACAGACAAAATTGTGGAAATCAGAAGGGGCAATTACTTTTTCACAGTACTGTACATATAACACGTAACATGACTGGCAACATATATTGCTGCTGTCAGAAGAAAACATAGTATCTCCATTTTATAATTTGTAGATGGTTGTATAGATCTCACAGTGATTATAGTCCACAGAAAACAATCAATTTAAAAAGCAAACTAAACGAAAACGGATTGTCTTGGTTGCTGAAAATGACTGTTTACACTTTAACCCCTTTTTGTGCCAACTGTTCAAAAGCTTATAAAGAAACAAATCCAACTGTGAGAAAACAAAACCAACTGCTCATGATCCATGGTTTAACTTCAAGTTTCTATAATATCTTGATTCAGCCAAACGAAGCACTATATATCTGTGGGTTGTCTAAACAATAGCTGTGAATTGCTGCTGTGCTGTGTTTGGGGAAGAGGAGGTGTTCTTTCTCAGAAGCTCTGCTTTTTTGAACGAGGCATGATACAGAGTAGCCAATCTGAACACCGCTCACTTACATATATCAGTATTAAAAGCACAAGTTACAAAAACAGCCTGTTTAATTCCAAGAGACAAAGAGAGGTTGAAAAAAAATGGTCATGTGAAAAAATACTACCCTTTTTAGAGTATAAACCCACACAAACTTTATGAGTGGTCCTCAGGGGAGAAAATAAAATATGAAAAATGTGAGATACCGGTCCCTTAAAACGAACCAGCAGTGCAAATCCTTATTCACTGTAACCCTAACAGCACTAAAGAACACAATTTCTGGTTAAAATCTATATATTATTACACAAAAAGAAAATGAGCAATGTATCAAAAACCAATGTTACATTTGGTCATGTGTGCTGTATTTATAGGATTTAATTACAGAGGATTCATAATCATGTATTGCCGAACCAGAACAAACAAGACTTTTCAAAAAGTCAGCAAATGGTTGATGAAGTCCAGTTTTTTGTCCTTACAAAAAAGTGGATGAATCAGCTAGATGACTTATAGCCTGCTGTAGGAGCCAATAGGGCAAAGGACAAAAAGAAAAAATGAGCCGTTCTCCATCACTGGTTGAGGAAGGAGGCCATGGGGTCATCAGGCCGGCTGCGTTTCATACGGAAGGCCTCCATCTCCTCCTCTGTGGGCTCACGCACCTCCTTCAGGCTGTTGTAGGGCCTCTTCCTCTCATCTATCTGCATCATCTCTGCCACCTGCTTCAAGCGCTGGTCCTCTGCAGTCAACGCCTGCCATAAAAAAAGAAACATTTGAGTTTTTAGCATTTACCAAAACCAAGACAGAGAAAATAATTTGCATGAAAGGGGAATTTTACTGATTAACTAAACAAAAAAAAAAAAAAAAAAACCTAAAAAATGCCAAAGACAAAGTCATTAAGTATAGTTTACTCGAGTAAGAACTGTTCACACAGTGGTGGTGATATGAACCAGACATGAACCAGACTATTTTATCATCATCAGCATTACATTTAAAAACTAAGGCTCACTGGTGGTTTTGAATGGTAAGCAAAATGGCTTTATTTGTGTTGTAGACATGGTGAATCCTGGTTCCTATCACCACCACTGTTGGCTCTAGAATGGACCGTTTCACACCAAACCACTCTGACTCTGTTTACATCTCAACCAGTGATCTATGCATCCTGTGTGACCAAACTAGACAGCATCAAGTGTCAGGGACACTGATCTAATCACTCAAATGACCTTTGCAGGTGGTCATGCAGGCAAACGACCACATTTCTAGTGTAAACACTAAAGCATCTCAATGCATCTTCAACAGCTTCAAATGATCACCCTAATAAGCTGCCTCATCACCACAGAGACGAAAGCAGCTGTACGGCTTAAATTTTAGTCTTTTCTCCAATTGGTTTGAGTTGTGTTAACAATCCATGTGATCTAATGGTTTATAACAGTCCTTACAGGATTCACAGTGAGAGGCTGACATGGTAAATGTTCACTGAACCCTTTCTCCCATAAAATCTGATCACAAGAGGCGAGTAGAAATTGATTAGAGACTTATGGAAACACCAGCTGTAAATGACTTCATGTCTTGCTGTCCTATTATGATCAGATGTTAACACCAAGCGTGAACAGGGCCACGGACGTATGGTGCTGTGTATTTGCCCCCCCTCCTGATTTCTTCCATGTTTGCAGATTTGCCACACCTAGATCTAGGTTAAAGCCACCGCTAAGAGAAGTGTAAATGCTCATCTCACGTTTGGCAAAAAAAACCTTGATGACTCCTCCGCCCTGCCACAAGACTTTTGGAAGAATGTTCAGGGGACTGATGAGTCCATGGATTGGGATTTTTTGGGAAACCCTGGTACATCTGGCATAAAGCTAACAAAGCATTTCTCCGCAATACCAAACATTCTTCCTTGAATAAATTAAATTATCTTTTTAAAATGCCTTCATGCCCTCCTTCTTTACACCTTATACTACATTTTGTACAACGATCTGAAAAAACAGATTTAAGATATATAGTTACAAACAGAGGACATCAGAAGGGGCAAATACTTTTTCACAGCACTGTACATACAAGATGTAACAGAACATAACGTAACTGGAAACACGGTCAAGAAAACAGAACACACAGCAACACAAAATCTAAAAGGTACAACTGTATGGAAAAGCACCCTTTTCAGCTTCTCCTTCTTCTTTGATTCATCTTCCTCGTCGCTGCTGTCTGCATCCTTCTTCTTGTGTTTCTTGCTCTTCTTCTTTTCCTTCATCTTTTCTTGGTGCATCTGTGGTGAAACACCATGAACATCATACTGACAGTTAGCAGTTCTCTATGAAAGTTATCCAACAGGATCAGAGAGAGCAGAGTTGATTTAATTCACACAACTGAGGATGGAAAAAGAAAGAGCAGATAAAGAGATAAAGATAAAGAGATGAGACTCAGCTTGACTGTTTACCTCTAGAAGCGTCTTTGGAGCCTCCTCTTCTGCATCGTCTAAGCCCTCCTCAAACGGAACACACGTTGAGTTCTGAAAAAGTAAACACGTTTTCTCCTGTCTGATTTTATCAGTGCAAACTGATTTGACAAAATTACCCAAGAGACAATAAACTGCTTTATATTCATACAAATATATATAGAAATTTCAGGTTAAATTCAGGCAATGTACCATAATGTGCAAACTCACCCCTGTTTTCTTGCCAGCCTCTCCAGTGCAGTAACTCTGTTTGACCAGCAAATGGCAGCATTTGTATCCCCAACTGCCATCTTTCCAGTAAGAGCCCCAGATGCACTGAAAAACAAGATTTATAAAGAATTTCCTCATTTATGTGTTGATGTCATCTGGAAAATACCAACATGGTAACTTCATAGGAGGAAAAAAAAAGCAACATCCACAACAATTAGGTTATTCTTACGAACTTGACAAATACTGGGACTTGAAAAATGAAATGAGAAAGTTTAATTTATGAATACACAAATAATGATTCCTGGTTGAATAATGAAAAATAAACTTAAATTATTTAGATTTTTAGTATAATTTTCCTATTGGCCAAATTCCTATAGCTGCAACACAGTAAACACTGAAAATAAATCTTAACGCTTCCCCCCAGAAACTTTTTTTAAAGTGCCAGTCTACAAGTTTTAATTGTCCTTAATATTTGATTCATGTTTAAATTATTACTATATATTTCCTACAAAACATATGATAAATATATACAAACAAAATACATTTTCTCCCATTGCTGCAACACTTTGAAAGCCACTGGACTTTTCTTTGTACTTGTGCCATGTAATATTTCATTATTTTTATTATTTTATTGCTTGCAAAGAAAATGTTTGAGATTTGACAGTTAAAAGTTTTACTAGTTCTGTGTAATATGAAAAAGGCAACAAACAAAAATGATCAATACTATTCTCAGAAATGAGAAACAGAAATGTGGGTGAATTGTGATAATGAGACCTGGGGTCAATAAATAGCAAAAAAAAAAAAAAAAAAAACAGACTACCTTTTGCTGCAACATAAGCTGCAGCGCAACTGTGCACATACTAAACTGCCTGAATATTTTTTATCTGCATGATGATGGGCACTCAAATATTTATGAACATGGTTTTGTGAGAGTGACTCATCTGGTCACGTAATGTAAAGAAAACTTTTAAGGGAGCTGGGATTTTTATGTTACATTAAAAAAAAAGAAAAATTTTAAATGTGCTTGTTTTTTTTCACAACATCAACAGGCACTTACTGTGTGGTTATTAATAAGAACGTCCTCCTCATATTTTGAGCGAGCCACTGCTTTCTCCTGACCCTTAATGACGGCTCCATGCCGAGAGTATTCCACGTAGTCCTCTGTCTGAGCCAACAGCAGCTCCCGTGGAGGAGCGTCCAGGTGCTCCTGACCTCCATACTACAGGCAGAAGAGAGCAGAGGAGTCACACTTGTGGCCCAAAAGGTGCCAGAATAGTAACGCTTTATCACTTTATGAGGGGAAGAAGGAAAAGAAAAAAAAAAAAAAAGAAGATGAGTGGGCTGCTCTTGGCTGTACCTTCTCCAGGATGCTCTCCTTCTGTTTCTCTTTGAAGTCTTCTTTTTTGACCTTGAAGGACTGATGCAGCAGCTCCAGTTTGGTGGGATCAGCCTGCAGGTGCACGTCTGACCCCCTATCGAATGCCTCCCAGGCAAAGACTGCAGCGACACGCAAAGCAAGAAAGTGGATTTACATGACGTGTGCATAGACGTAAGACCACAAGGGGGAGACAATGATGAAAAGGGACATACAGTCACATTATTAATCAAAAGCTTGGAAACACCTGATTGAGTCCATGTGTCGCCTGGCTAAATGGCATATTATATACATCTCAATAATGTTGTTTTTGTCCATACTGGTTTATGTTGCAGAAAACTCCCAACTGTCTAAACATTTAAACAGAAGTACAGGTGTGTCCAAACCAAAAGGCCATAAGACAGATATATCCTTGTTTGCACCACTTGGAGAGAAAAAAAAAGAAAGAAAGAAGAAAACAGTTGCTTACGCTGGGTCTGTGCCATGGAAATTGTGTCTCCGGTGTAGCGGGCAAAGTTGTCTCCAGCATAACCCACCCTGCCAAAATCAACACAAGCACATGTAAGAACAAATTCATTCACTTACAGATATCATTTTTTTTAAACAAGGAGCTTTCTTTGCATGCAAACAATAAAATGTAGACACAAACTTACTCCTCTGGATTCTTGCCGGTGTTGGAATATGGGTTCTCCCTCATGGCTCGGGTCTTCGGGTCGTAATAAGCTGAGTTTGGGTCCAAGTTTCTCAAGTACTGTAACATATTGACAGCATTAGATTGGAAAAGTCCTGATAAAACAATCTGAATGCTGACCTTTATGTTAAAGGGGCTACCATCTTATGCTGTTAATCTGTTCATGCTTTTAGCAGCAGAGTCCTGCATGAATTTAATACTGTAAATTAAACAACACTGATAATTTTAACAAAGATTTTTGCACTTTATTTATCCTGTGGATCTGATTTAGATGAAACTATATGGAAAGAGGCTGATATAAATTATAAATGTGTAGCAATCAGAATTACAGCAGATATTTTACATTTTAGGGTTTACTTTCTTCAAATGTGACTTCAATTAATAATCAGCACATATTTTTACCACCACTCAGATATTTTTAATATTTGTTATCAAGCTGACAGTCCCTTTAATGCAATAGTTCTTACAGAAGTGCCTTTACCTTCAGTCATAAAATTTCAGAAAAGTCATGTGACATTTAGCTCAGTGTTGATATACTGTGTGAAGCTGTTAAGAAGTTGCAAGTGTCAGTCAGCAACTTCTAAAGAGAAACATTCTGTAACGCAGCCACTTACCTTAGCAATGTCCTCCCTGATCCTCAGATTCCTTACAGTGATGCGTCTCTTGGAGTCAAAGTTCTGCCCAGGCATGTCGATGTCATCCGCATATTTATCCTCATCTTCATCCTCGCTGTTGTGCTCTCTCTCCTGGAGAAAGAGAAGCAAAGGAAGAGGATGAACTTGGACCAGGGGTGCACAAACTTTTGCAACTGTATGAAAAAATTAATATCCAGAACGCTTCATGATTGTGATCAGCAGTGATCAAGTCTTGCAGATCAAAAAAGTATTCATAGTAATGTTTTGTGTCAAGAAATGAATACATTATTACAAGTTATTATTTAATACAATGTACTATGTTTTCATCTTGTTTTTGGTCCCAAAACTGTCAATATAGCATCAGTTTACATTACATTGTGTTCAATTTATGACAATTCAATCCACATTATTTCAATATTAGAGAATAAAAGTCATTAATATGACAAATGACTTCAAATACTTGATTGGTAGTATAGGAAACATTTTATAGTGTAAATCCTAATCAGATATACTGTCTTTTATATTTATTCTTTTACAAGATCTTTTATATTAACCTGTCGAAAATGATTAGAGTATGCATTCACAGAGCACTTACTGTTTGATCCATCAGTTTTCCTGTGGCCAACTCCTCTTGTAGCTTCTGGGCTTTCAAAGTGCGCTTAGCCTGTTTTTTTTAAAAACAAAAAGGGGGGGGTGGGGAATGAGTAACATCACCACCTCAACTAGAGCTAAAATGGCCAGTTGCACCTTTGGGTGCAATTTAGTGAAGTAAAAACACAGCCAAAGGACTTGCCAGGTCAACTTTTGAGTACTCCTCAACAATGCGCATATGTTCGTCAGGGTCATAGCCATTCCAGCGGTCTCTCTTCCCATCATAATCCATTGAGAGCTGGATTTGTTGGTGCTCATCTGGAGCAATTCCAGTACCGGAGAACTTGGCCCCAACCTTTCTGGGCCGCTGTGATGAAAAACAGGATTGTCTAGGTTTTAATTCATTGCCCTAAACATCTAAAGCCAATGACGAGGTCCAGATGTACATGACATTCTGCAAGCTCTTTTTGCTTTTTCAAAACAGGAATTTACTCTTGCTTAAAGGAGCCAAAGGTTGTTTTCGCTGCTTAAACAGGACATTTTCTCTGTTTTGTATGTTTGTTCTGTTTGCTGAGCGTAAACCATTCAAACGTGCCCAAAACTAAATAGTGCATCATGGCAGCACACAGCTTTGGTACAAAAAAAAAAAAGTTTCCAAATGTTTCTCATTTGCCTTATTTTAGGTTTACCAATAGCATTTGAGTCCTCACAGCAACAAATTAATACAATACAGGTGTTATGATGATATTATTTATTCCTTTACCTCCAGACAGTCCTTCTTCTGGTGTGTCATGGCTCCACAATTCTCACATGCCCCTTTTCTGTATTTTGTAGCGACAGATTTCTAAAGAAAAAAGGTGGCAAACCGTTAGCATTCAGTCCCCTACCAAAATTGAATTATAGTGGAACAGAATGACTTGACCATGATCACAGGAAGCTGCTTACATCCTGCACTCCTCTCTTATACCAGTCTCCGATAGCTGAGAATTCAGTCTGTTTCTCTGACTGAGGCCTCTGGTGCTTGAGTGTAGGTCTCTTTGAAGGGTCAATGTACCATGGGACAGATGCAATATACTGAGGAATGTGAGGGTTGATATCCCTAAAAACAAAATAGGAAAAAGACCAAATAAGAGCATGAAAAAGACTGTTTTCTTGGTAGTATATCACTTTAAAATGTACATTGTACCAGAAATTGGCTTGAAACTGCATACCAAAATAGGGCTTAAGAGAGATTAGTGTGTCCAAAACTGTAGCATTCGATACAATAAACAACAAAAGGAGACATACAGCATCAGGTTAAAGTTTATGCACAAAAACTGACCACTACTAATTCCCACTGTTCCAGTAGTTCAGAGGGCTGCAGTCAACAGTAGACCTTCTTGACAACAGCACATATGTGATTACACTGTTTATTGTGAACTTAGCAATATGTTAAAGGAACACTTTACTACATCTACTACATCTGTTCCAAACATGCCTTCTTGCCTCCTACAGTGGTGCAACAACAGTTTCGACAATAAGACTGTCTTCTAATGATTTATTTTCAAGGTTTAACAACATCTGCTGTGGGGCGACTACAGCTAATTAAACAACTTTTTTCAAATGGCTGTTTAATATATTTGTGCAATGCATGCTGGATATTGTAGTGAGAGAACAGAGAAAACAGAGTGACAAAAACAGGAAAAGGATACAAAATTGTAAATTTTGTGAAATCGCTGACACCGAGTTATGCAGTACTGCGCTACAATATACAACACAACATGACACACAACACATGAAAGGCCAGTTTTAGGCTGAGATGCCATGTTTAAATAGGTTTTCAGATGCTAAGAGAAAATACAAGCTTGGAGCAGTTGTGGTCAACTAGCTGTAGCACTTTAGTCTGTTAGAGAAGTCCAGCACTCCCTTGAATTCTGTACACAAGAAAGAGAATAGCATGCCAGTAAGCATGTGCTATAGGGCATTAAATTTTGGATGCAACGTCCAAGCCATAGTGCACACTGCCTAGTTAAGGGAAATACTGCAATAATATTATTTTGTTGAGGGCACCGGTAACAATGCCAGATTTTAAAGAAATACTATGAATATATCTTTTGTTTAACATCTCACATACTGCACTGCACTAAATCCAATTACACAGCAGTACTCAGGCTCTCTGCTATGACACATGCAGGTCAGTGTTCTATAAGTACTGACGATGCCCACGATATGCTCAGAACATACTGCAATGTAATTTAGCAATAAAATGTTCTCATACTGTCCAATGACCCATCAAGCAGCAGTTATACTCTGTACATCCACTCACTTTCCCTCTTCGTCCACCTCCGCAGGAGCATTGCCCAGTTTGCGCTGCTCCTCCAGCTCCTTCTTCTTCCTCCAGTCCTCTCTGGTCATTTTCTTGGGCTCCTCCAGGTCCACTATCCCCTCCTGACCCAACTGCTTTTCATCTTCTTTCGTCATTGTTTTTCAGGACACAGGTCTCTACACAGAAGAGACTTCAGCAATGAACCCCAAAGCACCAAAAGACAAACGCAGTTACTTACTGCTGGCTGAGTGTAAAGGTCTATGATAAAAAAAAAAAAAATGTAGGCAATATGGCAAAAGTATAAAACTGCAATAGACACTATTCCATAATATTTATTTTTCAGATCTAGATCAGTTGGACCTGAGAAAATCATCAGAAAACTGTGAATACAATGATTTTTATTCAATATTTGGCATAGTGTGTTGCACTAAATCTAGTTAAATGGGCCTAATTTTGCTCTCTTTATACTGCAACATGCAGTTGCTCAGTGTTGTACAGGTGTAACATAAACGACATGTTCAGAAAGGCATACCGTATTGTATTGTGACAAAACTGACCACAATAATTTTATATACTGTCATATTGCCCAGCTCTAAAAATGAACATACCATAACGTATAAATTGTAACGTATAAACGTATAAAGTGCTCTCGAAAAGGAGGCAGTTTCCGAGATTTCGGTTAGTATAAGCCCGAAATTGAGGTTGCTACTGTGTAGTAAGACCCTGTAAGGCATTTCTCCAAGTACTGTCCTGTTTCAGTACCGCTAAACGCTGATATTAAGTTACACAAAGCATTTCAAACACTGGAGAAATATTTCGTAATAAGTGTGTTCAGTCAGCGATAATGTTAATTATATTTAGCGTAGGAAATGAAATGTACCGTTAATGCGAATGAAAACGCAACGCAGCACAACTCTTACAGTTTTGTCGACGAATGGCTCTTATAAATGATTCGAGACTCAATATTACGGTAAAAAATATGAGATAACAGCTAATGAGACTGAAGCCAGCTAACTATTCACCAACTTCTTGTTCGAATTTTACCGTTCCACCTTAAATCATCCAACAGCGCCTCATCATTTAAGGTGGCACGGGGAAAAAAATTTTTTTTTCTCAACTTTCCCGCGAAATGGAAGAACAAGAGTCGCATCCTGGAGTTGACAACACCCAGTAAATGTACCTGGTCACTGGATGACCGTCTGAAACTCCGAAAAAATGTCAAATTAATCCAAAAACTGCGGGTTTCACACTCGGTTGTTTACCAGCGTATCAGACGCACTTCCTCTCAGCTCCGCGTAGTCGTAGCACACTTCCGGTTAGGCCTAATCTCGAGGCTAAATAAAAGTCCGCGAGGATCCGAGTTTCCGAACTGGAAACTCGCGATTAACGAATTTGCTACTGATAATAAACCAACTCACAATGTGTGCAATCATTTAAATGTATTCATTTGAATTTTATACTCATTTGACAGATTTGGTATCAAGGCTGCTCAGCGCGAAGTCTCCATTTTTTAATACTTGTTATCTCACAGTCCGCGTATTATAATATTATTTAACATTTTCTGCATGTTTTGAATTTGATCATTTCTTCTTCGTAACAAAACACCGGGGAAAAAATACTTTTAATTTGAAATGTATTGCCATTCGTCGCTCCGTGTCGCCCCTGCATGATCTGGAATGGAAACGCGTTAAATCAGAGTTTCTTTCTTTTTTAGTTGCTCGCTGTTAGTTGACAGTAAAAGTATCTTCATACTTGTTCATTTTGTGCCATAGAGTTTTCATATGTGAATATGTATACATATTTCTATGTTAAAAATAATTCGATTTCCATGATTTTGACATTTTAACATTATTTTTAAAAATATAAGTAGAAATCACTAATTGAATTCCAATTTGAAGAGGACAAATTTTAGCTCTTCATTAGACCATGGGCAGGTTTTTAACAGACAAACTGAGAAGACTTACAAAGAAGGACGCATCAGAATAGATTATAATCAAAATGGATTAAAAATAGATTTAGCAAGTTTAACTTTTACACCAGTTACAAATTAGAGCTGAACAGACATGGGACAGGGAACATATGTCAGTAGTCTGCTTTATTTAAATTTTAAAAAATAAATAAAAAGGTGCTAGTTCCTTTAAAATGATTATTGTTCAACTTTCATTCTTTCTCATCTTATCGGACTGCTACAGATAACATTCAATTAAGCTACAGTATTTCTGTTCATTTGTTGTTTATGTGTAAAAACAGGCAAATGTGATACAATTTTAGCATAATCTGCTAAGATCGTGAGCTGTGACATTTTTGTGATCATAATACTTTTTATTTATGTGTAACCCTTTTCACTTTTTCAGAAATGTACAGCTTTACATAGAGATTAAAACAAAACACAGAGGAGATGAAACACTTTAAATACAAAATATGAAAATGAAATCACTGTAAAATAAAATAAAGGAAAAAGTAAAAGAACAGAGGCTTATTTAATATGGTACTTCAGTTATATCCAACTCACTACAACACGTGTCAGGCTCCAGTCTTCGTGGGCCAAAACACTGCAGGCTTGAGCACTGCCTCATTAAACACACCTGATTCAGCTCTTCAGCTTTATAAATGGAATTCAGAGTGTTAGATGAGGGTAAATGCTAATAAATCTCTGCACCACTTTGGCTCAGATGGTCCTCAGTTTGACATGCCCACCTTAAAAGAAGATCAACACATAGAGTTACTTCTTTTTTTGTTTAAATAGCAAGCATTTGCAGTAATACAAAAACTTCTATAACATTAATCAATGCCTGAAATAACATTGAAATAGCAGAGTTGATTATATTTTAGATAAACAACAACGTTTGAATCGTTGGCTTCATCCCCAAAGACAATAAAGCTGCAGCGAAGCACTGAGCAGCACTGGATCAGACACAGCAGAGCTGCTGGAGTTTTTAAACACTAAAAACAACAACAAGAAAACACTAAACACTGTGTCCACTCACTGTCTCCTCTATTAGACACACATACGTTGTTGGTCCACCTTGTAGATGTAAAGTCAGAGATGATAGCTCATCTGTTGCTGCACAGTTTGTGTTGGTTGTTCTCTAGTCCTTCATCAGTGGTCACAGGACACTGCCCACAGGATGCTGCTGGTTGGATATTCTATTCTCAATTAAGCAGTGACACTGAGGTGTTTAAAAACTCCAGCAGCACTGCTGTGTCTGGTCCACTCACACCAGCGCAACACACACTAACACACCACCACCACATCATTGTCACTGCAGTTCTGACCATTGAAGAACAGGGTGAAAGGGTTTTAACAAATTATGCAGAGAAACAGATGGACTACTGTCTGTAATTGTTGAAATACAAAGTGCTACTATATGGTAAGTGGAACTCATGAAATGGGCAATGAGGGTAGAAACAAGGAGCGGGTTTTAAAGACATGGATGAGCAAATATAAGTGAAATAATGTAGGTCCCAGAATTTAGCCTTGTGGGACACCACAAGATGCTGCATTCCACTTAAGATGTATAAGTACCCAATTCAAAATAAAAGTCATGCTCTCTCAGGTAGGATTTGAACTGTTTGAAAAGAAGCATTGAGATCTAAACGATAAACAGGTGGATGGATACTTAGGTTTCTTGCTTCTTAGGGTTTTTTTTTATTTATCACTGCTGTCAGAAGAAAACATCATATCTCCATCTTTGTTGTTTTTCTGTTTTTGACATAATTTGCCTGTTGTGCAGATTTAATGAAGAATGTACTAAAAGAAGCAGCCCAAAATGACTTGGAAAAAACTCTGGTTTCATTAATTTACATTAAAAGTAAAATATGTTTTTTGCTTCTCCTGTAAAGTTATAATTTTGGACATACAAGGGTTTGTTCCGACAGCAGCAAAGTATATATATATATATATGTAATTGTAACCTAAATAAACATATACATCATTCAAAATATTATAAAAGCTTTGCTTATTAAATGAAAATAGAAAGAAGAAAAGGTGCTCTGACACACTCAAAAACAGGATATAAAAACAAATTTGCCACAAATTTGACATATAAATGTTGGAAAAAATTTCTTGTTGCATGATCATGCAATCATTAATAGTTGTCAACAGACATGAATGACAAGCTTGAATTATGGAATGAACAGACAAGAATGGCCCCAGACAAGCAGTAAGAGATAGCATGTATATGTACAGTAAATATTGACACCTGTCCAGACATTTTATATGACTTTCCACAAACTACTTAGTACATCAAAGTAAACAAGTATCATGATTTCTAGGAATTACATTATATTTCAGCTGTACATTTTCAGTTTTATTTTGTTTCCTTTTCATTGATTTGGCCACCATATATTTGTGTACAAAATATTGAGTGGCAACCGAAGACTGTTTTATTTTTGAGATAGTTTTCACATCTGCATATCTGTCAAAAATAGAGTATCTAAATACTGTATGTCAAAGGTTTCGGAATAGAGTTGACCTAGGCCTCATGTTTCTAGCTCGGGGATTTCCTGGGTCCATCTTTGTACACTTTGCTTCACGTAGGCACCAAAATGCTATGATGATTTAGACATTGCATTTATTGTATTGTTGTACTTTTACATTCCAGGTGAGGAACATCATCTTTCAGCACTCACACTACTCTAAACTGCTTTGTACACAAGCAGAATTATATAAAATCACATTATCTCAGCCAAAGGCTTCAAGGACAAAACACTTTGGAGTTGGCTGAAGCTCATTTCTTTACATGATTTAAGTATCATGGCAACAGTAAAGAGAACAAAACTGAGAGGTTTATTTGCATTGGATGACTTGGCCATCAGCTGAGCAGGCTTATTTCTGGAGGCATTGTTAGACAACTAGCTATGGCTTTGGATTTGAGTCAGTAGCCTTGTTTGTACAGTAAAGAATTTGGCTGCATTTTAGAAGTGCTAAGCATTCCTTTCATGTAAGGTTGTAGTTTTTTTAAAGAACATTATGCAAATTTTCCATAGACAGTTGAGGAGCAAGACGGAACAGGGACAAATGACAAATGATGAGTTTTGTTGACTTTCTCATTGAAAATAAGTTGAGAATAGGTTAACACAACCTCTACAACGAACATTTTTTTGCAAATTGAAGTAGACCGTTTCTTGGTATTTGCTGAGTTTGATATACTAGAAATAATGTAACAAAACATAAAAGGTTATGTTAAACCCAATTTGTTAAATCCAGAAAATATGCAATGATTATAATGTGCAGAAGTGTGCTGTGTTAGAGGATGTGTTATAACTTATTCTCAGTCACAAATCAACAAAACATGTAGAACTTTTGCATGTCTGTAAATAGCAGGTCCAAACAGCATCTAAACTGTATGCAACTCTGTGATACATCTAAACTGCATCCATCACGTTATATCAAGTCTGAAAATCAAGCAAATTGTGTAGCTAATAATTGTTCCAGTGCATATTTTCAAGAATAGTTTCACAAAATACATTTTCAAGAATTGTTTCACAAAGTACATGTGTGTGCAAAAGCTGATGTTTATTAGTAGCAATTATCAAAGATTTTAGTTTGATGTCCTCTGTCTTTTAAAGCATAAGCAACTGATCTTTCCTACTAGCTTGGGTCTAATATTAGCAAGGCCCTGTGACTGTGTTAGTCCTGTGTGTCAGATTCCAGCAACATGCTGTATCTGGAGTGGAGCAGCACCTGCTGCTAGCTGTAACACTAGTGTTGAGGTTGGCACAGGCAGTGAGATACAGCCAAACTCTATTAAAATAAATCAGGTCAGGTCCATTAAGTCCTTTTTCCGTGCATGCTTCAGATGAAGGGTGCATTGGCCCCTTGTTTTTTATCATATCCCTCGTTCTTTTTAGCAGTCCTGGTCCATAACTGAAATAGCCAGGCTGCGCAGGAGAAGCTACTTTAGATAGTGATTCTGCTATTGCTGTATGGTGTTAGCTGAAGGGGGCTGGACCTGCCTCAGTGCGGAATGGCCTGACTGGAGGAAGGATCACTGCAGCACACAGGAACGCAAGACCCCCCTGTTGGAACCTCATGGTCAACTCGAGGTACAGTACATATCTGTCTGGTGTGCTATTCCATTCAAAATGGTCTTACGCAATATAGCAGTAAAAACGGCAAGAATATATTCAAATTAATGTGGGTGGCAGTTCTTCATTTCTCACATGTAGTTAACTTTTACTTGCCTTTAGTCATTAGCATTGATGGTTATACAATCTATTTCATTTGGGACCATGGAAAGTTTTGCACAGTTTTATGTCCATTGATAAAACAATAAAATAATAAGTAATTAATTAATACAAACATTTTATTTGTGGAAGTTTTTACTCATCTTCTGCATGTTAACTGAAAAGTGGTAGCACTGATGCAGAAAAATGCTTTATTTTATATATATATATATATATATATATATATATATATATATATAATTTGCTTATATCTCTTCAGGTCTGAAAACCTCCCTCATGTTTTGAATGGCCAAGACGGTGCATAAGTGCATTTCCAAGGAACAAGGCAGTCAAGCACAAGTTAAGAAACGGAACTCTGCAAAGAAATGGAAAGCTGGGTTCTAGAGGGGGACAGCTACTCATTCCTCCGCAGTGCTCCACGCACCTTCAGCCTTCGGCACAGAGACGGGCCCAATCGTGTGGAGATCTTTGACATCACAAGTATTGAGAGCTCTCGTGGTGCTATATCTGAAACGACTTGCCTTTGTGACATTTTTGGGGATGATTGCGAGTCTCCTTCTCTCTCCAGCAGCCCAGCCTCTACAACATTTCTAAAAAGGGATGTGGATGCACATTTTACAGCAGACGATATCAATGATTCATCAGGATCCTATCATACTGCCCATAGCTCAGAGCAGCTGAGTGACACAAGTGATACACTGGAGGACTCAAAAGACTTTTCTAAACAAACAAAGGACTTGCATGCACCTGAGACTAGGGAATCGAGCTCACCACCAACAGATTTAAGTTTATCAAATGATAGAAGTTCAGTTACTTCTGAAAATGGCATATCTTCACCAACCAGAGTAGATGATAGCGGCCTGTCACAGACAAAGAACCACCAAGAGTCTCAGTTGTCTCAAGACAACATCCTAATCCATAAGGATTCATCTGCCCAGCAGCTAGTAATGTCAACATCTGAATTTGGAGACACTGGAGTAACTGATCCATCACCAGAAAAAATCTCTTCTGACCTCTTTTTTGAAACCAGCGCTAACATAGAGCAGAGTGACACTGCCTTATCTGTACAAAGGGACATTATCAACCCACCTATACAGCAAGAAAGCCTATTTTTAGAAAACCCAGTTCACAAAGTTACGTGTGAACCTTCAGAGAGGTCATCACTAGAGAGAACTAGATCAGAAGTTTCTGCTGAGGAGAACAATGTGGCCAGTTACCCTACTGAAGAAGAGACTAAGATCTCTTATCCTGATGTTAGAAATGATCACAGTTCATCTACAGTAAACATTTCAGATGTTCAAGAAACAGATCTGGGCTTGCCTCCTGGAAATATTGACCAGAGTTGTCCATTAACTCCCAGTCCTTTAATAAGGCCTGTAACACCTGCACATGGAGATAATTCTTCTTTATCTGCACACATGGACACAAATATCTCCTCTGAATCTGATGTCACACTAGTAGCAAAAGCTTTAGCAGACTCTCCTGAGGCAATGAGGTTTGAGTCATCTCCTTTACATGAAGATACAGGAGGGCTACCAGTAGAACCTCATACAGTACTGCCACCTACTCTTTCTGCTGAAGAAAACAGTGAATCACATATTTCATTTGCGCCTCAGGATCCAGCTGTTTGTCATGAAACAAGAGAAGTAGTGGTCTCACCTGATCAAAGAAAATACCTCTCAAATACTACATCACCCGAGGTTAGTGAGTGCTTCATGTTTTCTGGTTCTTTGGCGGCCACTCACTGCTCTGAGCCATCAATAGTTATACACTCACCTGTGGGTTACGCCATCAGCCCTTCACCAGAATTTGAGAGAAAGGTGTTTTCATCTGAACCTGAAGATTTACCATCCACACCTGAGATTCCAGAAACTGACTTAACAGCAACACCGACAGATTTCAGAGGTTCTGTTTCCTCACCTGATTCAAAACTATGTCTTACACCTGAGTCAAGGAGCATTACCTCTACACCAGAAATCAGACAAAATTTTCTTACACCTGATTCTATGCCAACAGCTCCTTCCCCTGAACTGAGATCTGCTACCTGTTCCCCAGAAATTAGAACAATAACATGTAGCATTCTTTCCCAAAACTTAAAGTCACCTCAGATTCAGGGGATAACATACAGGATGGTTTCACCCCAGAACAAAGAATTAGAGCTAAATCCTGAAGAAGAGGGAATAAGATGTGCTGAAAGTTCTAATTCAACTACAGATCCCATAAATGAGATTAGAAACCAGACCAGCTCACCCATGTCAAAGTTTTCATCAACACCAGGAAGCATGTCTAGACCATCATCGATGACTTTAAGTATACCAAGAGATGCAACACCTTCTCCTGAAATTAGAGATCAAAGATCACCTGACAGATTTAGTGATCACATACCAGAACCTACAGTCCCAGAACCTTGCATCTCTCTGGGACAGGCAGACAATCGTCAATTAACCAGTGAGGAAGTGGATCTTCCTTCATTTGTGTCAGTAGACAGAGATCAGATTGATAGTTATGAAGAGCCCTTTAGAAGCAGCAGCCTTGTTCTCAATGAATGCAAAGATGCTGCTTCTGTAGCTCTGAGCCAAATTCAGATAATAAAAGATTTGACATCTGAACATTCTGTTGCCAAATTATCTTTACAGATGGAAGAAAGTGGAGAAAAGATGAATGACAACATGTTACAGTTAATAACACATGAAAACCCAAATACCCTAAAGTTATCAACACCTTTTGTAGAGGAAAAATATTTTTTGAAAGGTAATGGCAGCTGCAGTGGAACAGAAATGTTGCAGAGGGAATCAGCAGGTACTGAAAAGCAACTTGGCCTTATGCCTAGGGAAAGCCCCAGTGTTTTCCATAGCAACAATGACAGAAAGTATGACGGGCAACCGTGTAGGAACAAGGGGTGGAGTGAAGAAAGGGTGATACAGGAGGGGGATACATCAGGAAAAGGGGAGGAGAATATAGCAGAGGGTAGTTACAGAGGGGAACAGGTTGAGCTGTCATTCAGGGACAGGAATAGAAAAGGGCCTGCAAGCCCCAGCACTGCTCCCTCAAGCGGAGACCCAAAGTCTGGAATTCCACCTCGCTGTTATTTTGAGTCTCCCCTGACAACTCGGCAGCAACAGAGTCTTCTCAGAGCTCAGGGCACACAGAAAGAGAACAAGAGTGGCCCCAGGAGGGTCCAATCGGCTTTCCAGAGCAAACACAGTAGTGCCAGCCGTCTTGCTTCAGGATGTACCAGTGAAACCTCCAGTATGGGAAGTGAGCTTGATGAGGCTGACAATGAAGTAAAGTGGTTCACGGACGTTGCCTTTACAAGCCTTTCCAGCCCTCAAGGGGATTACTTGGATGTGTACAGCTCAAGCCACAGGTCATCTACAAATGTTTCACAGCCATCTACTGTGGACAGTCCTGGTGCGGCAACATGGATGTCCTACACAGATTTGCATGGCTCAACATTGCATGAAAATGAGGAGCATTTATGTAACATTTCCTCTATTTTGCCACATGGTACCCTGGATCCATCAAAGCGTTTTGAGATGGGTAGTTTTGAATGTGTGGATGTAGCAGTGGAGAGCAAGGAGGAATGCAAAAGGGGAAAGAGGACTGTTCCAAAAAGGCAGATCCAGCTTAAAAGACGCAATCTTGATGAGTCAAAGTCTACTGAGAACGCAAAGAATGTTACGGAATCGTCATCTACACAGAGATGCTCAAGGGACACTCTGCTTCGTCAGCATAGCACCCCCCCAGCAATACAGGAGAATCTATTTGGAGGTGAACCTGACATTCAGAGTAGTCAGAAGATGCTGCAGAAGTCTGCATCCTTCGAAGAAAGCTCAACCAAAGCAAAGATGGCTACCTGCATTATCAAGAGTGTCCTTTCAAAGAAAATGGAGACAAATGATCTCAAGGAATCTTCAATAAGTGAATGTTTAAATCCATCTGAAGATAAAAAGAAACACCCTGAAACTCTTTCTGCAGGACAATCAAGCAATATAGAGACACACTGTTTAAGTTCTAGATTGCCCTCTGAATGCAACCTGTCCTCTGAAGATTTTGCTTGTAGAGAACAGAGAAGCCCTTGCCTTCAGAAGAAGAAACAGGGGCCTAAGGTTCCTCCTAAACCATTCTTCAAAGCCAACTTTCTGCCTACTTACAGTAACTCGGACATAATTGCATTTCAGAGTGAACAGATGCCCAGAATAGTTGATCCTTTTGAAAGCAAAACATCTAAGATACAAACGAATGAAATGATAGAAATGGTACAAGAAACAGCAGAAACTAATAACTTGGGAAGTAAGCACAACAGTAACTCACCACATACTATTGCCAGGAACACAAGTGCTACTGCCACCCGAGCTGTAAGCATAACTGGCAGAACGGCAAATAGGGATTTGGAGGATCCTGCAGCACTGAAAACCTGTAAACAAAAGAGAGGCAGGAGGATGTTCTTGTCAAAGACCCCTGAAATCACTCTTAAGCCATGCACCAATAAGGACAAAAAGAAGTCTTCTCTGAACGTTTCTCTGTCTCCTGATCACTCAACTGAAGAATCTCAATTAGAGGAAACACATGAAGGGCAAAGCGGATTTGAATTAGAGATCAATGTAGAAAATGAAGAAGATAATGAAACCAGCAGGCCAAAATCTGTTATACATAAAGTTAGGGATGTTCGGAAGCTGGTAAAGAACACCTACAATCTGTCCTTCAAAGCCTCAAATGCCACACATTTTGGAGATGAACAGAAAGAAACGCAACCTCAAATTCCTCACACCTTGCAGATTGAATGCAAAGCTATCAGCTGGAAGGACAAGCAAGCATCTGACAATAAAAGGCCCAACTTACAAGAACCACAATCCTTTGACAAAGTGGAAACACATAAGGATTCAGAGATGAGCTGTAATAAGAATATTACAGAAACAACAGACAACAAAAAGATAATGTTCGAATCACAGCAGAAGATGAATGCAGAAGTCTCTGACATGGAAAAATTTGATGTATCTAATCAATGTAACACTTTATCAACATCTGAAAATTGTGAGCAGAGCACAAATCTAGAAGTTCCTCATACACCTACAAGCAAGGAAGTATCAACATTAGTATTTATGCAGGATGCCACATCTAATGCGATGCAGAAGCCATCAAGCCCTGCTTCACCAGATGGGAAGATTATGAGCAGTAGCCACTCAGTGTCCATGCTACTAAAAGAAAAAGGAATGCAAGCTGACATTGGTGTTTGTGATGTCCTAAATGAAGGTACCAGTACTACTCCAAAGCACATCAACAGACTAGAGGTCCCCTTGCAGACTTCTGTATCAGAAGGGGCCTCAAATGAATCACAGAAAGTGAAAGAATGTCTGGAGAAGTCATCCATTGACAGTACCCTACAGGCAAGTCAATGTGTCTCAGTGCTTAGGAACTCTCCAAAGCCTAAGGATCTGAGAATGACTCCCAGTGAAATGCTGACAGACAATCAGATTCAAACAGGTTCAAAGGAAGAAGAGAACACAACTCAGACCACCACCATAACAAAAATGTCTGCTCCTCTTGCAACATCAAACAAGGCAGAGATGAGATCATTTTCTAGCAATACAAAAAGTCACGCGACCACATCAAAAGAGATTGAGTTACCCATACAAGTGAGGTCAATATCCAGTGATAGACCAAAACCCAGCTATAAACAGCCATTAACAGAAACTAGGTCAATATCAAGTGACCTTCCTAAAACAGACATTGCACCAACATCATCTATTTTCAAACAGCAAACACAGTTAAAGAGCGATGTTAAGAAAAATGAGACATCAACAGCAACACCCAGGGAGCAGTTAACTGAGGCTGCACCAAACAACAACAAAAAAATTGCCGTCTCAGCAGTATCAAGCTACAAACCTCCATCTATGCCAACAACCACAGTGTCAGGTTCTGTGCAGAAATCAACAACTTCAGTTGCTACTGGTAGGCAACAGGTATCTACAACTTCAGTGCAAAGTTTCAACAACCGACAGCAACTGAACATGACTGTCAGTCAAGAACAGGTGATTTCAGGCACTTCTTCTGCATCCAGTCATCCAGTCTTGCCAGTAGCATCACAAGGTCATACCTACAAACAGTCTTCAAAAACAGCATCCTTTAACAACCAGTTACTTAAAGAGGACTTCCATTTCCATGCACCAGATGATCCTCCCAGTTATGAAGAACGAGAAAGTTTTAGCCCTTTGCTACTTTCTGATTTGCCCCCAAGAAGGCTGAACCGATACCATCCAACCAACAAACATTCTCCATGCTCCTGCACAGCAGCTTCCCAGCCTCATCTTGGCCATCCCTACCATGGCTCACAAACCCGCACGCCACCAGCCCTACAGTCACCAGGGCAGGTGCTTTCATATCCGAGCGCACCACCGCAGGCCCAGGTCCGTCCTCATCAATGCAGACAAGACAGCCAGCCCTTAATTTTTCCACCAGTCTCACCAAAGACCACAGTACCCCAGGCTCCACCGATGATTCAACCCTTGCACCACTCATATCCCTGCCCTGCTCCAGTCACACAAGCCTTTAGTGATGAACAACAAGCTTCTTCCACTCAGCAGATGGACAGGCATTCAACTAATCGCAGATCACCACAAGCTGCAAGTGGCGCAGCTTATCGGGAGCACAGCCATTCACCCAATATAGCTCTGGATCCCAGATCACAGTTTTTCGGTTCGCATGATTTACCACCAGCTTTTGGCCATGATTATGGAAGTGATGGTCCTGGGGCTGGTAGTGTCTTATACCCAGAAAATGCAAGTGGTCTTGGGTATGGGCAAGGCCCTCGTCGTATACTCCTCGATCCTGAAACTGGAAAGTACTTCTATATTGAAGTACCAGTGCAGCCACTGAGAAAAATGCTGTTTGATCCAGAACTGGGGCAATATGTAGAAGTTCTCATACCACAGCAGGCTATGTCCCATTCTGGTATGTATCCCCCAGCTGCTGCTCCATACCCCTCACTCCATGGTCCCGGGTTATATGCACCACAGTACCTCCCATATGCTGCGCCACCACATCCTCAGTCTGCCCAGCAACCACGGCATCCAGAGACCTCTGTCGCCACTTCACTCCATCAAACCAGCATGGGATATGGAAGCTCAGCAAGCCAGACTGCAAAATCTGAAGCAAAAAACCATCCATCGCTGGATCAGAGTTATTTAGAGAGCATGTATTACATTCCCACTGGGATGAATGCAAGCCCTAATTCTGCACCTTCAGACTGTTACCACAAACCATCACCAAATATGCCTCCCACTGGGGGCAGGAGAGCATGAAATAGTAATACATGTAACATATTTGCTACTGCAGTTCCTGGTGGTAGAGCAGCTTTCTAAGTAAAGTTGGATGACACACCTAAAACCTAGTGAGTTATGTTTTTACTTTGATGTTTCTAGAATTTCACTCTGTTTATGCAGATTTAGTTAATTTCCACTTAAAATCCTCCCAAGATAGTGCATCAAAAGCAGTTTAACTGTGAGGTACCATGATTTGAGATTAAGTGGGACTACAGAACTACAGAACCAGTGTTCCTAATTGAGGCTGTTCGTAGGCCCAAGAAGGTCATCAAGTTGAAAATAAATAAATGCTAGCCTCAATTACAGTGCTTCTCATTACTTAATTTTCCACCTATTATTTGAATTTTAATTATAATTTTTATAATTAAATAATTAATAATAATTAAATAACATGTAAACAAAGTCATTTAGAGTCTTGTGAAATGCTAACGATAAGAAATGCTGGTGATAGGAAACAGATATCTGAAGAAATAAAATCCCTAAAAGTACAAATACATTGTCTGGTGGCTGAGACATTGTTTTATGCTAGTTTTGAGAAAACATTTTGGCCTAAAATGCATTTTTTTAAATGCATGCACAGCAGAGAGGTACATGCAAGGTGTTGCAAGGTAAAAATAGGCCTCAAAGAAAGCATATTTTTTTCTGATATACCATTTTACCATCAATAACATTATATATTAAAACTCAGAAAACCTGTGTAGGTTTATTTGTTGTTTAAATGTATGAATTGTGAAATTTCTGTACAATTAACCATCTTTGAATGACTTTGTTTACATATCAATAATGAAACCATGCAGAAATTTTGGATATTGGTGGAATTCCAATTTAACATAATGGCCAAATGAGTTTTGTTTCATAAACATGCTTGTGGGCTCTATCATTGCTGTGTTGTCCATTGTTAGCATAGTTCACCATGGTCATTTTCCTTATAGCACAACCTCAACTTCTTAAAAGGTTGGGCATTATGCATGTTCATTGTATATTTGCAGTTTTAGTGCACTGTTAGATAATGCCATAAACATGTTACATTAGGATTATACATTGAGCTTATAATGCAATGTAGTAACTTGATCTTGATAACCATCAGCACTTCTAATTCACATAACATGACAAGTAATGCTTTGCTGTAAACAATATGTTTTTGTCTAATTCAAGCATAACATAAATTTGGAGAGGTTATGTCAAATTTTACCGTTAAAAAATTACATAGAAGTAAAAGAATAAACAATGCAGTTATGCTAGGATGGAAGAGAATGAAGTCCACCAGTCTTCAATGTTTCATCATTAGAAAATTGCAGATATATTTTCTAATAATAAAATACTACCATGTGTTATTTTTTTACACACAGTTATACCCAATTAAAGGTAATTGTTCACTACTACAATCCAAGCATCGAGTCTTTTATTTATGATTTTGTTTCTGATTGTTCTGTAGCAGCAACGTTATTATGAGTTGAATCAGTACATTCATTCCGAAGTATTAACAAATTTCAACACAGACACAGTAATGGCATAGAAATATAACTCAAAAGTCAGGAATGTAAGTAATATTTAAATTGTGAATTGCTTGATAACTGCTCATGTGATTTAAGGATATGCAGTTTAGGCTCAGACTGCCACCTAGTGGAGACTGTCCTGTAATTGATGAAGCTTTGTTACTGTGTGAAAGGGCACAAAATGTTGCTGTGTCAATATCACTATTCATTCTGAAATCACTGTCCAGATTTGAGGCTATACACCATCTGTTCAGTCTGTTTTTTAAAACCTCCTACATGGTGCTTGTGCACATTAACTGAGAGTGCACCAGAACAGCTACAGCTGAACTAATATAGGATTATTTTTCTCAATGGCAACGAATGGCCCATATTTAAAATTCACTTGGTTCCACAAAGTATGTACTGTACAATACTGTACAAATATACAATATTGGACACTGATTGAATAGATGTAACTTAAAGACAAAAAATACAATACTGTTAAGATTTGAGTTAAATAATTCAGAATATTTTTACAAAAAATGGTTAATTGTAGAGAAACGTACAGACCCTGACTTCTTCACAGTTGTTGATAACTGTGAAATAGTGGAAAATATATAATGGATAATATGAAAAAATAAATTTTCTTTGAAGAATGTTTTGCCTTTATATATATCAGCCAGGTTGGGCTTAAAAATATACATTTTAGGCCAAAATTTTGTCTTAAGACTATCATAAAACAATGTTCCAAGGATCATACAGTGTAACTGATTTGTGTAAAAGCTTTATGTGAGAGAGCCTTTAGAGAGTTTAATGGTTTGAATGTCAACAAACACTGCCTTCAAGTCCTCCATGGAAGTTTCTAGTTATGACTTCATATGTCATAAGAATGAACTCATTTGCGGTCAAAAAACTGACAAAAACAATGCTTTATTGTTTATTTTTGTTTCTCTGTCATTAAAGGGAGTATGTTTATTTTGTGCTACTTTAACAAAATGAAGAACAGAGGATGCTTATAAAATAGGAAACGTTATTATCCAGTTATAAGCATGATATAACATATGCTTATGAATGTATTTTTTCTACATATGAATGATTTCATCCTGCAGTGTTTATGTGTAACTGCTGAATAGCTGAATACAACAAGTTTACAATACAACTATCAGTGACTACCATTACTTTTGTTGTTGATGTCCCAAATCAGAAAGTCAAGACTAAGATTCCCCCTGGTACATATGACACTGTGGTGGCATTCTTGTGCACTCATGACATGAAGGCAGCAAAAGTAATTGAAAGGGGTTTGGTGTGAAATGTGGCATTCTAGAGAAACTTACTGAATCAGAACTGTTCACAGTGGTGGTGACAGGAACCAGACGTCTGAAGAGTTTAATGCCTCCAAAAGCTACATCACAGAGTTACATGCAGGGTGTTCTGAGACAAAATAGTTCCCACAAAAAGCTTATTTTTTCAGATTTACTGAATTTTCCCATAAAAAGACTCCACTATACATGAAACCACTCTGAATTACTGTTTACATGATTGAATTGTGCATGTAGTATTAACAGTATATGGAACTGCATTTGAAACTCCTTGGCTGTTCCTATCACCAACACTGTGAACAACTGGTTCTCTAGATTAAAGCATTTCACATCAAACCACTCTGAATGACTTTATTTACAAGCCTAACAATTAAATAACGTCTCATAAAAGTATGAAAAGCATCCTTCGTCATGGCAAACTAAAACACACAGTGCAGGCTAGATGACAGCTGGTGTAATAGTAATACTCAGATGCTTTCAATATGGTTATTGCTGGTGTATTCTTAATATTGGTTGACTTAATATTGATACAGCTAATGAAGGTTAGCAGTGTTTTTTGAGTGTATTAACAGGCCAGAATGACATCATGTAGCAAGAGTGGGCAGGACCATGGTGTGGCCCACTAGTGTTGTAGACATGTTTCCACTTATTCCATTAAACAGATGTCAATGCCAGTCCCCTGCCCACCCGCATGCTGCAGGCACACCCTGGGATGACTGCATTTGATTTCCAGGCTTATTTGATTGCACTGCAGGGGCAGAAGCAGATGGAAACTCACACTGTGTTCCCTTCATGTTATTGAAGAGATAGCAGAGAGCGTGTGGGCGTAAAGGATCCCCCTACGTGGGCCGACTGAATGAAAACAGAAAACAATGATTGCGGTTCACCTATGACTTCATCTGGCATGGGCAACAATGTGGATACAAATATCATGCTCAATTTTGGAATTAGGCTTGTAGGAAAGCATGTGCTAGTATTGCCAAGTAATTCGGGAATGTGAATTAAAGAAAAAGGTATTCAGGTACAGTCGCATCTGCCGAGGTTTGCAGTAGAGTCTACTTATTTACTGGCCCTTGTGAGCTCACAGGGTACTGCGTGTACACACTTAAAAGCCTTTAAACTTTACCTCAGTTGTTCAACACAGCAAAGATTACGCCGCTGACACGTGCCGTGTTCAGGTAACAACGGGCCATATAAGGCCTTGTTCCGCGAGTGATGGTGCCAGGCTGAGACATGAATGAACCTGCTTGGTCTCAGCCTACCTGTGTGTCAGGTACACCTGGTACGGACGGAGGATTAAGAAACACATAAATGCAGCCCTTCCGGTTGTGTTGAGTCACCAGGCAACCTTCAAACCAAACAAACCAGTACCTGTGTGCTGGTGTAGCATGGGGGGAGGTGCACGCTGCAAGTTTATTCAGATACTGGACCAGCAGGTGGCATAGTTACAGCTGTTGAAGACTGTTGAGGTGTAACATCACTGCAATAAAAAGTATATGAAATCAGTCCTATTCAGGAGATATCCTGTCTCAGAAGATGATAACAGTAATAATTTGCTTCGATAGCACTTCTCAGGGTAGCTCCAAAATCTTGAAGAGCTGAAACATAGAACATGTTAATGAAACAACACCAGAATTACAAATTATAGAAGAAAATAAATATATTAAATATAGTAAATTTAGCATATATATATGCTTACCCTGAAAGGGAATTCCACAGAATTTTATTTTTACATTTTCAGAAAATAAAATCATCAAGATGTAAACAAAGTCATTCAGAGTATTTTGATGTGAAATACTTTACTGTGGAGAAACCTACCAACTTCAATTTCCTTTACAGTAGTGGTGATGGGAAACAGGGATCTCTATTGCATACATATCCAATTTATGCACTATTTAAAAAGCCAGTGAATATAAAAGTGCCTTGTGAGCTTTTGTATGATATATAGCGTTGAACGTGGTAAAGTTGTAATGAATCTGAAAACAAAAATCTCTTTTCTTTGGGGATTATTTCACCTTGCAATAACCTCCATCTATCTCTTCACCAAGAATGGATTTAAAAATAACATTTTTAGACATATCCTTACTATCTTTAAAAACTACTGCAAGTACCTCAGACATCTGGCTCCTACCAACACCACTGTGGACAACTCTGACTCAGTTTCTCTAGAATGGTGCATTTGAAATCAAACCACTTTGAATGACTTAATATATCATATATCATAAATATTTGCATATATAAATTAGTAGAATTCCCCTTTAGTCTTTGATCTACCTACTGGAAACTGTTAGCAGGAACCCAGCTTTCAGTTTGTGTCTCACTTTCCTTTCCTGAAACACGTACAGCACATTTCTGGATGTGGCAGCGGGTGACGTAATGGCCTGAACACTTCTCTCAGTCTGACTTACCAGGACTTCTTTGGGATGGACTCTGGAGCAGGGTCAGAGCAATGAAGAATGGAAAGAATGTCGACTGAGACTGAGACACTGCCAATGAGAGAGCCTGTGTGCTGCATGGAGAAAGAATCACCCCACTGCTATCACTCGATTCGGGACAAAGGTAAAGAGGCACAGATCTCGCCGCAAGTACAGTCAGAAGGTGGTAAACTTTGACACGGCTTGATTGTCAGACACTAAGGAGAAGCAGCTTCACTGTTTATAACTTTCACATGTGAAAAGTGAGAGTCCGTCTCCTTGGAAACAGCTCAGGATGGGGATTCCCCTCTCTGGCCCACATAGCTGAAAGGTCAAGTCCACTTGGGTGCCCCTGCACTCCCACACAAAGATTATAACGGTTTAAACATATGATATATATATATGTACACATGTAATAAAGCACTGAGTCAGACAGACGCACCGCGTCTGGACAAAGACACCACTGTCTCTGTAAGCACTGTCTCGTTTTTCATCTTTTCAGATCCATGTTCACTGACAAAAAACAGCGGCGAATGGATGTGGGGGGCGTTTTCTCAGACAGACATTAAGTCTTCGGGGGTTAGGTTACATTATTAATGATGTTTCCCCATTGAAATTGCTAGACTAGGCTTAAATTGTGCCGCAATGAATAACTGTAATGGTAAAGCCTACCACAGCAGACTAGCTTGTCTGAAAAATAAAAAGGTTTTGGAATGGAATGTATTATCCAAACAGGGCTGGTTTATGCTGTACGTTTTGTAAGTAGTTACTTAAGACCCCTACACCACTAGGAGCCCCCTGACTATGTAGGTTTGTATAATTTGTATCAGTTATTATACTAGCAGAAAACTATTTATTCAACTATTCAGAAATCATTGATGATCATTTATAAACACTGTGATTTATTTTATTTGCATGTATTTATTTGATTTGATGCATTTTATTTATGTAGGAATCAGAGACAGTTATTGATAGTTGTTTAAAGGGGCACTCTAGCCTACAACGAGAGTCTATTATTTAATAATAGCTGTCAAATTTACAAACTTGCAGTCTTGAGAGGAGAAGGCAAAACATTCTTAATATTTAACCTCTTAAACATCTTTCAACCACTGGTGGTTCCAAAATGCACTTCGTCATATTCCTCATAACTTTCATATTTAGTAAGCTTCCATTAAAAGGTGGGTGTCGTATGAGGCTGTGACTGTCTTCTTTCCAGTCAAATAGATGGGTAATGTAATCTTAAACCCTTATAATGAAAGAAACTGAACTCACAATTTATGTCTACTGAAAGTCGACCCATTTTTCCAGAAATCTGGGCTATAAACTATAAACAGACGGCGTCTCTTCAGTGATCTGCTCTGTTAAAATGATTTTTTTTCTAAAATGTTTCAATTGGAAGCATATAATAATATGTGCATGATGGTAAAACACATTTTCTGTTCATTTGAGGGGAGCTTTTACAAAAAAAAAAAAGATAAATAAAATATTGCATTGATTTCATGCAGTTACTGAATAATTTGCCTTACGATTTGTTCATGTAAATTCAGATGGACAAACCAAAATATACCCTGGAGGACAAGAGGTTAATGTAGGTTAATGTAAAGAGTTTCTGTTTAATTGGGTCTATTAGGGGCACTTCCATCATATCTATCATTCAAATTTGACACAATGTAAATTTCGAGCTGCTGTCTTGAAATGAGTTTTACATAATTTCCATGTTTTCGTTCACTACAATACCCAGCATGCACTGCACAAACACATCATGTAACCACAGGAAATCTCTGTGGTGTCACCTAATCTGGACTGTTAGATTAGCCACTAATCTAAAGTGTAATAAATACAACAGATGCTAGCCTTAATGTAACTCATGAAGAAAAGTGAGAAAGAAAAACAGTGATTGTGTGTTTATTTGGCACAATGTGGGTGCCAGAGAGAAGTTTTTGACCCTTTCAGTCAGTGGAAAGAAGCCCAACTGATGTAAGGTGTCTAGACAGCTATGGTAGCTAAACTGCTAACTTAGCTTTTAGCTTGTCCTTCTCATCTGACAAGCCATTTCTGTCATTTGAGTAATTCTCTCCGTTGCAAAAGATGATTTGAGGACAGTTACTAGTTCTACGGCTGTAAAGGAGGATTATAGAGCCTAGCAGTAACATTAGCTATCTGGCTTCTCTCTGCATTCATTAGCAAAAAAAATTATATAAATAAAAATAAATGACCCCAAAAATCTACTCTAAGTAGTCGTTGTTTTTTGAAACCTCCTCCCACCTTCAAGATACATCATCAGAAGGGGGGTTTTCTAGTCTTTAAAAAGGAAAATCTCACTCTAGAGACTACTGCAGTACATCTGAAGCTATACATACTTAGATGCCGCAGTGGGTCCCATCAGCCACGTCAACGACGCCACCATTTTAGGGCGGTCAACATCGCTGTTGGACTGCATTCAGTACCATTATAGAACGCCAGTTTAAGATACTTTCCAAAATGACACTATTTCAAAAATATTGCACTCAGAAAGTTGGATATGATTATATAACGGTGGGAACGCAGTGATCCACGCTCATGTTTGTGTGATGTGTATTGTTTGTGTGATGTTTATGTGTAGATATGGCTGTGTGACATTGGTGATGCACAGAGAAGCATGCGATCGTTATACCTGTTGTTTTATATTAAGCTTTTTATTCGATAGTCTATTCAGGTGGTCTTTACTTTATGTAGTATTCATTTATTTAAAATGATGGTTAATGCATTGTAGCTTGGCTTGTATTAGCATTAGCACCTTACACAGATCTGAAGTCAGCTTCTCATTTGCCAACTTCTTGTTTGAATTTTCCCGTTCCACCTTAAATGGTCCAGCTTCATGCAGCAGAAAGTGACTGCTGCACCATTTAAGGTGGAACGGGAAAAAGTCCAAGAAGAAGCTGGCGAATAGGAAGCTGACTTCAGCTTTGTCCTTCTCACTGTGTTTTGAGCGGATTTACTTTTTGTGTATTGTGTATTCATATTAGAAGTGATTTGCACATTGATGGATTTATGAGTGATGTATGATATGTTTCTACTAGAACTCGCGCTAAACCTGGTGAGGGGGCAGTCGTGGGTTGGAGGTTAGGGAACTGGCTCTGTGACCGGAAGGTTGCCCGTTTGATCCCCAGTGCTGACAGTCCTTGACTGAGGTGTCCTTGAGCAAGACATCTAACCCCCAATTGCTCCCGGGCGCCGTGGACAGGGCTGCCCACTGCTCTGGGTAAGTGTGCTCACTGCCCCTTAGTGTGTGTGTGTGTGTTCACTAGTGTGTATGTGATGTTTCACTTCACGGATGGGTTAAATGCGGAGGTGGGATTAAAAAAGTAGCACTTGACATCAGGTGCAGACTCAATACTTTTCTGCTGGTCCAGATGGCTAATTAGCACAATCAGTTATTAAAGAAATAAAAGCTACAGAGAGCAGTCTGTGCAGCCTAGATTAATCGGGTGTCTGAGGACTATAACAAAACAAACTTGGTGAAAATCTGTTGAGTAATAATGAAGTTGTGGCCAATTTAATCCTGAGACTCATCATTTCTCAATACAAATGAATTTGTTCCCAAGCAGATCTTGCTCCAACATGGTGGACTCGCAGACATGTCGCCTCAGATAGAGAACAACAGACAACATCTAGGTATGTGTATCTATGAGCTGAAGGAAGTGAATAAGCAAGTTTACAACAGATATAGTCATGATTAAATGTTTAATTTTGGTCAGAGTTAAATGTTCTGTTTACTTCATATGTATGACTGAATACTAATTCTTCAAAATATTATGACTGGGGTGGGTGGAGCCCCCAAAGTCCAGAAACAGCCCTGTGTACAAACATTGATGTGTGCCTTTTAGAGTTATGACAGTGTTAGAAATGCCCCCAAATTAATCATATGCACTAAGCTTAAAAACATCCTGAGTTAAAACCCTGGAAAGCAGCCATACTGACTGAATGTATGACATAACACCACAAAGCACTTACCTCTTACGTCTTCAACTGCTGTGAGATTTTTCATGCAACATGTTTCCATATAAAAATCCATTTCACATCATAATTAATTCAATCTTATTGAAAAGCCAATAAAACATATTACTAAATTATAGAGCATTGGTGCATGAGCTCATGTCGTCTGGTCTGGAACGGTCCATTTCAATTATAAATTAGCCATAAATCATACAGTCAGATGCCATTAGAGTTCAGTTCACCACTCCTAGTCATTCCAGCCATGTTCACTGTCAGGAGATAAAAAAAAATGCAAGTTGCCTTCAGTTGACATGTTTCAGTTTAGTGTCAGCCATTCTTAGAAGCTGCCAGTGTTTTCTGCAAAATTCTTATCAGTGGGGGAGGTGATAACTGAGGAAAATATGACAGACACATTTCTGTTTGGTATCTCCTTTCACCTCCTGAAAAAATAAACTGTTCCTTTTAGACGTCTGCTTGTTCGCATTGATGCATCACTCATCAGTGTGTGATATTCAGCATGAATGCACGGCATCTAAACGATGACCATCACTGCAGCCTGAAGAATGCTGGGAATGGCTTTAAACTGTGTGTTGCAAAAACAGACAATGGTATGTGGGGAGCTCACCAACGCTGTGATCTGTGTCTTAAAGATCATATCAGCTGCTATGGTGACAGTTCACAGTAGCTCAGGAGTGTTTAAACTTGCGAAGGTCCAAGTACATCAAATGTCTTGCCCATTAAGGTCTGGATAAACAAACTAACATGAGTAAATGGTGACAATGGTTAATTTTTAATGCTTAACCACCAGTGGTGGACAGTAATTAAGTAAATGTAATTGGTTACTGTACTTAAGTAGTTTTTTCATGTATCTGTACTTTGCTGAAGTACATTTCACTTTTGACTCCACTACATTTCCAAGTCAGATATCTTGCTTTTTCCTCCACTACATTACACATATTGTTGTTCCTTTTGGTTTCTGTGTGTATAAAATGTCAAAACAAAAGAAACGTGAAGCAAGAACACCAATCAGGGCACAGCGGTCACTCTGTTTTGAGCTTGTTTTTACCTCTTGGTCATACCGATCCAGTGCAGCACATGGTTCAACGTCAGTTCAGCAGTGTAAAATTTTGGGAGAGTCTATTTCAACATAAATGATGAACTAACCTAACTTTGTGTAAATAGACCACAATATAGAAATATGTCCACATATGCAGTCGTGACTGATGCGTCTTTTTTTTTGGAATTTCTTCAAACACCATTTCATCTTATAGTAAATTAGTTTGGGCTGGTTTATGTTTATGAACAGAGACCTACAGATCAATATAGTACCACCAATGATTAGTGAAGGAAACTAACAAAATAAAATAAAATAAAACCAACCCAATATATCTAGATAATTTGATTTATCTTAAACTTACTTTTACAATCTAATGCATTTCTAAAATTGAATGGCAATTGGCTATTGTTTGTAAAAAATAAAGGTGAAGGGGGGGGGGTCTTTTTGGAAGAAAAAAGCAAAACATTAAAATATCTTTAAAAAACATTTATCCGCAGAAGAAAAAATCTTATGTTATTATATTTCTTGTAAGTCGCTCTGGATAACAGTGTCTGCTAAATGCTGTAAATGTAAAATGTAAATATAAGGTTAAATAAATGTAATTCTAAATAAAATTCAATGTAGATAAACAATAATAATAATAAAAGCTGTTATTAATGAACATTTTCTTCTCTTGTGCTATCAGAGAATGGACAACTCTGGTGGATCTTTCATGTTGAGCTTTGGGTATATTTAATTTGAGAACTCAGGACAGGATTTTGTCAGTAGTTTAATTCTCTGAGTTTGTATCTACTTTTGACAAGCACCATGGACTCAAATCAGTTTTGATGTTGAAACAGGGTTAAAAAATGCAGTCCTTATTTTTGAACACTGTGTTTTCATCTTCGAATTTGCTTTTGCTAAACAAATCATGCTGATTTTCTACTCAGACTAGAAATAGTAAATCAAGTCATCCTCTTTTTATCGCTTGTGCAGATGAGCTGCTTTTGGCTAATGTTATTTACATAATTGCATGTGATTGGATAAACTGTGGCACTGGACTGCTATAGAAGCTGTGTTGGTTCATGGTCATGAACACTCACAAAGCACTTTATAAGGAACACACCGTACACTTACTCATTCATACAATCATCTAATTAGCCAATCGTGTGGCAGCAGCTTCAGGTAAAGTTCACATCAACAATCAGAATGGGGAAAAATGTGATCTCAGTTATTTTGAATGTGGCATGTTTCTATACTCAAAATGGTGCAATAAAAAAAAAAAAAAAATCCAGTGACCGCCAGCTCTGCAGGCGAAAATGACTTGCTGATAAGAGCGGTCAGAGAATGGCCAGACTGGTTTGAGCTGACAGAAAGGCTATGGTAACTCAGCCACTTTATACAACTGTGGTGAGCAGAAAAGCATCTCAAACCTTGAGGTGGATGGGCTACAACAGCAGAAGACATGTTGAACTCCACTTTGGTTAGCCAAGAACAGAAACTAAGGCTGCAGTAGGCACTAACCCTGGACAGTTGAAGACTAGAGTGTTGCTGAGGCACACAGATGGTATAGTCTGCTTTCTTGGCACAATTTGGACTTGTTAATACCAATCAATCATTGCTTAAATGCCACAGCCAGTTTGAGTATTGTTGGTGACCATGTCCATCCCTTCATGGCCACAGTTTACCATCTTCAAATGGCTGCTTCCAGCAAAAAACTCAAATAGACTGTGGCATTCAAGCGATGATTGATTGGTATTAACAAGCCAAGAAAACACACCGTACCCTCGATTTGCTGTGTCTCAGCAAAACTTAAGATTCCTCATACCAGGCTATGTTTCTACAGTCTCCAACTGTTCAGGTTCTGTGAGCCTGTGGCCAATGTAGCCTCAGCTTTCTGTTCTTGGCTGACAAAGGTGGAATTTGACATGGTCTTCTGCTGTTGTGGCCCATCCACCTCAAGGTTTGACATGTCATTCGTTCTGAGATGCTTTTCTGCTCACCACCTGTTTTAGTGCCTGATCACCTGATGCTCGCTGGATATTTTATTTTATTGCACCATTTTGTATAAACTGTAGAGACTGTTGTGCATTAAAATCCCATGAGATCAGCGGTTATAGAAGCAAACCAATCAGTCTGGCACTACAAATCATGCCACGTTCGAAATCACTGAGATTGCATTTTTTCCCCATTCTGATGGTTGGTGTGAACATTACCCAAAGCTACTGCCACACGATTGGCTGATTAGATGATTGTATTAATGAGCAGGTGTACAGGTGCTCCTAATAAAGCGCTCTATGAGTGAACATGAATAGAAACCAACAAGGCTTCTGCAGCAGTCCAGGCCACAGTTTATCCAATCACATGCATTTATGTAAATGACATTAGCTAAAAAAGCAGTTCACCAGCATAACGGACAGAAAGAGAAGGAATTTTTAAATTATTTAATATTTCTGGTCAAAGTAGTGAATCAGCAACATCAATCAACAATTCATCTATTCATGGCGCTTGTCAAAAGTGGAAATGCTAAATGCCACTGTGAAACAAACGGCCATGATACAAAGCAAAAGTCATCTCAAACTGCCATGACAAAGAGTTCACTGTTCTGCAGTGGCCTTCCCAGTTACTGGCTCTGAATCCTATAGAAACCTTTGGAATGTGGTAGAATGGGAGATTCACAGCATGAAAAATCCACATCATGATGCAAACACATCAACATGGACTAGAATCTCAAAGGCATCTCATCATCTTGTGGAATCCATGCCATTAGGAATCGAGGCTGTTTTGAGACCAAGGGGAGGCTCTACCCAGTATTAGTATAATGTTTCTGATAAAGTGCTTGGTGAGCGTATGTCGCAGAAATAACCAGATCTGCCAGTTGTCAACCCCTGTAGAGCAATGTTCATCTACGTAAGCTTATCATGGCAGCTGATATAAACCTACATAAAAAAATTACAAGAGCAAATAGGCATCTGTCACAAAGGCTGCTTTTGACAACATTGACCAAAGAGCATTTATGTCAGGTGATAGATTTTTCTGACATTGGGTTGTCATGACACTTGGTTAAATCACACAAAAACATTATAACCGACTTTGCACCATAGTGTAATTGACAGTCACCAAATGCTGATCATGTGACTACTTACACTGTATTAGTGGTAAATATTCAACATACTTCACCTGAGAGCCACAGAAAATGCTGAATCTGCCTGATTTGTCAAGCTATGTCATCAGCATTGTGCCAGTGTGATGTACACTGAGCTACAAAGTGTGTCCTTTCACTCCAAGTGTTATGACAAACTGCTGTTTGAAAAAAAATCAGTGTCATCTGACAAATGTTAGGTCAGTTTGACATCAGAGTTGGCAACTGCAAATGGTGCCTATTGGAATAAGTGTTTACTGTAAACTGTAAAACACATTTAAAGCATCATAGGACATTCTTTAGATTGTGTCCTACAATAAAGTGCTACTGCTGCTTTTATAAATAACTGGCACTGATCTAGCTCAAGTGCTAATGGCACATTTCACATACACGTGATGACATATGACTGAGCAAGGTCTGAAGACTCAGAATAAAAGAACCAGCATGATTTACCATGTGGCCACAGGTGGGTCACCTGGGTGAGTGACGCAATAGTGAGCTTTCCTGAGATGACTGCCGGCCACCCTCAGCACACCCAGTTACACTGAGCTGTAAAAAGATTGCATCAACGCTTTCAAGTAAGCAGTGTTGAAAGATCAACTACACAAAGCTCCCTCTCTCTCTCTCTCTCTCTCATTTCCTCATTCACATACTGTACATGTGCATCCAAACCTTTCCCCACCCACACTTACTCACTGATTCATTCACTCTGTCACTCAGTCACTCACTCCAGCTCTAACACACTCTTTCTTTCACTATCTCAGTTTCTCACTCACTCACTCACTCACTCACTCACTCACTCACTCACTCACTCACTCACTCACTCACTCACTCACTCACTCACAGTCATTTACTCACAGTCACTCACTATCATTCTCCCCATCTCACTCACACACTAACACTCATTCTTTCACTCTCATTCACTCACTCACTCACTCTCATTCTCTTACTCTCTCTGTCACTCTCACTCACTCATTTTCATTCACTTAATCTCACTCTCACTCTTCATTCCTGCACTAACTCGCATGCAAACTCACTCACTCACTCACTCACTCACTCACTCACTCACTCACTCACTCACTCACTCACTCACAGTCATTTACTCACAGTCACTCACTATCATTCTCCCCATCTCACTCACTCACTAACACTCATTCTTTCACTCTCATTCACTCACTCACTCACTCTCATTCTCTTACTCTCTCTGTCACTCTCACTCACTCATTTTCATTCACTTAATCTCACTCTCACTCTTCATTCCTGCACTAACTCGCATGCAAACTCACTCACTCACTCACTCACTCACTCACTCACTCACTCACTCACTCACTCACTCACTCACTCACTCTGATTTTTTCACTCACTCATTAATTCACTTATTCACTCTCATTCTGTCACTCACTCACTCTCTCACTCACTCACTCACTCACTCACTCACTCACTCACTCACTCACTCACTCACTCACTCACGCCCTCACTTACTTACTCACTCTCATTGTCATTGTCATTTACTCAATGTAATACACCTAGACTTATAAGACTCAAGAAGCTCCTATGAAAAGCTTATTCTCCAGTTATTACTATTAAATTACTACTATTACTATTGCTCAGTAAACATTTCATGGCTTTGTACTTTCCTGATTTACTTAGTTCATCCACTTTGTGTTTATTTTCATTAACATTTATATATTAAATCCTTTTGTTTTCCCTTTTTTATTTAATTTGATTATGTTGGTGATGACATCTTTACAGCGTTGTGATTGGTCACACTTCTGACATGTTGGAACTTTTTTTTAATTTTAGACCAAAAAGATCCAAAAAAGAGAATCATTAATTTCAGTTCCCATTCTGATGCTGGGTCTTCTAAGAAGTTCTACGGCGGTCGTATGAATTAATCAGCACTTTTTTAGTTTTGAACTGCTATCTTTGTGTTTCTGTTTGATTTGTTTTTGAAAAGGTATTTTTACTTATACTTCAGTCATTATTTCTCTTAAAGGGGCATTCCACCAGTTTTTCAAAATTTCTTCTTAATGAAATAACTGAGATGCAAACACAGTCATTCAGAGTGGTTTGAAGTGAAATGCTTAATTGTAATAAAATTCAATGGTTTCTTTACAGTGGTGCTGATAGGAACCAGGGGTCACAATGTCTACAACACTATATAACAATTTTATTTACTATCCAAAACCACCCATGAACCTACACATGTCTTCTGAGTTTCATACATAATGTTTATGATGGTAAAATAATGGAAAGTCAGATTACAGATTCAGACTTTCTCACAATGGTGGTGATAGGAACCAGACATCTGAAGAGTTTAACACCTCTAAAGTTGCCTTACAGAATGTTGTTGCATGAAATGGGTTAAGAAAACACTGGTGCCAAAAACACTTTTTGGTCTAAAACATTTTTCTAAATATAACTATAGCGAAAAAAAGGTATATGCAGGGCACTGTGAGCAAATATAGAAAAGATATTTTTTCAAATTTACCACTGTTTTACCACCAACATTACATTTAAAATATAAGTGGGTAGCACTATCACCTCACAGCAAGACAGAGCCAGGGTTCAATTCCCCAGTCGGGCGACCAGAATCCTTTCTGTATGGAATTTGCATGTTCTCCCCATGTCTGCATGGGTTTCCTCCGGGGGTTCTGGTTTCCTCCCACAGTCCAAAAATATGCAGTTAAGCAAACTGGAGATACTAAATTGCCCTGAGGTGTGTGTGTGTGTTTGTATATGTCTGCCCTGTAATGGACTGGCGACCTGTTGAGTGTCTTTCCTGCCTTCCGCCCATTGATCATTGGGATATACTCCTGCACCCCCACAACCCAAAAGGATAAGTGACTCAGAAGAGTAAAGAATGAATTACGCTATATCAAATAGGCTCATTTTGGAAAGTAAATAAAACAGCTGCATTTGTGCTGTAGACATTGCGACCTCTGGTTCCTATCACCACCACTGTGAAGAAATTTAGATTTTCTCTACAAGAAATCATATTAAATCAAAACATTCTGAATGATTTTGTTCCCATTTTAACCAATAAATTTGGAAAAACAATTTAAAAATCAGATGTAAGAACAAATACATTCATGACATCCGGGATAAAACTGAACTTAATCCAGAACAAAAGATTTTTGTGCCATTTGTGGAATGTTTTCTTCCCACAATGACAACGTGTCACTGTGTTCCTCAGAACGCCCTTCTTCGGCTTGACCTTACGACATCTGTCCTGCTGCTGTTTCCTGTGGTTATTGTAATGACCATTTCCTCCGCCCCGCCCCCTCCTTCAGGGGGCCTCTTCCCTCTTCCTCCTCCTGCGCCCAAACAGTGGGCGGACCACTGCCATGACTAGTCTCTGCGGACCAGCCGAAACTCAGCTAAGGTCACTCAAAGAGAGCCAGCCGATTTTATTTCTCCTTCGCTCCACTCTTACGCAAAACAGCTCACCGCACCGTTTTTATTTCCAGTGGGTTGAAGCTCAGGGTTTCGCAGACAGCCACTGGCCTCACACTGTGCTTGACAGTATTTATTCTAGCTGTATATTTAGTGGCTGACGGCTTGCTCATGCCATGCCTGCTATGATAATAAGGCGGGACGGGGCTATATTTATCATGAGGGGGGCAGTGTTCATCAACAACGGAACTCAGGGTGACACACACTGCAGCCACGGAGGGGCTCATACGACCAACAACATTGGTTAGTCGTGGACAGGAATCACACCAACACAAACAGCTCGAATGAAACACAGCAAAACGGCAGCTATGTTTGTGCCACTGGTCTGGGAGGGTTTACTAAAGTAATTAGAGTCTGAGGTTTTGGTGTCTGGCTTCGTAAGCCTGAAATTGTTCGTGGGTGTTAGGAAGAATGCACCGTATTGCGTGTGTATATATGTGAGTGTATGTGTGTGGTGTGAGATAGGACACAAACAACATCCGATACGAGTAGAGATTGCAGAGTAAAGTTCCTTAAAAACATGTTTTCTCAAAAATATTTCCCCCAGTTTTTACACTTTCTTGAGACAGTTCTCTGCTGAACAAACAGCACTGAATTCTATGCTGGTCTATGTTGGTTTATCCTGTTTTGGTGCTGGTTTAGCTGGTCATGCAGCATGGTCAGGCCGGTCATTGGTATTATACCAGGGTTTTGGTATTTTTTTCATTGTGTGTGTGCGTGTGCATGTGCGTGTGCGCGTGTGCATGTGTGTGTGTGTGTGTGTGTGTGTGTGTGTGTGTGTGTGTGTGTGTGTGTGTGTGTGTGTGCACAAAAAATGACCACTCATAGCCAAAAATGAAGAAACCATTGCCTGTTAGGCCTTCATTTCAGGCCATAAATGTCATATCTTTAATTTAATCACATGTTTATACAGGCAACATATACATCTCTGATATAATCAAATGACAGGAATGTTACAATTTGTTAACAATTTGTTACAATTAACCGTAACAGTTAGGGGTTTAGTTGTAACACTTTCTAGAAAGGTCTGATGAATTAGTGCAGACAAAGTTAACTCAATGTAATTCTATATTATAAGAAACAAATATATTTTCCAATCTATAAGAGACAGACAGATCAATTGATATACACACATTCAATAAAAAAATTATATATATATATATATATATATATATATATATATATATATATATATATTCAAAACATCACACATCAGTAAAATATGGAATATTGTTTCTGAATAACTACAGCTTTACCAACTGTCAATGTCAGTTTCATTAATTTACTTATTAAAACCAAAATACAACATCTAAAAGATACTAATAAAGCAGAAGCAAATCCCTGTTTCCAGATGTTTTCTCTTTTTCATCTTAAAATCTGAGCAAACATATGGAACAAAAAGATATTATTTACTTTATTTATCTTTGTTTATTAAAGGTGTCTTAGTTGTAACACTGTGTTATAACTAACCCTGTAATATGGAGGCTTGTTGCCTGTGTCAAAATGGGGCTACGGTGTAGGAAACAAGAAGGAGGTTAAAGTAACGAAAGGTTGGATTTTGTGATTTACACAAACAGCTCAGTAACCCAAAAAACACGTGTTGAAAAAAATGCACTTGCATGCCCTGAAAACACTCTTTGGCACAGATCTCTTAAAAATGCTGATGAATCTTTCTGAATTTCCATGGTAGAGCGTGGCTAGGAAATATGGTGATGAGGCCAGAAGTTCACACTGCTTGACCTTCTTTAACAACATAAAATGACTGTTAATTTTGGCCCTGTGTTAGGTTGTTCTCCATGCTCCCATATGCTATTGCTAAGCTAATGGTAATGCACATGAACATTTTTTGAACACAGAAATGTGAAGCTTGTGAAGGACGTTATATGTTTTATTAAAGACATTATTATATATCGTACCATTTTTTTTTACAGTTTTACAGTGACTCTTTCAGTAATTAGCTCTGGAACAGAGCTGCCATCACTGTTTTCCATTTCAAGCAACAGATTGAAACCAGGTTAAACCAAAGCTCATATTCACAGTCAATATCATATTTAAGACTTTCACAAGGCTGAGAGTGATGTTTTTCATAAGATTACACCCACTATTAATCAAAATTGGCTGGTTCTACTGTCACCGTATTATTATGATGGTAGATAATTGGATGCACTAGGCCTTTAGACTGGCTTCTGAAGTCTTAACAAAAGGTAGAGCTTGTTGTTTCTACCTAGATTCCACAATGAAAAAGCTCTGATTGAGCAAATTTACATGATTTTAAAGCTTTCGTTAAAATTGCAATATAATGAAGTACTACAATGTTTCCAGAGTTTAAGTACAACAAGCATGATGATTCTGTTAACCTCTTTCTACAGCCTCCTTAGTGGCCACTAAACTGACTCAATGGAAATTGACTCGGATATTTTTAACAAGGACAGTGCTGTCATTCTGTATGTGAAATGTTGAGCTGCCAGCGAGCAACGAGCAGTAAAAAGGGGAGAGGTGAAACACAAACATGATTTATTATGAAACCAATTTACCAATGTCCAAAGGGTAAAGCAGAAACATACGCAACTTCCAGGCCACAGTCAATAACACAGATCAAAAAACACAAGCAGAGGTACCAAAAGGGGAAATGCAAAAATCCAGGAGTCAAAGAACAGATCAAAACAAACAGTACATAGGAAGACCGCTCGGTAAGTGTCAATGAAACAATACCTTGCAATGTAACTACCTGAAGCCCAGTCTTAAATAGTCTAACCTAATTGTCACCTGACTAGAACACAGGTGTGGAACATCAATAATCAGGGGACTGAGATCTCTGATAGGTTCGCGGTGGAGAGTATGGAGTCACATGAGACTCCAGAGGATCTTGGGAGATATAGTCCATTTCCTGCATGGAAGGAACCGAATGCATGACAATATCAAACAAGCATGTCCAACTGACACAATACAAAGTAGCAATTACAACACTTTTATAAATGCTGACTAGTTTCCTTGAATACAACAATGAAAATCATTCATAATTTTAATTCCCAGAAATCATCAGTCCTTCTCTGAAGACTGTAGCCTCTTAAACTCCTTGAGACCACCGGTGGTTCCAAAGTGCACTTCATCATATTCTTCATAACTTTCATGTTTCATAAGCTACATTCAAAAAGTGGGTGTCGTATGAGGCTGTAACTGTCTTCTTTCCAGTCAAATAGATGGGTGATGTCATTTTAAACCCTTATGATAAAAGAAACTGAACTCTACTGAAAGTCGACCCATTTTTCCACAAATCTGGGCTATAAACTATAAACAGACGGCGTCTTTTCAGTGATCTGCTCTGTAAAAAATTTTTTTTTGAAAATAACACAAAAAGTGTCTAAGATTTTTGGCTTTCAGCAGTAAATTATAAGCATATAGCAATATGTGTGATCATAAAACACATTTACTGTTAATTTGAGGGGAGCTTTTACAAAAAAAAGAAAAATAAAAAAAAAAAAAAAATTTCATGCAGTTACCGAATAATTTTCCTTATGATTTGCTCATGTAAATTCAGATGGACAAACCAAAACATACCCAGGAGAATAAGAGGTCACACAAATATGCTACTATTTCTGTGGTAAGGTAAGATTTGATGAAGGACAAATGCATGTAATTTAAATTTTATTGGCCTGGTGGAAGAACATGGATAACTGAAGCTTGCACACTTACACACAAGATCGTGCTAATAGTTAACAACTAGCTACGTGACAATTTTATGCTAAAATATTTTGTTGAATACTTCAGTATACGCCTAATTCACACATCACCTTGTTGTTGGACTGTTTGTGCAAGATCATCTAGAACTGAACCCAGATTCATGCATTCATCTTCAAGATGGATGAACCCCATAGCATTTTATTTGAACAACTAAATCTATGAAAAACGATTAAAGGTGCTGAAGCATGGTGCATCTTTACACCATGAATTTAGATGCTATGTCAATGCTTGATGCAAGATGCTGCAGAAGAGGGACCACCAGTGAAACACACTGCTCAAGAAATTCTCTCAAACCTCCTCTATCAGCTTCCAGCTGAGAGTATTAATAACACTTACTCATCTCCTGCCCAACTCCTCTGTAAAATAAGCAGAATCTGAGGAGAGGATATGAGCAGGAGCCTCACGTCACTCTGACTGGCACTGCAATAAGATGTCATCACCTTCAACAGCCCACAGCTCCTGTCTGGCCAAAAGACTATCACATAACCCTGTGGTTCTCCATCTTAGTGCTGGACAGGACTGTTTTCACTGCTCCCAGCTCAATCCAGTCACGGACGCGATGACTTCCAGGCCCAACATGGACCCATCATTGTAAATTTCTTTGGGAGGTCAAGCTTTAAGCCCAGACATTCACAAGCCAGAACAGTGGAATAAATTAACATTCTTCATTTTGTTCCAACTCATGCAGTGTGAGAAAAGCTTTGCTAAGACGATTCTTAACAAAGCCATATTTAATGTAAAAATAAGCAAACAGTGAGTCTATTTTTAGACAGGAAGCTGTATAAAAAAATTGCTCCCGTCACACCCTGTGGTAAACAAAATGTTCCAAAGCTGATACATTTTGCCATAGAGACCTTTTCCATTTTGCTGGATTTTATTTAATTACGAGGTCAAAGAGTCAGTACACGACTATTCCTACATGCAAGCTGACACTGCTGCCCACTGAACTGACATTATAAGACTAGCATCATAAAACCTCACCAAAATACCACATACAATCCAGCAACCCTGATATCAAACAAGTGATGGAACAGCTCCGGCCCACACTGACTACTTTCATCCAGGCCACGTACCGCCATGGAATGATGGAATGATCACAGTGATGGTCCTGTCTGAATTCTGGTGCTGGAACAATAGTTCACTATTTAATGTGAACTATTAACAATTAAAACAATATTTCAATTTAGCCAATAATCATTTCAATTAAACCAGATTTAATTTAAATTGCAATAATATTATATAATATTACAATATTTAGTAGGATATAATAGTGTTACTAATATTGAGGCAGTATGTGTTGGACAACAAAGTTTTTTTTTTTTACTATATTTTTTTAATGCAAAATGTTACATCATGCTGCCATATCTCTGCCATGAGTGGCTCAGATCTGTTTTAAGACATGTGGGCCAAATAAGCATATTATACCGTGAGCCATTTTTGACTCACATTCAATTTGTTAGCTTAATGTCAAATGTGGACATTAAGTTGCTTTGGCAGTTTTTCAGCAGGTGTTGATACAAAACTGTGTCAAAGTTCTTTTTAAAGTACTTTAATGCCATGTTATATCAGTGCACAGTACTACCACAGGGCGTGACAGTTACGACATTTGAACGTCATTCGTTTTTCTCATACAGAAAATCTGTGTAGACTCAAGAGTTCCTAATTTGGGCAAGATGCCACCTACAGTATGAACCCTTGGAGTTACACTTGTAGGCCAGGGGTGTGTCTAGACTGTGCAAACACTCAGCCCAAGACAAGATGTTGCTATGAAGGGTTTTCTTGAATCAGATCTCACTGTGCTTGGCAACTACCACAACAATGTAAAGTCTATTTAATACAATACTACTGTATCTTATTTCTGTACTTAACAAAGAGGTTTATTGATATAAACAACCAAACCTGCTATTTTTCACAGCAATCAAAAAAACATATCTTTGTCAAATACATTTAGCAGATGCTTTTTACTCTTTTTTGGCCGTTTCTCCAACTTTTTTCCAATTTATTTATGTCCACTTTCACCCACTTGTTAAGTCTGCCTTAATAACGCAATCTTAACAGTGCTAGGAAGGTGAAGGCTAGCATAATTTATGTAAAGCCAGCATTCGTATCGTTTAGAATTGCTGCTAACATGGCCTCAATGGACAACTCAATGTGCTTGGTGGAGAATGCTAAATGCTAGTTCAATTGCGTCAACTAACAGACACCTGCGTTGGCTAGTATTACAACGAGGGGGATGGGAGGATCGTCCTACCCACTCAGAGAGAGAGTGAAGCCATTTGTTCTCTGTTGGAGTCCCAGATATGAATGGCTGTAGGATCACAGAGGATCAAGGGCCTTTTTCTAGAGAAAGGTACAATTTTATGTTAAAGCAGTAGACCAACGTGGCATTAGTAGTCTTGTCCAAGGACTCATACTGACGTAGCACATAAACATGGGCTTGTCCAGATGGGAAATCAAACCCTAGTCTGCCACATGGAAGGCAACGGTGTTACCCACAATGCAAGCCATGAAATGTGAAACTAAAAGTAATATTCTGCCTATTATTGTTTTCCCATACATGTAAATATAGTTATAATATGTATTTCCAATACACATTATCTTATCTTAAATACTTTTTCTTTTTCGTCAGTCCATCACTGTGTTCATATCCACTACATTAATAATCATCTACGTGGCTGGATGTACTGACCAGTTTAACTTTACTCCAGGTCTGAGGTGGGAGCAAAGCTTGCTTCTGCCTTTTTAACCTTAAAGTAAATATTCTTATTACATTTTTAAAGATTATACTTTCCACATAATTTTTCAGTGTGCCTTTATAAACATAATACTATCAACTTTCAACAAATAAAAGGCTTGAAAGTTGCAAGACTGTGTATTGGTGGTTCAGTGGCTGTTAACTTAGCTTTAAGTCAGAAAACATTTCATCTGTTCTTGTTAGAATACTAATTATGGCCTTAATAAGTTTTTTGATCACTTTCACTATTTTTGCTCACTAGCAATCTTAGTTATATCCTAAAATGTTAACATTGTCCTTTTAATTTTTTGAACATTGCATCTGCATATAAACTTCAATTGGAGAGAAAAAAGAGTGAGATGGATTGGGAAATCAAAGTTTACATATGAGAGAAATCATTGCAATATTTTGTAGTGATTTTGATAAAATTTCTCATCATAATGGTAAATTGACAATTTAAAAGACCTGGGGTTAGAGTTCAATAACCAGGCCTATGCCAAAACCAAAGCCTGCCTATCATGTTATATATATACATTAGTACCGAGTGTGTGTCATTTATCTAGCTTGGATGATACACACTGGTGTGCTTATTGGCATTGCAATCAAAGTAAATACCATGCTTTTGAAAACTACATTAACAAATGAACTACATGAAAAATTCGAAATAGCAATGGTCCCAGAACAGAACCTTGTACCACACCAAATTTGGAAATTGTCATTTGACAGTACAACTTGTAAAGATCATGTTTTTTTTATTATTGATCAAATATTTACTAGAGAGGTGGTTGACTTAGTTTAGGGATAACTTTAATTTTGAAGAAAAGATCAGTGAAATTATATCTGTTCTCTGATGCAGGTTTCTATTAGGTACAAAGTGATTTAAAGCTAAGAATATACTTCATTTTTTTAAATAAAAACTTTTAATTATTGCTGTTACAAACAGAAATCTCAGAATCAAGTTTCTGTCACTTAGATTAGAATTTGTTATGGGTCTTAATGTATTGTTGTTACTTTCTGTGAGATCTCATTTGAAGGCAGAAAAACAGGAATATTTCCAGTTAAGTTTGCCTTGTTCGTTCTGGTTTTTTAACAGCCTAGGTTGGGGAATGGAACATTATACCACTGCAGCAGAAATTTATGAAGGGCTGAGTGAAAAAGCAGGCCTGGGGGTTCTAAAGTGTTCCAGTTCTGCAGGAAAGGGTGACAAACTGGTCATTGCTGATAAGTTGCTGATAAAATGTGGCAGACATATGGTATCCTGGGTGTGGTAATGAGGCACTGAACAAATTAAGTTAATTAAAAGGTCTTAATCCATTATCCATCAACTGTGATTACACTGGGTAATTATTCTGGATTATACAGGAAAGCAAATGCAAGGGACATATACACACAGTAAATACTGTACTCTCAGGCCAAGACATTTGATCAATATGCAGTCTAATAATTAATCCTCAAAAGCAACATGTAGGTGGTTTGGAAACAGGCTGGATCCAGTCTTGGGGGGTGATTTCTGGACAGCATTCCTTAGTCGTGAGCCACATCTCAAACCTCAGGGAGCTCCTCACGTGCCCAGGCTAGCCCTCTGCTCCACCTACAACCTTCAGGAACAATGAATGCCTCACAACTATTGCCTTAAGTCCTCACCCACATATGAGCTTACTAAACTGGAGACATACCAAACCTTATGCTAGGCTAAAGGTAGAGGAGCATTTGTGATGGAAGACTGTGATCACAGGCTTACAAGAACATATCTGGACCAAAGGAAAAACATTCTCCTCAAGTCCACTCTAATGCCTTGGCTGAAGACTGTTCCTGCTAAGGTCCTGCCAAACTCAGCATGTGCATTTGGAACTAAACAGATTTTTCTGCATGTTAAACACATGTATAACAATCCTAGCAAATTGGAAACACCAGGTTATAAATGTTTGCCTAGTAAGGCTTCTGATGGTCAGTTCCTTTCAAACCGGGCTGGACAAAATGCTTTTTTGAGTAAAAAATGGGCACATCGAGAAACTCAAAGAACACTGATCAACTGCAAGTTTTATTAAAGCTTGGAGCCCTGTCTGGTAAAAATGTGTAACTACATGCGAAGTCCTGCAGAACATTTTTAATGTGGGTTGTGCTTTGGACCTCTTCCCGAAGTGGATGAATCTGATGATTACGAGCTGAAAGAGTACTCAAAGAGGGCTAAGTCAAAATATGAAGGATAATTCTTAAAGAGGTTGTGGGTGAATTTTCTACTACTGCCATCACCATCAGTATTACGTTGATTTTGACTAGGCCTAATATAAAATGATTTTATTGAAAATGTTGCTGACACTGTGCTAGATTAAAATGACTTACTAAACTAGTTAACAAAGTATAAATAATGAAAGGAAGGAAGGAAAAATAGGTAAATTGGACTGTGAGTGGACAATGAGCAATGCTTAGAGGAATTTTGTCTAATTCTCTGCTTAAACACTGGTGGGCTGCCCAGAAAACCCTGAGCAAAATGCCAGTGGAGTGCCAGCTTTGCCATCAGGGGGTCGACAGTGGCCCACTACCCTCTTGCTATCAGGGATGCTACTTCTTTAAATTTGGGCCCAATCTCATTTCACCCCTTGCCCCTGTCATTTAGCTCTTATCCCTCTCTTTTGTGTATTCACACCTAGAGGTAGAATATCCTGATTTTTGTTGAGATAGAGGGGTAGGACAAAGTGTTAGGGCTACATGACCCTCCAAACAGAGGTCTTTTTAAAGGCACACTCCAAACAGAGTGTCATGGCAAGCAGCTTCATATCACCAAACAATTAGAATAAGGGGCGATAATAAATAATTCTTTGAAGGTACATGATTCCCTAATTGTAACTAAAGCACAGCAGTGAGGTTACTGAACTTTACCCTTGTCTGCTATCACTGCAGACTGGCAGATTCACTTACAGAGCAGCGCTAATAGCCTGTAAAATAAGTAATCTCCTTTTTTATTTCAGGTTTATCTCATTTTGTAGGGGAAGATTTCAACCACTACCCCTTGTAATTCAGTTCTAAGGGACAAGAAGACACTCGAAAACAAGGTGTAGAAGTAAAAATAAAAAATGACGAAAACTTTAAAAACAGAAAAATTAGTCCCATTTATTTGGATTTAAAGCAGCACAGTATGTGAAACATTGCATAATGTAAACATTGCATCATGCTCATAGTTTTCGATAGTATTTTTGAATGTGGCACAACTGGGGCGTTCTGTCTGTTCCAGTTCATCAAACCTCAGAAAACCAAAATACCATAATGACATATCACGGCTACATAACATACACTTTCAACACCTTGTCATAACAGCTTGTGTGAGTAGCAGCAGGCTTGCAGTTTGGCCTGCAAAATTTAATTTTGTTATGTTATTTATGCGCCAAATATATCAAAGTTTACATACATGAAAGGTTCCACCATCAACACTACTATGTGCTTTTTCACATGCAGCCTTAAATCATAGCTCAAACTTAGATTCTATGAGAATACATTTCATGGCTTTCTTTCTGCAGCAAGATGGCTTTTCATCAAGTGAATAAATAGAATGTCTTGGGACTTTTTGTTTGTACTGGAGCTCAGACTGGCGTTCTTGAATGAGTCTATGAAATGCAGCATTTGTTGGAGGGATCCTCCTCTAAACCCTGCCATTGAATTTTTGAATTTCAAAGGCAGTATTGTCTCACGAACAGGAAACTCTGTACAACTGAGATACAGTACGCTGCTGCGGAATTCTTCAGCCATAGTGCGAAAATCTTGGCAGCTGCTGACCACTTTAGAAGAGAGGAAAGCAATAGTGATGGCCTCGCTTTAAATAAAGGGATTGTATGGACTATAATTCCAGACATTTTGTCTTTTGCTTCCTCCCACTGTTGGATTTATGTGATATGTCAGTGACGCAATTGTAAACCACAATAAAAAAAAAAAAGCTTCAGTTTCTTAAGAGGCAAAGTACATTCATCCTACAAACTTCAGTTTCAGAAAAGTGTTTGGACAGTGTTTTAAATACAACCAAAACAGAAAGATTTATAAATCTACCTTAACCAGTATTTAAACAAAAAACATCACAAAGACAAGGTATGTAATATTTTATTGCATTTATTGTTTTTTGTATGTAAACTCATTTAGAAATTGATGCCTGCAACATTTTCTGAGAAGGGACAGGGGCGATTTAAGATGTTTAAGATGTTATAAATTTATCAAAACCTACTAAACAGGTGATGCAATCATGCTTGGGTGTAAATGCAGCATTCAGGAAAAGCCTAGCCTATTATGAGCAAGGATGGGTTGAGGCTCACCAATGGTTTAAGAACAACATTCCTCAATGAGGTGTTTCACCCTCTACAGTGCATAGTATCATAAAAAGATTCAAGAATCCACACAAATTCCTGTGTGTAGAGGAAAAGGCTGAAAACCACAACTGAATGACCTTAGATCCCTCAAACGGCACTGCATTAAAAAACAGCATGCTCCTGTGATGAATATCACCACACAAGCTCGGGAATACTTTGACTAGCAGTTGCCAATAAACACAGTTGATAACTACATCCACAAATGCAAGTTAATATACTACACACAGTGGAGGCCAAGTGTCAACAGCGTCCATAAACACAACCAACTTCTCAGGACTTAAGCATATCTGAAATGGACTGATGCACAGTGGATGTATTGTTTATGTATTGTGGTCTGATGAATCTAACTCTTAGATTGTTCAAGGAAATAATGTTCCCAGGCCAAAGAAAAATAGGACCATTCAGATTGTTACCAGTGTAAAGTTCAAAATCCAGGGTCTGTTATAGTATGTGGTGTATTAGTGTCTGTGTCATGGCTAACTTGAAGGCATCATTAACTTTGAAAGATGTACATTTTTTTACATATCTTCAAAGGAAAAGTGTTTGGCACATTATGAAATGCATGCTTCTGTGACAGAAGATTTGTATAATGGAAGAATGGCAAAATATTCCACCATCAAATCAAGATCAGTTGGTGTCTTCAGTCTCCAAAAGATTATTATATGTTGTTAAAAGAAAAGGTGATGTAACACAGTGGTAAGTAGTGTTGTGAGCTCCTCTCACAACCTTTTTGGAATGTGTTGCAGGAATCAACTTTGGAATAAGCTTCACAAAGTTCATAAGGTAAAACATCAAGTATTGTGTTTTTTGTGCTGTTTTCAATTTAATACAAGTAAAACAGAATTTACGAGTCAGTGCTTTCTGTTTTTATTAGCATTTATCATACATTTTATGGAATTGGGGTTTGTACTAAGTAGCAACAGACAAAATATGGAAAAACACATTCCATATCAGCTATATAACACTGTCTCAGTGATCTGGAGCAGACGGAAGCCTTTTAATGACAGAAACCAGATATGGTCTTCATTAAACTGAACTGTAGACTCAAATGTTGTAAAACGTCTCTTGTGCACCACAGCAGAATTGCAAGTTCTTTGTTTCACCATTACTTATGTTTGTAAGAGTTGCCTTTGTACACACCTGTGGCGCCTGACCATAATTTCCTGACTTACTCATAAACCTTAATCTGAGGTAACACATTGACCAGAACTCTCAAAAGCAAGAGCTTTACAGGCTCCAGATTTATATAGGATCAGCTAAGACTAACCAAATCACATTGTTTTGCTGCTTTAAAAAAAAGGGTAGACTTCCTATGAGAGAGGAAATGTGATAAGTTTATGGGGAGGTGATCTTTGAAGTGGCTAGGCTTGGTTTTCCTCCTTTGGTGATGAATTAGACCAGCAACAAAAAAGTTGAGCAAAAGCAAAGCATCCACGTGTTAGTCATATCTCCTCATTGTTCAAGGATATCGCTCACCGGAAGGCTTTCCTTGTAGGTTCAGTAAAGAATGTGGCCAGAAGCTATGTGTTACACACTGCCGCCTCACCTTGTAGGTCACATGACTCCTCTTTGCCTCCAGGGGAAAGCTCAGGCTTGGAGAGCGGCCAGAAATTATATGTTTTATGACCTGTAACTTTCCATTTTTCATAGAGACGGCTCAAACAAACAACTTTGAAATGGCGTCTGTTATCACAGAGCAAATATAACCATGATATAACCATGTTTCGTTTAATGCTCTTCTCAATATTAGAGAGCCTGATGGGGAACTCTCAGGGCTTTCAAGGCATTTGGAAAATGTGAAACTTTCTGGGAACTAAAAAATAAGTTACTTTTTTTGTTCATTTTTATTTAATAAAATCATCATGCTTGTTGTATTTATACTCCTCAAGTATTTTAGTAATACTCTTTTGTCATCGTTAAGATTTGGACAGAAACACAAGCATTAAACTCTTAAAACAGCCACTAGAAAATCTGGGTATCTGGGTAGACAGAGAAAAAACAGCTCTTGCATTGGTTAGACCTTCAAGAGGTGGACTGATTACACATTTCATTAAAAAAAAAAAACATATTTAGGAAGTGAAAGTGGACTGACTCACATTATGATTTCCAAAGTGTGGGAACAATTTTGTGAGAAAAACTGTCTCTCTATTTCTTCTGGAAGTCATATGTCTGCGATGTCATAATGTCATGTTTATTCTTGACAGTACAGTTATCAGACTACTTATCCCAATGCTTTCACCTTATGGTGACATTACTTTAAAGCATGCATTTCCTCACCACATGCACAACTTCTGCCCAATACAGATGACACAATTGAGTGAAAATGACACTGCATGTCTAAAGAGAAAGAAATACCACAAACTTAAAAACCTAAACTGAATCATCCAAGGCTAAAGCATATTGCCAGTGTGGGCATACAAGTTTTTTATGGACCATGTATATCTTACCTTTGATGACTCATTTGAGACTCCTTGGATAGGTATGAAACGGCATACATAATTTCAAACATTACACATTGGTAAACATTGGTACACTGAAATGTATTCATGTATTCATAGTAAAGCTAGTAGCTGGATGGATTAAAACAAAATATTACACAGTTAAACATTGTCATTACTTTATTATTTCTATATCTCTCTCTAGACACTCACTAAGTATGTAAAAGGCCTGTGCATGTTTAATTCTTTTATCACATTCTCTATTGTGTATGTTTATTGACTGATTGAGTAACATTGAGTAAAAGTGGAGTGAAAACTTGTTTTTATAAGCTTGTCTTGGTGTGACAAACACTATCTGTACATGTGGGTCCTGGTATGAACAAGTTTGGGAACCCCTGTTCTAGGTACATCATTTTGTGAATAGAATTTGTAGTCTAACCGGTTTTCAGTTAGTTGGAAGTGGAAAAGAGCACTTGCAGCTCCATGCCAAGAAATAAAAGAATCATTGTAAAACTGCTTCGCACAGGGTTAAAAATGCATTGATGTCTGCTACAAACTTCAAAAAAACATGTGGAATGTCTTTAAGAGACATTCATATGTCCGTGTTTAATGTAGAACAGGTTCATATGCACCATCATTAGCTTAGCGCAGATATACCATTGGAAATTGCATAGTTTTAGGAGATTTGTAGAGGCTTTTTTGTCTGAATTTTGACATTTATGTCACAAAATAAAGGGCTAGTTTCCAAACATCATGGTTTGCTACTGAGAGAGTACTAAGGAAAGAATGATTTACTTAGAAACTTGTTTGCACCCCAAGCCGAATTTTGTTTCGCACCATTATTTCTTGCATTCATCACAAGCATTCACTTTAGGCAGATTGCATCTTGTTGTTCGGAAGGGCATAAACTGCTTTGTGTAAGCATTCTAAACCTCCCCTTCTCTGTTGTCCATTAGGAGTGGACAGAGTAAGGGCTGGAGAATGTGCCAGTCATTAGGCAAAATGTCTCTCTCTGTCTCACTCTCTCTCTCTCTCTCTCTCTCTCTCTCTCTCTCTCTCTCTCCCTCTCTCTCTTTCAATTACTCCTCTACCTTCTCTATCTGTAGAAGAAAAAAGTCTGATAGATCGCAGAGCTGGTGATGGAATGTTGAAATGTTACACAGCGTTCCCTCAGAGCACAAAAATACTTGCATTGCCTTCTCCAGTCATGTATTATTCTCATTCGGGCCTTTGAAGGTCAAGCACTAGGGCTTCATTCAAGCTAATGATGATTCAAGAGATTAAATGATGGAAGAACTGCTAGTATCCTGTTATGCTGTATCCTTTATGTTGATCCCAAACTGTTTTTACTCATTTCTACTTCTCCCTAGTTCTTCCTTTAAAAGTTATTTAAGGTAATCTATAAGCAGCGCTGCCCTGACTGACAAGAAAATGCCCAAAAATAGCTCTGGCAAGGAGAAGAGAGATAGGCCCAGAGTAAATGGAAAAGAGGAAATACATGCTTTCCTTCCTAAAAAAGATACACGCACATATATAGAGTGTGTCAAGTGCTTTTTGTTGACAGCATATAGAACTTGTATAGACAAGACTTCCAGCAAATGAAAATGTGCATGTCATGGTATCAAGAAATAAGCATTCATACAATCACTGTATTTTGCACTATTGTTTATGTTGTGATGAAAACATAATAACCATAGATTCCTTATAGTACTTCCATGGAATTCCATTGAATGTTCTTCCGATCATGAATTTTCTTGGCTGATTACGACCCCCCACTTTTTTTACAGTAACACTGGTTCATTGACCACTGGATAAATGAACAGGCAAAACACGTTAGTAACACTTTGTAGGCAATTGACAAATGAAAAATCAGTTGTCTGTTTACATTTTACATCCAAAGTAAGCAGCAACTTACCATTTGGCACAACGAGTGATGTATAACTATGCTATGTTAACATGTAAGAGTCTTACATGATAAGTGTAAGACTAAATGAGCCACATGTAAGCACATTATTAAAATATCAGGGGACAACCATGAATACATTTGGGGCTAAAGGTGAGTGGGAATGACTTATTAAATAACTGAGTGTTAAATTTCTTAATCAATTCAACTCAATTTCAGGGGCAATGATACATGCATCATTATCGCCTGACAACAAGCCTGTTGTTGCTTGCACAGCATGTCTGAAAAGCTCCCTTCCTGCCAAAAAACACTCCAATTAAGCATGTAGTTGTGAGTCATATTTGTGGAGAAAACATTACATGTGTTAATAACTACTTCTTACAAGAGAAAAATTAGCTTGTTTACTTGTGTTATTGAATATTCCAGATATTAAAAGGAATTTGGAGATGGATTTTAAAGGGGGCATAAGAGTTGGGGACTCACTCAGGATCAAGTTTTATGTAGACCTGACTTGCAACCTTATTTGGATGTGTGCTTAACTGACTCATGACTTGATTCGGACTCAAGACTTAAGACTCAACTTCAAAATTTCATCCAGAGAAAATGAAAAAGTACAAACAAAATTAAGAGAACTAGGACTACCAATTTTAAAACAAGACATGAAAAAACATATTTCCTACCTTATATGTGTGATTTTGGGGGCATTACTGGTCACTGGACTTGGCACTCAAGACTTGATTCAGACACTTGAGAAATGACTTGGTCTCACAACTCAGAGACTTTCGACTCAATTCAGACATGTATGTCAGAGACTTGAGACTTGACTCAGACTCAGTTCAGACACGCAGCTCAGAGAATCGAGACTCAACTCAGACTCGATTCAGACTCACACTTCAAAGACTTGGGGCTTGATTTGGACTCACACCTAAGAAACTCCATACTTGACTCATTCCTCAGAGACTTGAGACCTGACTCAAACTCGCATAAAGTGACTTAAGTGAATCTTATCCATTTTAACAGTACATTTCACTGCAGTCCGGAACCAAAAGTTTAACAAGTTCTTCCCAGAAATGAATTCTCATTACAAGATCATGTCCAGTTCTGCTAGATAAATACAGCACTCAGTTATTCATGCTACAATATTGCAACACAGACTGGCAAAAATAAAAGCAAACTGTTTGTTTGGAGCAAAACTCTGCACACTCGCCTGATCCCAGTTCTCTAGTGTTCTCTGCATCTCTAGAGTTTTTATTGATTTTCCCTGCTTCCCGCTATCCTTAAAGAACACTCACTATTCTTACTTTAAGTTTCGATGGCTATCCCATCATGTCTGCACTCTACAGACAAAAGTATTGGCACACCTACACATCACACCTACAGGAGTTTTTTGACATCCCATTCTAAATCCATAGGCATTAATATGGAGTTAGTCCCCCCTTTTCAGCTATAATAGCTTCCACTCTTCCGGGAAGGTTTCTACAAGACTAATTGTGTCTGTGTCTTTGCCTATTTATCCAGAAGGGCATTTGTGAAGTCAGATGTTAATGTTGGACGAGAGGGCCTGGTTCTCAATCTAAATTCGAGTTCATCCTAAAGGTGTTCGATAGGGTTGAGGTCAGGGCTCTGTGTGGGCCAATCAAGTTTTTCCATACTAAACTCATGCAGCCATAACTTTATGGACCTTGCTTTGTGCACTGGGGCACAGTCACGTTGGAACAGAAAAGGGCCTTTCCCAAACTGTTCCCACAAAGATGGAACCATACAATTGTCTGAAATGTCTTGGTATAATGAAGCATTAGGATTTCCCTTCACTGGTCTTGAGGGGTCTAGGCCAACCTCTGTAAAAATGAAATGAATGTTTTTTTTGGTACAAAACACACAAACATTAGAAGTGGAAATTAAGGAAAAGAGAGAGGCGCAGGATATGGGCTTTTTAAAGCACTCAGGATTTAAATTCTCATCTCGCCTGATCCCAGTTCTCTAGTGTTCTCTGCATCTCTAGAGTTTTTATTGATTTGCCCTGCTTCCTGCTATCCTTAAAGAACACTCACTATTCTTAATGAGTGAGAGTTTATCATCAAGGTTGATAAGGGCTTCCTTTAAGTTTCGATGGCTATCCCATCATGTCGGGCCCCACCCACAGAAGCAATTCAGAATAATGTGTCACAAGAGAGCCATCAAACAGCAACACTCCTCTGGCCTTCTGATAATATCTTTTACAAGAGGAGTGGAGTGACTGGATCTTGCATGTTTACAGTCCCCTGAAAAGCAGTCAGTCACACCCACCAACCCACCTGCACAGCCACTCACGGGTCTCTTTAATGAACAGCTGCAAAAACATCTTGATGACTCTGTTCATCATGTTTTATTATAGGTTTTTGGTTTACATGAACAACATGAACAAGAATCTTATCTTGTTGCCAGCTGCTGAACGGCACACATCTGACGAAGGCTTTATGAGGGAATCAAAGAGCCTGTAAGACTTTTATCTCAAGTCACGGCAAACATAGACTCAAGCCAGAGGAGAGGAAGGGAGAAGGTTTGATTTCAGGTATGCCCTGGCTAAGAAAAAAAAACAAAATTCATTCTGCTTGTAAAACTACAATCTTTCCTGTCCATACCCATTGGATTAATGTCATAATAGCATTGAAGATTTATCTTAATCTTTACGGTAGGCTGTATCTCTTATGCTCTGAGAAGAGACAAACTGCAAGTATACAGCAGGTCAAAGATACAAGGAGAGGCTTGAAGGCACATAAGGAATTTCGCAGTATCTGGTTGCGATAGGAAGTTCGCATGTCTATTTTTAGAACACACTCTTGTTTTTGTGCTCCTCCTGCACTCGATCTGGAAAGGGCAGATTGTCAAGCTTTCTCCTGAAATGGTGACTTTATTAATAATAATAACCCAGTCAATGGCTCATCCAAGGTGCGTCTATTGTAGGAGACAGTTCTGTCTCACTGATAAGGCTGTCGCTTATACTTACTTAGAAATTTTATTGTTAGAAATGTCCACAAGGGCCATTACATCATGTAAGCCGAATCGATGTGTCACTCTTCCCCCTCTCCTGCGCTATGAAATCAAGCCCTGTTGGATCTGCTGAGTGTTTGGTTTGGCAGATAGCGTTGGCGGTGGTCACTCATGGGAAAGCGTTGCTATTGTACCAGTATAATGTGTGGCCCTCCATTGTATCTGAGCCCAGTCATCTATCTGTCAGCCCTGGGGAAGAGCACAGAGGCCCAGCCTGGGAGGCTTTTCACGCTGAGGCACAAAGCCTGGGTCCCCTGACTCACTCTTACTCAGGCCTCTGGGGGAAATGACTGAGTAATTGCCCCCCTGCTGATCCAACTTTTACAAGCATAGGGGTCCAAGCGAAAGGTTACAGTGAAACATTTTTTCATGTTTTGCCACTCTGACGTGTCATACATCAAGTTTAGTCCTGCTGAGGAAACATAACGACTTTAATGCTTTATTACTAATCTAAGGATCTGGTCTGGTTTTGGTTGTGGCTAGACAACACATCATATTCACACTTCTCCTGAGTCAGTGACTTGATGATTCGATTCAAATATTATCACCTAGAGATCTAAACATGTGGAATGGATAATATTGTCTCAGTTCTCATTTTTGGACTACATTCTTATACCTAAGAGCCGCTTGTCTGAACACATACATCTGAAAATGAAAGGACGCATGTCTCAAAAAAAACATTACCTCCATTTTTTTTAATGAAAGCATTTGAAGTTTTAAAATGTTCAACATGCATACCATACATGAAAACTAGACCTGTGGCTAGTGATGGTTACCACAGTTACAGTCTCCAGTGATGGTAAAAACTTACCACCAGTTAAATAAAAAGTTAATTTAATGATTTACTTCATGCACAGCACAAGAAGGCACTCGAATTCTCCCATAAGAAAAAATACTGAACTTTTAAACATGTTGACTGATGCGATATTCTATTTTAATTCCACATTTATTGTACATAGCATAGACAAGATTGTTGTAGGAATGTGGCTACAATGTTTAAAAGTGTTCAAGGCGAATGCACTCTACAGACAAAAGTATTGGCACACCTACACATCACACCTACAGGAGTTTTTGACATCCCATTCTAAATCCATAGGCATTAATATTTTTTCAGCAACCTTCCGGGAAGGTTTCTACAAGACTAATTGTGTCTGTGGGAATTTTGCCTGAAGTCAGATGTTAATGTTGGACGAGAGGGCCTGGTTCTCAATCTCCATTCGAGTTCATCCTAAAGGTGTTCGATGGGGTTGAGGTCAGGGCTCTGTGTGGGCCAATCAAGTTTTTCCATACTAAACTCACATAGCCATAACTATATGGACCTTGCTTTGTGCACTGGGGCACAGTCACGCTGGAACAGAAAAGGGCCTTTCCCAAACTGTTCCCACAAAGATGGAACCATACAATTGTCCGAAATGTTTTTGGTATAATGAAGCATTAGGATTTCCCTTCACTGGTCTTGAGGGGTCTAGGCCAACCTCTGTAAAAATGAAATGAATGTTTTTATTGGTACAAACCACACAAACATTAGAAGTGGAAATTAAGGAAAAGAGATAGGCGCAGGATATGGGCTTTTTAAAGCACTCAGGATTTAAATCTGAGTGACTGTGCGTTGAGCAACAGCTGAAAAAAATCTGCTGTGGGTTGTGATACCAGCTGATAACATTGTGGAATGACCTTGAACAAAGCAAACGTTCTCCATGGGGGAATTTCCTTCTGTTCTGCATAAACCCACTTGAGAGAAAAGCATCAGCCAAACAATTTCATAATGAAACTCTTTTAGATTAGTATTAGATTTTCTGTGTCTGACCGAGTGTGTGACAAGCAGAAACAAAACAGTCCAAAAAAATTGACCACAAGCAAAATGATCACATCCTCATGCATATAATGTCTTCTTTCACTTGAAACTAACAAGGCACACACTGAAGGTCAGTTTCCTCTACACCATTTGGTCTTTTCTTGCTCTAATGTAAAGCTTTGGTGCTCAACCTTTTCATTACCCCCTCAACGTTCATTAGCTTTGTGCTTAGAGAGGGCAAACCCTCAACATCAATGACATCACCGCCTCTGAGAAAAATCCCCTCTGTTGCATTCCAGCGAACTGAGCAGAGCTCCCACGTTGTCATAACTCACGAAGAGGGCCAAATAGAAACAAAGGATTGAGTATAAAGAGGGCCAGGAATGCACAGAGGTGATCTCTGGGCCTGCACACCTTCTGACATCGCACTGACATTGACTAATAAGGAGACGGAGAGAATGAAAGTGGTGGATGCAACACAGACTATTCACAGCATTCTTGTGGTGACATTTTTAATGCTGGAACCGGCAGAAGGGTACAGATTCATTTCCCTTCTGAAAGCACTTTTGTAAACAAGAGCAGCTCATTTAAGTTCCATTTCCTAAATGCATTCTTCAGACATGAAATGAAGCTTAAGAGGTCCTTCTGTCAGCATCCAAGTCAGTCATGTTGGGGACCTTAAGTGTCTGTGTTAGTGCCATCGCCATGGAAACTAAAGTAACTGAGCAACAACTCTAAAATGAAAGAGGAATGTCTTTGCTCACCTGACTTATGTGGAAAAATAGAATAAATTGACTGTTCACAGAACGTCCCACCTCTCTTAATTATTGCTGTTACATCCATCAAATTTTAGTGCTGATATTCTCTCATTTTGAATTTGATGCCTGCAATACGTTCCAAAGAAGTTGGGACAGGGGCATGTTTACTGCTGTGTTACGTTACCTTTCCTTTTAACAACACTCAATAAGCGTTTGGGAACTGAGGACACTAATTGTTGAAGCTTTGTAGGTGGAATTCTTTCCCATTCTTGCTTGATGTACAACTTCAGTTGCTCAACAGTCCGGGGTCTCCATTGTCGTATTTTGTGCTACATAATGCGCCACACATTTTCAATGGGAGACAGGTCTGGACTGCAGGCAGGCCAGTCTAATTATGTTTTATTTATGTTTTACACAATGGCCCAACTTCATTGGAATTGGGGTTGTACATGCAAGTTTTTATGCATTTACGCCCTTTAAAAGTGAACAAAAAATTATTCTGGAAACCATGTTTATATGAATCAAGCCAGGGAAATTGTTTAGTCTTTCAATGTTAAAGCAGAGGAGGTTTGAATGACAGAAGCTGCCCCTTCAGATGAGCTAATGCTGAAGTAAGTCAGAGCAATTGTATATCAGACACTTTTTTGGAAGGTGGGTGAGGGATGAGGGTTAATCCTTGGTCTAAATAATGTAGTGTGGTCAATGCTGGGAGACCAGTACACTGAACACACTGCTCTTTTGTGGACAAAGATCACAATATATTATATTGACTGCCCTGCCGTTTATATTTTAAATGTTTTCTTTCACATCTCCATTTTTCAATAAGCCATGATGTGTCTAATGTGAAAAAAGGTTTTTGAGACAAGTAACAGTAGGTGATGTTGTGACAGTGAAGGTAAATTTATGGCACTGCAGCAGCATCTTGGAACTTGTTTTCTTACATTGTCAAGTGGAGACTGTCAAAAGATAAATGCTGTGGGAAAATAAGCTCCCCAGACAATAAATTACTCACCTTGGGTGGTAGAAACTTCAGGCTCCTGCAGATGGCATTGCACAAAGGTGATTAGGCTATAAATACCTGTGGGGTGTGAGACAGGATTCATAGATTGAGATGAGGTGGTACAGTTCAGTAAATGTCTTGTTCAATTTGTGGGAAAACGGCTGCAAATGGATTGGCAAAAAGGAGTGATTGCCGTGCCAAAGGCCACAGTGTGAAGGAAGTAGTTGAATTTGAGGGTGTATCGAAGTGTCTGGTCATATGAGTTGACTAGCAGAGGCAAAAATCCCAGTCTCCAGGAAATTCTCATCAGAATTGTGGCTGAAAGACTGACAGACAGGGAATGCTGGCGTGTGAATAAACCGCTTCACTTTCAGGCATTAATTGCTTCGAGAAGTCAATGCACATCCATTACAACCAATTTCTGAAAGAACACTTTGCAGGGAACTGCATACCATAAACATATGGACCACTTACAGTGGGTGAAGAGACACAAAAACTGGACTGTTCATGACTGTAAATGTGTTATCTGGTCAGATCAATCTTGTTTCTGTATATATGCAAATGTCATGTTCATTGTAGACCTCAGGAAGTTGGAGGCTTTATGATGTTCTGGGGGTGTTTTCATTATGTGGAAATGAGTCCTTTGGTTGAGGTGACAGTAAATTTGAACCACAGTCTCTACACTGAGCTGCTGGACAACCAGGTTTTGCCTTTTGTTCATCATTTTACTGAGAAACATAACAGTCCTACCCCTGTATTCCAAGATGACAATTCCTACATTCACAGGGCTGCAAATGTGACTGACTGGCATGATGAACATTCAGGAGCTTTCAAACATCTGGAATGGCCCGCAGCTTCCATCCATCCATCCATCCATCCATTATCTTCCGCTTGTCCGGGGTTCGGGTCGCGGGGGCAGCATCCTAAGCAATGAAGCCCAGACCTCCCTTTCCCCAGCCACTTCCACCAGCTCTCCAAGGGGGATTCCGAGGCGCTCCCAGGCCAGCTGGGCGATATAGTCGCGCCAGCGTGTCCTGGGTCTTCCCCGGGGTCTCCTCCCAGGTGGACTCGCCTGTGACACCTCCCGAGGGAGGCGTCCAGGAGGCATCCTAACCAGATGCCCGAACCACCTCAGCTGGCTCCTCTCGACGTGAAGAAGCAGCGGCTCTACTCCGAGTCCCTCCCGGATGACTGAACTTCTCACCCTATCTCTAAGGGAGAGTCCAGACATCCTGCGGAGGAAACTCATTTCGGCTGCTTGTATTCGCGATCTTATTCTTTCGGTCATTACCCAAAGCTCATGACCATAGGTGAGGGTGGGAACATAGATCGACCGGTAAATCGAGAGCCTTGCCTTATGGCTCAGCTCTTTCTTTACCACAACAGACCGGTAAAGAGCCCGCATCACTGCTGACCCAGCACCAATCCGCCTGTCAATCTCCCGCTCCCTTGTACCATCACTCGTGAACAAGACCCCGAGATACTTGAACTCCTCCACTTGAGGCAAGAGCCTATCCCCGACCCAGAGAGGGCTCTCCACCCTTTTCCGCCTGAGAACCCGCAGCTTCCAAAGATTTTAATTCTCTTAAACCTGTAAGAATAACTGGAAAACAAGTAAGACGCCAGGGAAGTCATTCACAAAATCTGTCTGAACTACATAATTCTTTAATGCAAAAGTAGCTAAATATTGAACCTCAGCTGTTATTAATGCTTGTGTAGGCATTACATGCTTTAAGCTATGTTTCAGTTACAATTTTTTTGTCTGGATTATGTAATAAAGTATAAAATCGACTGATACGTCTATGTATGCTGTTCTTTAAAAAGTAAAAAAACTGAAAATGATATTATGTGTCTCACACTTTAGACCTGTATTGCTAAAGATAATTAAAATAAAATAACATTAATAAAAGTCAAAATTCTCCTAAGCATTGCTTTATGCCATTGTTTTATGCCAGAAAAATGAGCCAAAGTAGGGCAAACTGGCACAAACTGGCAAGCTAGCAGGCATCCAAACCGTGCTGTCTTTCCATTCTCATTTAAATTTATTTCACAGCCCCGTACAATAAAAGGTACGCTCTCGTTAAACAACATCTTGGAACACATAGTTACAAGGGCAGTAACATTAATCCAGAGCAAGATTTCTCTCAAGTGGCTCTGTCAAATGCAAAGATTCTTGACAGCAGCAGTACAAACACTTCTTTATATGCAGGACTAAACAACTGCAACCATTAGTATTTCAGTGAATTTTAATAGCAGTGATAAGTCATGATTTATTCAAAGCTAGCAGGTATTTTTTCTTTTCTAACTAAAAGCTTTAATGGCTTGCTGTGACATGCTTTGAAATTGCTGAAGACAACTGCCATAGAAATTATAATGTCAAGGTCAGATATGGTTGTGTTACAACTTATAAAGTGTGATTTGATGGGCCAAGACAGGTATCATGCATTTCCCCAAACAGCAGAAGATTGTATAACAGCTTGTTTCTGCTATTTGTAGAAAAAGGCCATACAGAATGTCATCATAACGTGAATATTTCTCATAATAATGAGAAAGTTTGCCAAAATAATGGTCGAAATGGTTGACTATCATCCAAAGCAGAGCATATTGTCGCAGCAAATATGTTCCAAATAGTAACTTTACAGGAGACGGCAAAAACTCTCTTATCTTTCAATATAACTTAATGTAGACATTTTATTCTAAATGATTTTACAACATTTCTATTGATCCGTTCATCATGAAATTTTCACACAACGTAAAGAACAGCTGGTGTGTTGAAACTATGTAGAAAAACAAAAATCGGCAAAAATGGAGATATATGGTTTGCTTTGGGCAGCGACAATATGCTGGTTTTGTCGGTGACCGCCCATGCTGGTCTGCGCTGTTTTTTTCTAGCAGGGATGGTCAATCCAATCCAAACATTTTTCAAAACACAAACTGTATATTTTTTAAAATGCCATTTGATCAGATTGAATACATTCCTTTTTGGCTAGGTCATGACAATAACCATGACAAACGCCAGAAGGCCCTTGCGTGAATTTTTGGACCACTACTCTACAGCATACTCACTGGCAAAAGCTCTTCATCAGCTTGATCTTCTGTAGGTCATGCGAAAGTAATTGTGCAGAGTGCGCATGCACGTTTCAGCATAATCCTTCCAAACCACAACGTTCACTCTCAGTGGAAATGGAAGCCTGGGGTGGAGGCTCAGTGAATTCAGTGGTTTATAAAGTGAGTCAAACGCAAGTCATGGTGTCCCTCGAGGCCTTATCCTGCAATGTGGCAAGAAGAAGAATGTGAAGACATAGCTACGGCACAGCCCCAAGACACGTGTGACGGTCTACTTGTGTTTGTTTTTTAGGATCATATGTAGACCATGTAGGGTAACCAAGGGGATGCATGAATCAGGAGTGCACAATACTGTGGTTCGTTATCTAAATATTCTTATATTGCACAATGCTGCAATATGTGAAAGAGACCGCGTATGAGAGCATCCTGACCAGCATACGTCCAGATGAGTGTCAACAGTATTGTGCAAAAGGCAAAGATCACCTTCATTAATTTCAATTCCAGTCAAAATAGACATTAAGTACACTCTTAAACAAGATGGTGCTTCAAGGGTTCTTTGGTAAGACAATGACGCTACATAGAGCCTTGAACATTTTGTATAATTAAAAGGTTCTTTGCATCACTTGTGCCCAAGTAATTTGTATTTCAGGAGATGTTTCTGGGCAGATTATATATACACTATATTACCAATAGTATTCACTCACCCACCCAAACCATTGAATTCAGGCGTTCCAATCACTTACATGGCCACAGGTACATAAAACCAAGCATTTAGGCCTGCAGACTGCTTCTACAAACATCAGTGAAAGAATAGGTCGCTCTCAGGAGCTCAGTGAATTCAAGTGTGGTACTGTGACAGGACATCACCTGTGCAATGAATCAATCGCTACAGACCTCCAAACCTTATGTGCCCTTCAGATTAACTCAGGAACAGTGTAGAGAGCTTCATGGAATGGGTTTCCATGCCTGAGCAGTTGCATCCAAGACTTACATCACCAAGCTCAATGCAAAGCGTCGAATGCAGTGGTGGAAAGCGCCGCCACTGGACTCTAGAGCAGTGGAGATGTGTTCTCTGGAGTGACGAATCACGCTTCACCATCTGGCAATCCGATGGACGAGTTGCTAGGAGAAAGGTACTTGTCTGACTGCATTGTGAGAAAGTGTAAAGTTTGCTGGCGGGGGGATTATGGTGTGGGGTTGTTTTTCAGGACTTGGGCTCGGCTCCTTAGTTCCAGTGAAAGGAACTGTTAATGCTTCAGCAGATCAAGAGATTTTGGACAATTTCATGCTCCCAACTTTGTGGGAACAGTTTGGCCCCTTCCTGTTCCAACACGACTGCGCACCAGTGCACAAAGCTCCATAAAGACATGGATGAGTGAGTTTGGTTTGGAAGAACTTGACTGGCCTGCACAGAATCCTGACCTCAACCTGATAGAACACCTTTGGGATGAATTAGAGTGGAGACGGCGAGCCAGGCCTTCTCGTCCAACATCAGTGTCTGACCTCACAAATGCGGTTCTGGAAGATTGGTCAAAAATTCCCATAAACACACTCTTAACCCTTGTGGAAAGTGCAACTGAGTTACACTTGCATGTGTGCCAGTAGATAGAGCTAAACTGAAGCAAGCAACATGTTGGCAGTGTGGGATTATATCATGCTTACAAAAAGCAGTAGTAGTAAAAATGCTTGTAAAATCTGTAGTCATGGTATTTGTAGAGGAGACACAACAAGGATTTCGATATGTCAAAATGAATTAAGCATAAGTCAAAGAGCACAGTGAATTTAGCAAAGTTTTGAATCCATTCAAATGTGAAAATATCCAACCCATAAATGCCATTCAGTTCACCATAACATGTTTATTTAAACATAGATTATGCCAGCATTTATTGGCCTATCAAGTGTATTTTTATATACCTATCAAGTAATTAGGTTAGATAGATATTCAGCAGAACATTTAATGAAATCGCAGGGAAAAAAAGCTGTTTCAGTGCATCCCAAGCCAAAAAAGTTATCTTCAGTCAACAACTTTTTCAATGTATTGCATGGCACATCAGCAATGGATTCACAATATTCTGTCTACACAGTGCAACCCTGGATCCATATCCTGGACCCTCTTTATCTCTCTCTCTCAGTCTCTCTCTCTCTCTTACATCTCATCTACTCACATGTGACATACAATATAGTTCAGTGCCTCTAGAGAGTGTAAATAGCCTGGTGAGAATTTAATAATGTGATAAAGATACACAAGTGTCCTGCCCGGTCCACTATGAGGTCACCATGGAGGCATCCACTGGCAGGCCCATGTAGGCTATCAGAGGAGAGGTGTCATAGCTATTTATTCTGCAGTTGACAGTGTCTAGAAACAAGATGCAATGTCAGTACATGTGGAGCGAGACAGTCTGATGTAGACAGTCATTTGCTTTGGAAGTGCACCAAGTTACCCCCTCCAGCATAAAAACACACAAATCTATGGGCTCCTATAAATATTGCTGTATTTGCTTTAACAGTTTAGTTCTAAAGGTGTTTTGGGGATTTTTTAGAAAATTGTAACTGTGTGCAGGAAAAGGAAAAATGAAGATGAATTCATTCCATAACATATCGCAAGCTAGCACAACGTAGCATAACGCAACATAATGTAACGTAACATAACAAAACCTGCACAACAGGATATAATGTAATACAACGTAACATAGTGCAATGCAGCATAAAGTAATAGAACCAAATATAACCAAACATAATGTAATGTAATATGACAAAAAGTTGTATTAAATGCATGACGTAACACAGTGTAATGTAGCATAACAAATGTAGTGTAGTGTAACGCATACTAAAGTAATGCAGCATAATATAATGTAATACAGTGTAATGAAACATAACGTAGCATAATGTAACATAACGTAATCTAATGTAATGGAAGATTTTATTCCATGCATAATGCAACACAATGTAATGTAACATGCATACATAAAGTAACTGAATATTGTAAAATGTAATGTAACAATTTTATATAAGATAACATAATGTAAGATTTTATTTCTAGTACATTTGGATCATTTCAATTGATCCATTGTTCACATAATGTAAAAAGTGGTTAATGTTATCAAATTGTGTCAACAAATGTAAAAAAACTGCAAAAAAAATGTTTATGAGAGCAATTTTATGCAAAGAAAACCTGCACAGTGTACAGATTAAGCGACTAGCAGTGAGTAGTATCACATGAAGGGCTTTATCTGCGCCCTCTTTGAGGCTGGCTTGTGTTGTAAATAGTGAAAGTGGATTTGGCTGTGACCTGACAGGAATCTTTTTGTTGAGTCACAGTGACAGTGTCAGCAGCTCGTTAATCAGCCGTCCTATCTCGCCAGAACGGTGACAGAGTGTCGTGGGGTCGGAGCAGCTGGGCCACGGCTGAGAGCTGCTGCCATACACTCCATTTAACAGACCACAGACTCATTCAGTTGACCTCAGGTCAGGTCAAGCAACCTGAGCTCAGATGAGACCCGCCATCCTCAAACAGGCTTACATAGATGGACCGTGCGTGGTTCAACAAGGCTCACGCCAAAGTGTTGGTGAGTTTTTCAATTGTCAGAGTGCGCACTTCCAGTCCGAGTGGAAATGGCCTATTGTTAAGTGTGGAAAAGGAAACACCTTTGCACAACAACAACAACAACAAGAGCCAGAGGGTTTTCGGTAATACGGGTTCTTACTGGCACACATTAAACGTTACTCAACTGAGTCATCTTACACAACCCAAGCCCACAATCAGGATGATTTCAGGGGAAGCGCTCCCACCTCGAGTGCCTGAACGTTAGAACTGGTGTCTTTACAACTTCCCTTAAGAATTCAACCTCCTGCACTCCATATGCGATTAGGCAGCTGTTCATGAAACACTACATATAATTTCAAACTAATGAGCCCTAAACCCATAAGTTCAAGCAGACCTCTATATCTTTAGTCCAGATGTGTATGTGGTGATGTTGAAAAGCTGGTGCAATGCTTTGCCTGTAGGAGTAAAATCATCTAGTGGTTGACCACTCACACTTGAGTCAGTTTGGTGAAGCAACCACAGGATATCCGATGAAAAAACTGTGCCAACATTAAGACGTTGGCCAAAGTAAGAAGCACAAAGCTGACGCTTCATTATGGCTATAAAGCTGTATGCAAAAATTTGGGCACATCAGTTTAGATTACATCATTTCATAGTTTTTAAAGTGAAAGGAAGTGAACTCAACCACTGCAGCAAAGTATCTTAACAAATAACATTCTTCTGCAAATGTTAAAGCACAGCTTTATTTGATTCACCTAAAAACAGTAACTGTGCCATGGGTAGGAGTTTGGATACTCTTTCAGTTATTGGCAAATTCCCATTACTTATTTGATTCACTTTAGAAAATAGGAAAAAATAGTAATTGTGGGATGTGCAAAGGTTTTGACAGCCTTTCAATGGTGAATTCCTACAACTTAATGAACTTGTTTGGCTTTAACTGACTTGTTAGGACTGGTTAGGCAGGCCAGGGATTGTCATTAGGAATTGTCAGCTGATGACCATTCCCAAGAGTAATACATTCACTTTAAAGCTTGTGCTAACACTCAGTAACCACAGGTTCCTCTAAGCAGCGGCCTGAAGAGCTGAAAATGAAACTAATTGATACCTAAAAGCAGGGGAAGTCAAAGGGTAAGGGGAACATCAAAGGTTAAGGCTAGATCTCAAAGAACAAGAAAACTTACAGATCAAACTGTTTGTATCCTGGCCAGAAAGGCAAAGCAAAACCCCCATATGAATGCAAAGGGAACTGTTCTACTGTGCAGTGTTGCTTACACTAACATTATGTATATTCCACTAAATACTGACAAATTCAGAAGCAAATGTGACAGAAACTGAAGCTGAAGAGACCCTGATGTGTACAGCAGGACAATAAGTTAAAACACACCTCAAATCCCACCATGAAGAAATGCAAACTGAAGCTTTTGGAATGGTAGATATTAAATACGCCATACATGGAAGATGATTCAAGAACTAAAAAATTCCTACAAGAACAAGACAAAGACTCCAAGCTGCTACAATAAGCATTTGGAAGCTGTGATATCTGCCAAAGGGAGTGTTAAGTGTGCAAACTTGTGCATATGCCAAAATGACAGTTTTATTTCTTTTCTTTTTTTTAAGTTTTTCAAAAAGTAACTTTGAAAAGTAACTTTTCATTAAAATGTATAGAAAAAAGTTTTCTCATAGCTTTTTTTTTCCATTCCAAAATCAACAAAATTAAAATAATTTGGCTGCGGCACCTAAATTTTTCATAAAACTGTAAGCCAACCTACATGGAGAACCAGAGAATTTTACAATGTTCTAGATTCCAAGAACTTATGTAGACTAAACTATAGTGTTGCCTTTCAGTCCAATTCAGGGCAAGCATTAAAAACTTTATAGCAACAGTAAATACTGGAGAACATTCCTGGAACTGGTTAACTTGGGGCAAAGTGAGTCTGTAGACTCAACAAAAGTTGGACTGGCACCAAACATACTTACATTCCCCTAACTACTACTGTTACTGAGCCATTCAGCAGCAAACGTGGCCCCATTACACACCCCTGAGGTACCCCACCTGCCCTTCCCTTAAGGTTACAGTGAAAAAGAACAATAAGTGGCCTTACTGTCGTTAAATGAAGGGATAAAAGGAGTGGAAAGGATCTGTGTCATGTGTGGGAGGCCACTGTATGAATGCCATTGTGCCACAATGAGAAACAGCTTCAGTAGTCGAATCCTTTGACAGTGGCCTCAACAGGCTTTGATCTTACCTTTCATCTCACAATGTGGCCTCTCATAAGCTGTTGTCACTCAATATGGTTACAGATGAGGAAGTGGTAGCGTTGTCAAAGGAACCTTGACTAGGACTTATGGCCAGCACCCTTATGAATGAGAAGCAGTACTCACGAAGAAAGTGTCAGAGTGGTTAAACTTGATTAGCTGACTCAAAGGATTTATGTGGACATAACTGCTTCGAGTCATTTCAATTGCAAAAATGTCTTTGTATACTTTGTGATTTTGCCTCCATAACGAAAATAAGGCCAACTTAAAGGAATTGATGTAATTGCTTTCCACACAACCATCTGGGTAGACTAATTAGGCTTTACAATGTGGTCATTTGAAGTGGGTTGTGTGTTTTTGGAACCGCGCATTTGTGGAAGTGGATAACAGATGGGTCAGGATACAGGTGCTCTTTGAGTAAAAGACGTCAGTACAGCCTAAAGGCAGGAGGCATGTTTTTCTTGTTATATCAAAGCCTGCAAGACATATTTGTGTTATCGTTCCCCCCTGCTTTTCTAAAATACAACTAAAATGGGAAACCAGACTCCAGACTCAGCTGCCTACATGCGGAAGTGAGTCACGAAACTATGTTGGGCTGAAACATGAACAGATTCAACCTGCTGTTATGATAACTAATTTAAAACCATCCTGGGATCTATGGACAGAATGAAAGCTATAAAGCTAAAACCACATGGTATCCCCACTATTCCAGGCATGATGAAAGTGAACAAGTTCTCATGGAGAGAAAATGAAATAAAGGAAGAAACAGAAGTGCAAGAAATGGCGTTTTGTTTTTTGGCAGGTCATTTAATTCACATTCACAAATCAAGCAACAGACTGCATCAAGAGCATGAACACATTACTGGCCATGTATGTTCTCATTTTTCAATATAAACATTTATTTGAAAAGAAATGATTCATTTCTGGCGAATTTAACACTGTCTGGAGGGAGAATATGTTTCATGATGCCTCATCTAATACATCCGTGAAATATGAAAAATAATTATTTCAAGGTTGTACCATATTACCCAATGTTTTTTTAGTTTCTGACATTTTAATAAATAGCATTATTACACATAAAAATATTATGTAGAACCTTTCTTTTTTTAAATACATGGTCAGGGTTGGACACTATTGATATAAATCCAAATAAATATTAATAATATAAATAAATAAATTAAAAGACACTCATGAACAATATTTACAAGAGATAAAAAAGGTAAAAATAATAAAACTGTGGACATGTCCGTTTATGACAATAAATGTCCCAACAGAGGCTGCAGTGCCAACTCTGAAGTCACTAGTGAGGTCCCACTTGCTCCACATTGTTTCAGTGCTTTATGTAGATCCAATGAGCCGATCCTATGACTTCCAGCCTGACATTCTTGTTGGACTCTCTCCCGCAACATGCCAGCGAACCATATGCAAGGATACTATCCGACAGAGAGTGCACGACTCTGCTTTTCCACGCAGCCTTCTTTTCTAGCACACTGTGCTCTCCTTCTTGGCATTTCACTTCTCCTTTTTAATTCTGAGGTAGAATTTCCGCATGGTCTTCCTGAAATAAAGCAGACATGAAGGAGACCAAATGTCAGAGAGGCACATAACACATAGCATAATGATGACCGCATACAGGCCGGGACATTGTCTGGTGAATGTATGATGTGTTTGCTCATGCTTACCATGATCTGCGGCTTAGTGGTGCGGGGATACCTCAAGTTTTATCTTTTCCTCATTCTCTACATCATATGTGCCTCGCTTGTGAAACCTGTGGTTGCAAGATATGTTAAAGCCTTTCAATCAAGAGTTATTATTATAAATTACTTGGTAACTTCTATGGAGCTAATATGTTACAGTGGGCCCATATATATATAGCTTTTTTCATTATGGGCCTTGCATTGCTTATCTGTCATAACTCATATTCTGCATTTGCAGACTGAAAAACCGACCTGAGAGCCAACAGGAGGCCGATGATGGTGAGACACAGCGAGGACAGCACTACGGCCACCACGGCGAGGGCCGTCGTGCGGTTGTAACCTCCCTCGCGATTCCATACTGGCAGCGAGAAAGAGTGACATCTCTCGCCTGAATAACCTTGGTTGCATCTGCACAGAAAAGACATTTTCTAAAGTCAGCTTAAAAAACTGGCCAAGTTTATGGATAATGCCACTTCGTAGTGATGCAGGTGGTGCCGCAACAAAAGCAAATAGGACGACAACGAACACAGTGGAGCATGAGATGTGATGAAGGCAGAGCACTCACATGCATGAAGGGCCAATCTTCTTCAGGTACTGGCACGTTCCATGGATGCAGAAGTCCTTATATTTCTTCAAGCATGGGTTTCTCTTCTTGCCTTTTCCCTTCTTCTTGCCTTTTCCCTTTCTCTCAGTATCTTCAGCCTTCTCTGCGTTCAGAACAGTGCTGGGATCTTTAGGTTTGCTTGAAAATGCCACTGCAGGGGTAGAAACAGGCAGCTTATTTCAGCAAAATGTGGAAAACAAAAGAAGAAAGTTAATTAAGGACAAACTTTATTTGCTAGATTACCTTGGGGCACCTCGTAATCTCCAGACAAATCGTATTCGTCTTCTTCATCATCATAGTAATACTCTGGATCCTCCTCCACATCCTTGAGCTTGCTGTCCTCGACAGGCCTTTTCTCGTTCTGCGCCTCAGACGTATGTAACAGGTGAATCACGGTTGCTTGTGCGGGCTTCTCGCTCTCATACCTGTCTATTGATGCACAGCTGACCAGAGCGAATACCGCTAAAAAGAAAAGAGAGGGGCGTTTAGGTCACTCGACTTCAGCCAACCTGATCACTCAGTCTGGTGCTCACTCAGTTTGTTCCAGGCAACGCTACACACACTCACCAATCACAAGCTGTCGTGTTTGTGCAGATCAAGATCAAGAATCATTAATATGGTTATAATTATGAATCTGAAAAACCCTGTCTGCAATTGGATACCAGCGGAGAGGACTTTGGTTTATGGCACTGGCAATGTGCCAAAAAGTTTTTGGGTTTTTTTTCCCCCACGTATAACAGATCAAAGCTGTGGGAATAAATGGGGAGCAAAAAGGAAAATGTATAAATGGGGGTCAAAAAGGACAAGAAAAAACGTATGTTAGTAAGTAGAAAATAGGAAAAGTTTTTTTTAACCCCACATTTGGGTCCTAGGTTCTCCTACACACTTCCATGAACCAAGAATAACTGTTGAACTACTGTGGTCCAAGTAGTTACTGAATAGTAAGTATGTAATAAGCCTGGGATTTTAAGGAGTTGTATAGCGTTGAGCCCTACAGGGCACTAGGCCAGATTTAAAAAAGAAAAAGAAATGCATGCACAGACACTGATCTAATGCATGAACACATGGGTCAAAAATAAATAGATCATGTTACATAAAGAATATTCTTAAATAGGTTGGTGACCAACTGAACCACATTGTTGCCATCTAAGAAAAGGCACTTAGACAACTGGGCTAGTTTTAGAACTAAAAAAAAAAACAGTACTGCTGGAGTGAAATGTAGCTGGCTTTGTATTCGCCAACTTCTTATTAGAATTTTTCCGTTCCACCTTAAAAGGTGCAGCAGTTCCATTCTGGCATTTGAGGCTAGAAGGCGACAGAATGGAACTGCTGCACCATTTAAGGTGGAACGGAAAAACTCGAACAAGAAGCTGACCTCAGCCACGTCTGGATAGATCATGGTCTACTTACCGAGAACATGGGCGAGAAGAAAAACTCCAGAGAACTTCATAATGTCCAGCTTGTAGAGGAACAGTTGTGAAAAAGACGAAAAAATATCTGCTTAATAACTTAAAACTTCTTTTAGTTAGAGCGTTAGTCCACACAGGCAGTCCTGACTGTAATCCGGAGATGTTTCCACCCTGTTGTCAGCAGACAGACAGACAGACAGACAGAGAGATGAACAGACTGACTGAGCGAGAGAGGCGCGACAGAAATCCGCTGCTGGCCGAGAGCGAGCATTTAAATACACGGAGACACAGGCGCGGAGAGCCGCGCCCACTTAGAGCACAATAAAAGTCCCGCTGTGTCCAGAGCTCTCCTAGTAAACGGTCATCCGTGGAAAGTCTATGGGAATTAAAAGGAAATTCCACAACGTTTTCAACGGTGCTCAGTAATTCGGTCCTTGAGATGCAAACAAAGTCATTCAGAGTGGTTTGATGTGAAACTGTTCATTGGTAGAGAAACATTACAGACTTTTTAAAAGTGGTGCTGATAGGAACCAGGAGTCCAGGCACAACACAAATACGGCCATTTTATTTACTATCCAAAACCACCAGTGAACCTACATGTGACTTCTGAGTTTTTTTTTAATTGATGATGTTAAAATAGTCATAAATCTAAAAAAAAAAAAAAAAAAAAAAAAAAAGTTTTCTTTGGGGCTTTTTTGCCTCACCATGCCATGTATGTACCTCTCTGCAATAAATGTATTACAGTCAATGGATTAATATACATTTTAAGTCAAACTTTATCCCGGCACTACCCAAAAATGTGTTAGACGTGTTAGTGCATATCTAACTTCATGTAATAACTTTCTGTGAGGGAGCTTTCAGACGCATCAAACTCTTCAGGTGTCTGTTTCTTATCAATTTGGACTCTCTAAGTTTCTCTAGGGCAGGGCACTTCACACCAAACCACTCTGAATCAGTTTGTTTACATCTGAACCATTTAATTATGTAGAATTTTGTGACAATCGATGGAGTTCCCCTTAAAAAGGGAGTTTTCCCTCCCTCCTTTTTGGTGCAGTAAAAGTCTCTACTCTTCTGAGAAGGCCTTACACTAGATCTTGGACCTTTGCTGTGAGTGTTTCATTGCATTCAGCCACAAAAGCATTTGGTGAGGACAGGTACTGACGTTGGATGATTAGTTCTGAATCACTCAGCTCATCCCAAAGGCACTGGATGGAGCTCCATCAGTCCTGGGAATACAAATACACTGCTCCACAGCATGCACAGTAGGAAACAAGTCGAGTTAACTGAACTTCCAGTAATAAGTTAACAGAAGAGTAATCCGTGTCAAACATGTCTAACGACGTATTATTTGAAGTTCAGTTAAATAAAAAATGTAAGGAAACCCAGTAAGCAAATGGAGATATGGAGATTATACAAGCTATTTGCTTCTTCAACTTAAACAAAGTTAGATACCAGGTCACCTTAAAAATTCCAGTTAATTGCACTCCTAATAGTAAGCTATGAACAGATACTAATTTAACTCCATTTCAAAAAAGCATCAGGAGCAGCAAAAACAACAAAAATAATTTCACACAGATCAGCAGGGAGACCAAGGATTAAGTATTTATGTACAAACACATACATCATCTAACCCGCTTATCCTCCTGGGTCATGTGGGCATGCTGGAGCCTATCCCAGCTGTCATTGGGCGGAAGGCAGGATACACCCTGGACAGGCTGCCAGTCCATCGCAGAGCAGACAGACACACTATACATCTGTAAAAGAACAGAGGTATGTTATTAAGCTGCAGTACATGCAGAAATGCTGCCACCTAGTGAAGATGTCATGAATCTCTGTGTCCTCTCAGGCCTCATGCTCTTAAGTGTGTGTATGAAAATTCTGTTTGTGCAACCACATCTAATAACAGGCCTGTTTTGATTTGGACAGTTTTTGTGAAACCAGTGCATTTACATATATCCACACCCTCAGTCTACAGCTAACTGACTGCAGCCAATCACTGGGAGTGTCACTCCTAAAGACACAGTAACAAAAACAGCCTGTTTAATTCTAAGAGACAAAAAGTTCTTAAATGTTTGAAGCATGTCTTTGAAATATTTACAAATAATTTAAATATTTACATACTGTAGTAACCTGCTATTGGCTGGCACTGGCTCTGAAAGACTCTGGAGGCGTGGCTATGCAGACGGCCACACACAATGGCTCATGGAATGTACGCGCCGTCCGACAAAGGTACTTGATGTTGTAAATGTTGTTGTTTGTTAGTTTAGGTTACTTGTATTGCTCTGTGTTGGGGACCAGGGTTATTATGTGTGTATTTGTGTTGGGTTGGTCACTGTCAGGGCGAAGCTGGTGGCTAATGGTGGTCTACCACACCATTACAGTGCTCTGTTTGGGCCTTTCTGCTGGTGTGTTGAGTAAAAAGTGCTTCTTGCAGCAAAGGCATGGCCTTTCCTGTTTCTTCCTTTGTCAATTTCACAACATGTGAAGAAGCACTCTTGCCAAAATGAACAGTTTAACTATTGTTACATGTGTTGTAAACATGCCTTCTATAGCTGCGCCACAATGGTCCCAAAAGTGAGATTTTCAGGTGGATGATGACTGAGGGTGTCTGGTGATCTTATAATGTAAATGGAGAAAATGAATGGTATACTTTCTTCTGGACATAGAGCATACATAGAAAAAGCAGGAGGTCACTTTTCAGCTCTGTAAGGAGTGTTTCAGTCTGAACTGCTTTTTGAATTGAGAACAGTGCTCTTTTATATATAACAGTGTTAAAGGCACAATAACAAAAACAGCCTATTTAATTCGTTCACATAAAAATGAAGTATGTCTGTTTTTGGTAAAACAAGCTGGCATCAGTGAAGAACATGACACAGGAAACATTACACTTGGAAAGTGAATGCTCATTTACTGTACAGGTTGCAAGAGAGAACCACCACTCAGCGCTGCTTCTATGGCCGAAACAGCTGACCGGTCACTTCTAGCCAAACACTTTCACCTAACTGTAGGCTTATAGACTGTACTAACTACTCCACAGCCCGGCACAGAATATCATAAACAACTGGAACTTATTTAACATGAAAGACTTTCCTATTGTGAACACCACCTCCCAAGAGCCTCCTTGCACAGTCGCACTGCATAGCCACACCTCCCACACTCCTAGAGTACTGTGAGCTAATAGCAGAATGCTACTTAGCCCCCCTTCAAAGTCAGCCAGCCCAGTAACCTCACAGAGTTTGAGCAGGCTTTGGGGCACACAGGGGCATGACGTGTGTCCCTGATTACTTCACAACAGAGACTTCAGAATGTCCACCATCCAGAAGAAATATTGGATATAGGGCTTTTAACTGGTAGAGCATGGATTACAGTGAACACTCTGTTTACTGGTTAAGATGATCTTAATACTAAGATTTTTTGGGCAACTGGGCGGCCATTGCCCATTGGTCACCACTCAGCTCATTTGTACAGAATTAATCCAGAATGAAAGAGAGCAGGGTGTGCATCAGTGCTTTGTTTTGTCAGATATTTCAGTACATTCTCATCTACCGTTATTTCTAGCATAGTTATGGCAAGTTGTATTTGAAGTAGATCATCAAAAAAACTCACACCTTCCCTTGTCCCTGGTTGTGTGGGCCCATCTGAACGCCTGTGTCAGCAATGGATGCACCTTAAAGGGGAAATCTACCAAGTTTTCAAACTTTTTAAATAATTAAATGGTAGAGATATAAACAAGTCACTCAGAGTGGTTTGATGTGAAATGCTCCATTCAAGAGATACCTACTGAGTCAGAACTGTTCACAGTGGTGGTGATAGGAACCAGATTTCTCAGATTGTTAGACAAAATAGTCCCCACAGAAAACTTACTTTTTTCAGATTTATCCCTAACATCATTAACACTACATTTAAAAACTTAAGAGACACGTATAGGTTCACTGGTTGTTTTGGATAGAAAATGAAATGGTTATATTAGCGTTATATAGCTACATCACCACCACTGTAAAGAAATAAGTCAGTAAGTTTCTGTACAACAAACCATTTCAAATCAAACCACTCTGACTTTGTTTACCACTACGACTTTGTTTACACACTAAACCTTTACCGAAATGTTGAAAAGTCGATGGAGTTCCACTTTAAAGTGCCATTATCTAATTTTTTTTTTTCTCCCCGCCAAATGTTTTGATGGATTACTCTAGCCTGACATCGCCTGGCGCATCAGTAAATGATTACTCTGGCCTGCCGTCATGTGGTTAGATGCGGAAAATGGCTGACGAAGACCCAAACAGTGAAGTTCAAAACATCGATGATAAAGAGGGGGAATCTGCAGCAGCCTCAGCGGAGCAGGACTCTGTAGCGAGGGAGGAAGATGGTGAACAGAGGGACAAACCTGCCGATGGGTCTTGGTCGGCGCCGATCCTGTCTTTGGCTCGAAAAGCCACGGAGACGCTGAGCAGTGTGAACACCTACGGGTCGGGTTGGAGGAGCTCCGGCTCAGGGTCTGAGCAGATCTCAGCTCCTCACAGCCTCACCGACAGCTCTGACACCCACAGACCTGGTAGAGAACCTCCAGCTGCCTTTGTTTACTTCTTACCCCGCCGCTGCCGAGGCACTTTGTTTTGCCAGGCAGTCTGTAAAGTGAGCTATAGTGAGCTAAAGTGAGCTATAGTGAGCTAAAGCCGGGCAATATGGCTTTTTTAAATTGTTATTCTGATAAATACGCTTTTCCGAGCGTTTCGTGGAAATCCTCAGTACTTAAAAATCATTTCAAACTAACGAGGCTTCTTGTTTCTCGGTCCACCTTAAATGGTGCCGAAGTTATCCTGAAGCTGACTAAGGGTGGGCGATATGACGATATATCACGATTTTCTGAGCACTTCAGACATGTTTCACTACAAAGTCAGCACAATTAGGCCAGTTTAATTGGATTTAATCAGTGCATTTTGTAAAATAGTGAATAAAAAGCATTAAAGTTGTAGGTTTCTTATTGTTGTTGTTGTTATCTGTAGCTACACCACACTACCGGCTCTGTTGTGTCTGTTCTAACTTAGTAAATCTTGCATATCATGCATCTTAAAGTATCATATTTTTGCCATATCGCCCACCCTTATTTCCAGCTGTATCTTTGATGAAAAAGACAGGATAATGTGTCCTGTTTAATTGGAGTTAATGCAGTTCAGAATGTGCAGTTTTGAATAAAATGACTGGATTTCTCATTTTTAATAGGATTCTTTTTATTGGGTCTGTTCTAACTTATCAGATAATGTCTTGACACATAGTGTATCATAAAAAAAACTTTATGATGTTACATTTTGCCTTATTGCCTTAGTGGGTAATAGTATGTGTTTAGAAAAATATTGTTCGGAGATTAGTAGGCAGATTTCGTGTTTTTGTGAAGTAATTTAAAAGTAATATAGGGTGCAGAAATTTAGCCCCATCATTTTCCAAAGGACATACAGAATGTCAAGCAGTGCTGGGTGAAATTGAGCTTGAGCTTCCTGAGTGCCGCTACTCTTAGCGTCCATAGGCATTCCCATTGGTCAGTCTGCCACTCCTGCTCTCAGTCAGTGAGCAGAACTTGCAGAAGGTCAGTTTTCTCACATTTGTCCCACCCTTTGGAGATAAAAACGTGATTGGTTAATTCATTTGTCACTTTTTGTTATGCTCAGTTTTAGTCTTAACACATTAGGCTTAACATATTTTCTGTTAGATGATGAAGTTTTAGGATAAATCATTTTTGGGTCAAGTAAGATACACCATAATTGGTGTAGTAACCTAAGAATGTCTTGTTAAACCTTTTATACTTGTGGTTGTGAAAAACAGAGTTCTGTTCCCAGTGGAAGCCTATGGAGGGTGATATTCAATCTCACTTTAGATGTATACAAGATTTCACAAATATAAAAATTCCTTTAAAGCTGAGTAGATCCCAGTAATTCGTTAATTTACTTTGTGCTTTCCTAGTTTACTCACCTGCATTGTATGTCATAAACCCAGTGTATGAAGAATATATGGCTAGAATGTGAACCTGTATTGTTGCACTTTGTCTTTGTAGCCATGAAGGATCCCATGTCTGTGGAGAGGTCCAATCTATTAAGCATGATGAAGCTCAGCATAAAAGTCCTGATCCAGTCTTCCCTCAGCTTGGGACGGACGCTGGACTCGGAGTATCCACCTCTGCAGCAGTTCTTCGTGGTATTGGAACACTGCCTCAAACACGGATTGAAAGGTGAAATTTGGTTTCAAAGCTTGAAAGAATGTTTAATCTGGGTGTGCATTTCAAATCTGCATGTAAAATGAACCCTTTTGTACTCTGTGCAGTGAAGAAATCCTTTATAGGCCAAAATAAATCTATCTGGGCTCCTTTGGAATTGGTGGAGAAGCTGTGTCCCGAGTCAGCTGACCTTGCCACAAGTGTACGAGATATGCCTGGACTCAAGTAAGGCCTCCACCCATGTTGATATCTTCTGTGTATCTTTATTATGCAAATGTTTCAGGAGTCCAGAAATGTCTGCAGTGTTCTGTAGTTATGCTGGGACCTTACACAGCATTGGAGATTATTTTTTGATGTCGATTCAGTTCTGTTTTATTTTTTTTTGTCATTTCAATAGCCCTACTTTGAATTTTAAGTGATTTGTGACCTTGACAAAATTTAACGGGCCCATTTAATAGATTTTTCTTGCATTGGATGTTTTTCCTTGCCACCCACCTCTAATGTTTGTGTGAGTCTATGCACTTAAGAGTCATAAGACTTTTTTACTTGACCATTTCCAACCTCTTTTATGCTTTAATTAAACATGCTTTTAAATTGATTGATTCAGTGCTAATGGGTAGGTTTGAACTGCATTTGCCTGAATAGGCAGATATATGCAAGTGTGCTGCATATAATGGCTGTTTTTTGCAGCCTGGTATCCAATATATGGACTGGAGAGTGAAAAGTCTGTTTTGAAACTCTAACAGTGTTTTAACAGGAAATTGCTCGATGATATGGGCCCTTTGAAAGATTTTCAAATCATAAAGCACAGCAAAAGCTATAAAGGGATAAATGGAAGTCTCAGGAACCAGACATCTGAAGAGTTTGATGTCTCTAAAAGCTCCCTCACAGAAAGTTATTACAAATACTCTGCCTGATGTCTGAGATATGGTTTTATGGTATTTTTGAGATAAGATTTTGGCCTAAAACGTATTTTTAAAATTCATGGAAGGTGGAGAGTTACAGGCAGGGTGTTGTAAAGCAAAACAATATCACAGATCAAATAAAATGGCTCTATTTGCTTTGTATAAATCACAATGCCTGGTTCCTCTCACCGCAACCATCTAAGGGTCTAAGTTTTTCTGTAGTTTTTTCAATGCTCTCAAAACAATAGAACACATTCTAGAGGAATATATCTCCTTTGTGGAGGGAAGATCGGTTCTAACTAACTTGAATTTTTATCAAATTTAAATCATAATAAAATATCTACTCTTGTGTTCTTAGGACCTCAAATGTGGTTGTTTTAATGAACTGTAAGTGGGAAGTAATCAAACAAAATGTCTAGGAAATCTAGGAAAGTTAAAACAATGTCCTCCTTTCTGTCTCACAGGACAGGACTTGGGCGAGCTCGGGCATGGCTGCATTTGGCCCTCATGCAGAAAAAGGTGGCAGATTATATGAAAGTTCTGATAAACAGACGGGATCTCCTGAGGTGAGAGGATCAGTAGAACTGAACCTGTTTTATCTGTTAGTGCTCCAAGATTTTATTGCTGGTAATAATGAATGTAGGCGATACTGTCATATTTGTATTTCCACCTCTGTGTCAGTGAGTTTTATGAGCCAGGAGCACTGGTAATGGAGGAAGAGGGGTCCGTTATCGTTGGTATGCTGGTCGGTCTGAACGTGATTGATGCCAACCTTTGTGTGAAAGGGGAAGATCTGGATTCTCAGGTGAGTCACACAGTTCTGCGTGCTGCTGCTTTTGGTCAGTTTTCATGGTAGTGTTTCATTGAGGGTGCACTTGTTAACCATGTCAATCGATGTCATAGGTGGGCATCATCGACTTCTCGCTGTATCTAAAGGATCCACAGACAACCGAGAGCACACAAGAGTGAGTAGCACTGTTACACCAAGCATTACACTACTGTTCAGAAGTTTGTAATTACTTTATCTTACTTTTTATTATTTGATTGGATAATTTAGACAATACAGATTGAAATATCATGAACTAGACTTTTTTAGATTTTACATTTTAAATGATTTATTCCATATTTAAGTTTTGTGAACAAACAGGAATCATTAATAAATAATAAAGTGTAATTACATATTCATAGTCACTTGTTGTCCGTTCATCTACCTCAAGACTTGATCTACACTTTTCACATATTTTTAATTTTTAATTTATTACTACCTTGTTTGTGTTTTGGAGCTTTTTCACTCATTTTAGCTTTCTGTAGTTTTGTTCATCATTCTGGACACATCTAACATTTCTCATTTTTCAAAACCTTCCTAGAAATCAGTTGAAATGCGGAATGAGGCTGAATAGTAAAGCAGCATTTGGCAGCACACTATGGCAGCACAAACTTTCTCAGTCGTTCATTTTTAATGACGGCATCAAAGTTATGGCTTACTGTGCTTTGACCCAATAGTGTGTTGACCTTTAAAACAGCCAGTGGAATTAAGTTGTTTTTGGGGATCCTGTTATTATGGATAGTGAAAAAATGTATAGTCTGTATTTCAGGTTTTCTTGAATCATAAAGTTATCATTAAAAAAAAAAAGTGTTTCTGGATTGTCTGAATTCCTCAGATGTGTGGGTTTTTTGCCTCAGGCACTGGAATAGTTCAGTTTTGCAGTTGTAAAAGGCGGCATGCAATGTGCATTTGCTGCATTAGTGTGAACACATCATAATCATTTTGCACATGTATCAAAAATATTTTAAATGATTAAAGTACAAGTTAAATCATTTTTCAGAAGATATTTCCTCAGGAGATTGGATTTAAGATAATCCTCTTGCATAAGCAAGGAGAAAGTCAAAAGAAAATAAGCGAGAATCAGGAGTTTCTGAAACTGGAGTTAGAAAAATTATTAAAAGTTGCAGAGTAAATGAGAATATATATATATATATATATATATATATATATATATATATATATATATATATATATATATATATATATATATATATATATATATAGAGCCACGGAGACTGCTTCTACAAACATTAGTGAAAGAATAGGTCGCTCTCAGGAGCTCAGTGATTTCCAGCATGGTACCATGATAGAATGCCACCTGTGCAAGTCCAATCATGAAATTTCCTCACTACTAAATATTCCACAGTCAACTGTCTGTGGTATTATAACAAAGTGGAAGTGATTGGGAACGACAGCAACTCAGCCACAAAGTGGTCGGCCACGTAAAATGACAGAGTGGGGTCAGCGGATGCTGAGGGGCGTAGTGCGCAGAGGTCACCAACTTTCTCGCAGTGGTGTAAATTGCCTAGTTGCATTGACGTACATTGAAATCTATATTTTTTCCTTCTCCTATAAAGTTACCATTTTGGACATAAGAGGTTTTGTTCAAACAGCAGTGATATATATGTAGTATGCTTTGTACCATTGGTCTCATATCCCCTCGTATCATAACACTGCCTGTTAGCTCTGAACTAGAAATGAGTTTTGAGTTTTTACTTTTGTGTTGTGGTCAGTGGGTCCTTTTTTTAATGTTTATTTTATAACGGTATCCTATATGTGTTGTTAAGTGTAATAATATGTTTTTGATTCATGAATAAATTCTCATTGAATGATGAGGTGGGGAGGGATTAGTGCAACTTTCCATTGGGGCAAGTTAAATCCCATGGGTCAAAGGTGGGACACTGCATTAAAGTATTTGCATCATGACTTTAAATGATAATCTATGCTCTTCTTTGGCTCCCCTGTTTCAGTGATTCCAAAATGACTGCGATTCTGGACCAGAAGCACTACATAGAGGAGCTGAACCGCCACCTGAGCTGCACAGTGACTGACCTGCAGGCCAAGATGGATTCCCTGGAGAAAACCAACTGTAAACTCATAGAGGAGGTCAGATCATCTGTGTCCTTCACACCCAAGCATGTGTTTGCCAAAGTGAAAAACTAATGGAATGCTCATATTAATTCTGTCAATATGATTCGATGCCCCAAGCAGTTGTCTTCATTCATCACCATTAGCATCTACATATATTAGCAATACTGAAACGGTATGTGTGCTGTGCAGCTGTCGGCAGCTACAGACAGGATCAACGCCCTGCGGGAGGAGCAGGATCAGCTTCGTCAGGAGAACACCAACATCCTCCAGTCTAGCCAGAGGAAAGAGGAGGTAGGGCTCAGAATAAAGCTGAGACTGCATGACACAAGGTCTGTTTTGATTTTAGGAGTGATGTCCTATGACTTCATTATGAAGTCATGTCATGATAAGTATATCATCATCATGAGCACTTAAAGGGGCAGTTGGGCCTAACACTAGTATTTATGTGGTATTCTATTGCGCAGCACTGCATCCATCCGCCTAAACAGTTTGACAGAATGCAGTTTTGTATCATATTTGTGCTTTCAGCACTCGAGTTCTCTCACTACAACACCCAGCGTGCATTACTTAAATATGTCATACAACCATTGGGACTCCAAAAATGCTCTGATGTAGAGGCTAATAATTGAAGAAGTGAGATTGAGATTCCTAGCAGTGACGTTAAATATGTGTCCAGCTTCTTTAGTCTTTAAACATGTTCACTCTCAGAGCTATTGTGTCAGCACTGTAAGAGGTGATTTGATCTTTCATTCAACATATTGACAAACATGTAACAATATCTCTCTCAAATCTGTGTGTGCCGTAATTGTTGGCACACCTGTATTTAATACTTTGTGCAGCCTCACTTTGCAAAGATACTGGCTCTGATGCCATGGCAAAACCTTAATTCTGTGGTCAGTGAATCATTTTGTTTCGGTTTTGAGGTGTGCTTTGGATTACTGTCCTGCAGCCCCAGTTATGGTCAAGTTTAAACCACTTGGATGAGGGAGTGAGGGTTTGATTTTATTTCTGCTGGTACTTGATGGAGTCTGTGATACCAAGTATCTGAATAAACCATCCAGGGCCTTTGGGAGAAAAACAGCCCCACATTATAATAGATCCACCACCATATTTCCCAGTGAGGATGAGGTACTTTCCTGCATGGCTGTCCAAGCCATACTCACCTCTGATGTTGGTTGCCAAAAACCTATTTTGGTCTCATCTGACCATAGATCACGGTCCTACTGAAAGCTCCAGTAACGTTTGGAAAACTGTAGAAGCTTAAGTTTGTTGGACCAGCAGAAGTTTCTTCAGGCAACCACCCCAAACGACTTGTGGTTGTAGTCTCTGAGCTATTGTGGCAGCACTGTAAGAGGTGAGTAGTTGTGCTCTCAACAGATGTAGTGATGTGTACGTCTTTCATTTTGGCTGGAGTGTCTCCGTATGCAGTGTTTGACTGTGGTTTGGGAAACCTTCTGACCCCAAGAGCTAACTCATGTCTGCAATTCCCCATCTGTGGTCCTTGGAGATTTTTTTTGTCCACTTGATCCATCCTCCTCATTGTGCATGGCGTCAGTGTAGACATGCGTCCTCTTGCCGGGAGATTCTTAACCTTTCCAGTTGTTTTCACCTTCTTAATTATTGATCTGATAGTGGAAACGGGCAGTTTCAACTGTTTCAACCTGTTTTCTTGTAGCCATTTCCTGATTTGTGCAGCTCACCAACCTTCTGTTGTACATCACTGCTGTTTTCACCAGTCTTTTTCATAATGATGAATGACTGCGAGAACTTATGTTTCATCTTATATAAATTCTTAAGTGAAACAGGAAGTCGTGACTGAGCATATAAGTGTCCCTAGTCGCTCAGGTGGACTTAAAAACATAAAATATGAACAGGAATATATTTCTCAGGTTTTACTCAGGATTTCACTCTTGAGAATATCTAGGTGGCAATAATTGTGGCACACATAGATTCAAGAAAGACATGTATGTCATGACTAGGTTAGAAGTGTACTTTACACCTACAACATATATCAGTGCTAGATTATGATTAATGCCACATTTATTGGAGAAATTAAAATATTTTTCCATATATATATTTGTTACACACTATTCTTATCAAAAGTATGATGTATCCAAAATGGTTACATATGGATATGTAGCCTTTTGAGAAGAAACTCAAGTGAGCCACAAAACGGAATAAAATGATTTTTTTTCATATAGTTTTTCATAATGTTTATTGTTTTTTTCCGATGCAACTATTGTGATTATATTTTGCCATATTGCTTACCTCTTTCTGACTATAGTCAAGATTCACAGTCATGTTGAAATGTAGACATAAGGCTTTGATTTGGAAGAGACGATAAATTTTGAGAAAATTTGGTCAGTCCAGTTCAGCTAATTACAAGTTTGTGATCCGTCCCCACTCTGGATTCTGCTGCTGATGCTAGCAGAGTACATTATATGTTACACCTATTTTGATCTACCTGTTTGTCCAGGTGACTCTGCAGGACAGCCAGGTGGAGCTGGAGACCTACCGGCAATCACGGCAGGGTCTAGATGAAATGTACAACGTGGTGTGGAAGCAGTACAAGGAGGAGAAACGCATCCGGCAGGTCTGTCAGTCCTGCTGTTTTTTTTCCATCCACAATCTTTCCATCAGAGTCAGTAAACTCTTCCACTATTTACTATTTTTCTTCCATAATTAGTGCATTCCTTGCAATATGGACATTGCAGTGGGCTGCCCAAATGTATTAGCAACCAAAAAAAATATCTCCCATAACATTCATGTCAAGTTCTGTGAGTTGATTTGTCTGCTAGTGGCTCCTTTGTGAGGTATTTTGCAAATTAACTCGTTCTGATCATTGAAAGTTTATAAAGAACAGTCTGACTGATGTATGCTGAATGGTCAATGTAGTACACATATATAAATGCATACATTTACATTACTTTAAATTTAATTATAAGCATGAAGTCATAACAGACATGTTCAGTTATTAAGTAAGTAGATGGTATGATTAATAACTATCATGCAAGTAACATGGTGGCTGTTCTTGCTGATCCACAAGTCTGTTCTGCTTGCAGGAGCTGCAGAAGGAACTGGAGCTACAGGTGGGCCTGAAGCAAGAGATGGAGGTGGCCATGAAGCTGCTGGAGAAGGACATTCATGAGAAACAGGACACGCTGGCTGCTCTGCGGCAGCAGCTGGACCAGGTCAAAACTCTCAACCTGCAGATGTTCAACAAGTCACAGGTGTGTTGATGTGCAAAACATGAGTCTCAGTATGGCAGTAACAGTTTGGTAAAATTGCACAGATGTGATCTAGGAGGGCTGCAGAGTTTTGTTTGTCCTGCTATCACGCGTCTCGTTATGAATGGCCTGATCATTAAATAATGGGTTGAACACTTAAGCACCTCTATTTGAACATGTTTTTTGGTGTTTATTACTTCAACACCCATATTCTTTCTCTGTCTCCCCTCCTGCTGGCCGACTTAAGGAGGCTGACAGAGTGGTGCAGAAGAAGGACGAGGAGGCCGTGAGGTTAGAACAGAAGATGAGTCAGATGGAGACAGCTATGCAGGAGCTGGAACTGAGGTAAGGATCAGGGGTTTATTATAGATCACCAAAAGCCTCTTTTCCACTGTAGGGCTGAATGGTGATGATGCACAGCTGCATCAGACGTTTTGATGCTGGAATGGACTGCTGTGAACACTTATAGTCCAGTTCAAGGACTGTCCAGATACCTTAATTTTAAAAGTGGGATTAGAATTTTGCTCTCTGTGCTCAGAACCCGTTGTCAGAGCCCTGCACTCAAAAAAAAGCTAAATCCTTACTGCGGGGTTCTCCAATCCTGGAGTGCTGCTGCACTATGGTGCTCTCCCTGCTCTGACAGAACTGATTAATGTCGTCCATTATTTATCAAGCTAATTATGTGCTGACCCCTTTGTGTTGGCAAAGGTTTTACAGCATTAATCCCTGTTTGATGCCAGTGTGAGTAAAACTCTATATTTGCAGGTTGCAGAACTCTGAGAGTCAACGGAAAAACACGGAGCAAGGCCAGAAGGATCTGCATTCAGAGATGAAGGAGAGAGTAGACAGTTTGCAGAAACGGCTGACCGATCTCGACGTGCTGAGGTACCAGGAGTCTACAGTGGTGTGAAAAAGTATATGCCCCCTCCTGATTTCCTCTGTTTTTGCAGATTCATATTACATGGTTTCAGGACCTCGTCCAAAATCTAAAATTAGACAAGGAGAGCAAGTAGACACAAAAGTTTTTAAACGTTCATTTCATGTTTTAAAGAAAACCGTTTTGCAACAACTGTATCACCCATGAGAAAAAGTGATGCTTGATCCCAATGATGAACTAAAACTGCTTAATATGTTTTGATTGAATAACTAAGAGGACAATTTCTTTTTCACACAATGGGCCAGTTGATATGAATTTTTCCTAATAAATAAATGAATTATTTATCAGCTGCATTTTGTGTTTATTTAGCTTGTCTTCGATTCGATTTTGTTTAAAGATCTATGTAACAAGTCTGCAAAAATAGAGGAAATCAGGACTTTTCACGGTACTGTATCTATCAAACACTAATGTTGCTAATAATACTTGCCTAGTGGTAAGTACTCATTTCTGTTCATAGTAATAGTCATAAGGTTAGCAGTTATGATTGTACTGTTCCTTTACCAGGCTGGCTTTGCTCTTTCCTTGTTCTGACTCTTTGGCTTGTCTACACTGTGGTTATTCTCTTGAACTGTGGTATGCTTGTGTGTTCCTCAGGTCAGGACTGGAGGCAGAGCTGAGTAAAGAGAAAGAGCAGAGGCAGAGTCTGCAGAGAGAGCTGCAGCGTGAGCAGGACAACACCACTGAACTACGCACACAGCTGCAGCAGCTGCAGGGCCTGCAGACGGTCAGACTCAGTCGCACATCATCGCTTTTTTGACACCATGCAGTAGCAGTAACCCAAGTTTAATGTTCCACTGATATACACTTTCCTATGAAAAGTCTTTGGACACAAACACCATATGTCCAAAAGTATTGTGGCACCCCACCCCCCAGTTATTACATTTAGCTATTTTAATATGCACCCATTACTGACACAGGTGTTGAATTGGCAATAGAATGGGACTTTCCAGAGCAGCTGAACAGGAGCCTAAGGTCCCCATGCCAAGTGTTAACTAGAGGTGTATGGAGCCCCCCGCCCCCCCAGCATTGGACTGTGGAGCAGTGGAACTGGAGTGATTGAGCTCCATCTCATACCTTTGGGATGAGTTGGAATGATCTTCAACTGGTCATCCAGCATCATTAGCTGACCTCACTAACTCTTGTGGCTGAAAGCAATAAAATGCTCACAGCAATGTTTTAAACTCCAGCCTCCCAAAAAGAGTAGACTGTTAAAGCTAAATGGGAGCAAACTCCCTATTAATACCCCAGATATTAGACAAAATTTTGGTTGAGCTGGTGTCCACAAACTTTTGGACATATTGTGTCATTTACAAATGCAGAAATGTGCAGAACAGTCGGTCCATTATGGGAAGGTTAATCACTAGTTTCTGATGTCACGGTAATGTAACGTGATCATCTTACACCCTTTATTACTCGATTAGTACACACTTATCTCAGTTCTGGATTTGATTTGGTATAACTGATTTGGTTTCAACAGGAGCTGCTGGATCTGCGGCAGGAGAAGAAGCAGCTGCAGCAGCTGTGTGAGGAGCAGGAGCAGGCCCTGCAAGAGATGGGCCTTCACCTCAGCCAGTAAGGCAGACGGTTATACTCTAATATGCACTGATAAAAATGGCTCTAAATTTCTGTTCACATTTGCTGTGCCACTTATGCTGTGCTGTTGCTTCCAGATCCAAACTGAAAATGGAGGACTTTAAAGAAGTCAACAAAGCTTTGAAGGTAAGGCAAAACAGCATAACTGCTTCAGTTATACTCAGTTACAAAACTGTTGGTTTGCTTTTTTTGTTTCATTGTGGTTATAATTTCATAATTCTACGCAAATGAAGATGCATCGAAATCAACCACATTTGAGCTATATCTGTACTACTTCACAGACCAGGAAAGTCAATATGATTCAGCAATCTCCTGTTCAAGAATGCCACTGGTATTTTTTGATGTAAATCAAAAACAGAACAGGTCTAATGATAACGATGTACAATTCATGGCAACTAGATAGAAAATAAATGCGTAAACTCTGTATTGCCGGTTTCTGCGTTGAGCTCAACTGGTATACCAATATACTGGTGCATACCAGTTATTAATATTTTGGCAAGCAGTCCAGTTTGCTGGGCAGTGAATACTGTCTTAGACATCAGAGCTTAGATGAGGTTGGATTTTTGCAGTTGTGGCAGTCTTCTGTTTTCCTCACAATGTTTTCCATCTCTTCAGGGTCACGCCTGGCTGAAAGATGATGAAGCCACACAGTGTAAACAGTGCCAAAAAGAATTCTCCATATCTCGCAGGAAAGTAAGCAACGCTGTTATTTAGCCCTATATGTTCACATTCAGGTCTCCTTTCAAACTGTGTGTCTAAACCACTACTGGAGCTGAAATAGTTTTACTAGAGGGGGTAAGTAATGTATAGGATTTGATTGGCAGATTGCTGGCTTGGATGCTCATGTCAGATCTACACCATACAATAACATTGGTAACAGTAGGTTTTATTGCTCCATTAGAGAGAGGTTGATTGGATCAGGGAGCTCCAGGTTTAGCCAATTAAGCATCATCCACTCCACAGTTATTACTGTCAGACTGTAAAAACTACACACACTACAGATTCATACTGGATTAAAATCACTCCGCGAATATTATTGTCAGCTGTAAAAACAACGCAATGCAGATTTATACTGGATTCATTTAACTTTACAATTCTGGCTTTCAGAGTGTAAAAACTCAGTAACAATCATGGAGTGATTTTTTTTTTTTTCTTTTTTTTTTTTTCCTTCAATCAGACTAAAAACCACACACTTACTGCAGATTCACACTGCATTAAAGTCACTCTGTTACCACCAGTGTAAAATGTACACATTGATCCACAGTTCAAGACATTCAGACTGTAAAAACCACATGCTTTAGATTTATACTGGATAAAAATGACCCCAGTTGCGACTATCACACCAGAAAAAAGATTCATACTGGAGTAAAATGACAAACCTCGTTCATAATCATTAATACTTTAAAACATACTTCATGTAGTTAATTAGCTGTTTTAAGGACTGAACCAAACTCTTTCAGGCTTCTGCATGATTGGAATGAAAGCCTTCAGCCAGATCAACCCTGTTAATAAAAGATAGTCAAAATTGTAAAACTAATTCAGCTCCAAAAGAGCTTATCTTAACGGTTGCATCCTCTCTTTTAGCACCATTGTAGAAACTGTGGGGATATCTACTGCAACAGCTGTTCCAGCAACGAACTGGCTCTGCCGTCGTACCCCAAACCAGTCCGCGTCTGCGACATCTGTCACTCGCTGCTTCTTCAGAGGAGCTCCACCAGCTCTTGACATCGCACGGCCTCCTGAAATGAAAATGATCGTGTGCAGCACAACTGCTTTTGGTGATTTGTGGTATTTTGAGACTAACAAGATTAATATATGCATTAGCATTTTATGGGGCTATCGGCTTCCGTTTGTCTGAGACTTTTTTAGCCAGCAGGCGCTACAGTAATTGCAGAATTATATGCAAAGTAATTTCTTCTACATGGAGAATGTGATCATTTTTAAAGAATATTCTATTGCACAGCGTCTGCTATGATTTGTTGTATCCCCCCTTGTTAATCTCCATTTTAGGGAGAGTACTAACAACTGAAATGTTTGAACACTTCATTGTAGCCTGCCAGGGTTTAAGAACTGTTTAAGAATGTCAAGTGCTTTCAATCATGTTTCCTCTTTTCTAATTGTGAAGAATAAAGTGCTTTTCTTATTTTTAAAGCTGTGTTCTGTAAGATTTGAAACACTGCCTACTACATGCAACACTATTAAAACACACGTTTGAAGCTGATTCCTCTTGTTTAAACGTTCTTCTGGACGTTTAAGAGTTGTTTGAATCTGAGAAGCTGCAATAGCAAAAAGTTACAGTAAGAATCTTACAGAAGGCAGCTTTGATTAGACCGATGATTGTACAGGCAGACATTAATACTCATCTTACTACATGCAGGCTGAATCGTTATAAAGACTTCATTGTACATGTTTTACTATGAGCGTACTTTTGTGCATGCCAATATGCTTCATTTAGTTATATTTCAGAACATGGGACCAACTATAAAACTTAAATGAATGATGCAAAGTTTAAACAAAGGCTTTCATTCTTTAATTTGTCCTTGGTACACAAAACAGCAGGAAAGGCTGATATGGAGATGACTGCAACTGGTTCCAGGCTGTTCTAACATGTTCACACTTGCACATGTTTACTGCTATCAACAAAAACATTAAAAACATTTTTTTAAACAAAACCTGTAAGTACAAAAGCCTATTTTAGAATGTATGATCTTTTCCTGTTGTAGCCCATGCAACAGTTTTCTACACTGTTTAGAAAGTTGCAATCATGTTTAAAACATCTGGATTTTTTTTAGAACTGTAGATTTTAATAAACACTGCGCCAGCAAAATCAGTCCATGTGTGAAGAAGGAAAACTCGAACAATAATCCGTTCTGTGCACCACACTACCAAAAAAAACAAAAAAAAAAACCCCACACCCAAAAACTCGATAACAGAGGGAGAAGAGCAAGCTACCGAACACAATTACCACATGCATCTAAAGCCACAGCTGCACCTCCCTCTGTGCTCCTGCAAACATGCTTCACAACAGTACAGAGCTTCAGCTTTTCACTGTAAAACAAAACATTTTTTTTTCCAAAAGACGAGGAACGGTCACATTTGTGCATATAAAAACATCTAAACTGGGTTACAGGCACCTCTCCACTTTCTTAACGTACGCAATGTGCAGAAATTTCAATATTAAGACCAAAACAGGGAGAAAATGTTCAGGTGAGTCCAATTTGTCATGGTTCTCTTTGTAATATTCAAATGAAGTAAAAATAGGAGAACATTAATAAAAATAAAAAAAAAATTCACTAAACCAGCCCCAAAGCAAAGGAAAACTGGAAACGACAAAAACAGGAGAATGCTTAATGCTGGTCACTCGTCATTCACCACACAGGCTTAAATCTGCTATGTGGCAAAAGCTACATGCCCCAGCCGCCACCCATGCTGCTGTTCAGTCCGTTCATTCCCATCGAGCCTCGGCTGCCTCCTCCATAGTAACTGCTGCCCATTCCGCCCTGATTACCTGACAGGAGGGAGAAATACGCACTTTAGGACCAGTGAGTTCAACACCACACACATTCAGAGGACAATCAGATGATGAAAAAAGTAGAACATTCTCAGTTATATTCATAATACTTTTCAAAGAAAAAAAAATGTGGGAGGGCAAACTGATCCATACATTAGTGGTGTAGTTCTTTAGATGGTTCTTTACATTTGTAAACAACCCATGTTATGATTCTGCTTCTATTATCTGGATAATGACTTATAAGCAGCATGTGGAGACCCACCTGAAACCCCACATATTTTTCCCCAACATCACCCAGATGCAAGATACTTAAAGTTATGGCTTTGTTGTGTAAGTTTGCTGCTCATAAAGTTCTCTTAGATAATCAGAATGGCAACAGTTACATGACTGCACACGCCGTTGGTCATGTAATATCACTGTGTTACATCCTGCACAGAGGCACAGAACGATGTTTTTTTTTTAAAGCACAAGTATGTAACTAGGCATTATCCTTTTCTGCTGTTTCTGCAGATGGAATGTGGGAACATAGCTGAGCTGTGCTTGCTTCTGTAGACTACCATGCACCTAGTTAGAGCTGACCATGATAAAGAAAAAACTGAACACAGTGGAAAATAATGAGAAAATCTTCCAACAATTTAGCCTGGACATTTACACCAAATGCTGTAAAATTCTGGACAGTACTTAACTTTTACTCAGTGGAGTTATTGTGTCAGTAACTAGTTTTTTTAAACGCGAGGTCGGCCTTCTGTTGAGTTTGAAACTTCAGTTCTCCTTTAACGTCAACCTCTCAATGTGCTTAAATTAAACACAGCATTCGGGAGATTTTTCTGTTGTATAAGACGGCGGTTTAGCTGCTGGCTGTTTTGCTTAGTATCCATTATGGTCGTAATTTTAAATGGCAGAGAGTGAAATCAAGACTCCTAACTTGAATGTGACAATGCAGTACTGACTTATAATGGTATAACGGTAAAACAAACTAATCACATACCATTTACATTCACTGAGACTTCAGCAAAGGCAAAAGACACGACTAAACAGCAGTTCTAAAAACCGTGATACTTGACATATTTGCAGGTTAGTTTATCCTGTGCTGTGCACAATAAACCATTAAGCTAATTTTCCTATCATGACCTGTAGATATTACAGTATTCACATCCAGCTGCACACACTGTTGAAATAAAAAAAAAAACTGCATGTAGGAAAAAATGTTAGAATTTTGTTTGCACTGTAGAGCTATACAAGTTTATAAATAGAATTTTTTGCTTACACCACTGCGATGCATATAACAACTCTGAAGTGCTCGCCACAAAAGGTGAAAGTGCAGTTTAGTCTTTTAACCTGATGAGCAAGACCTTGATATCATCTGGGTTCCCTCTTTATACATACATACAGCTACAAAACAAATCATTCCCCTGTTACACTCATGTACAGCAGAGCTGACACTCACTGTAATCACTGTACCCCCCCATGCTGCTCTGGTTGCTGTAGCCGCCGCTGTATCCTGAGCTCATTTGCTGACTGCTGTGCCCATAGGATGACTGGTTCCCTGAAGGTACAATGCAGAGATAGCAAGTTATGGAAACGTTACTCAAAAAACATTCATTTTGTCAAAATGACAAAAAACCATGAGACTAACCCATTGCCCCCATCATCTGACCTCCGTATCCACCGCTTCCACCCCCTGCTGTTGAGTTCAGGAACAGTTCAACATAACGGTGCTCTGCAAGACAAAAATTTAAGTGTCACTACAGTCTTTAATTATGGCTCACTGGTATGAATGACATTAGGTTGCCAATTAATTACAACATGTCATTTAAATACCACTAAATATAAAACACAGGACAGGAAACTGAAGGTACAGATTTAAAGACCATATGAAATCCCTTCATAAGCAGACCAAAAAAAACAGTCCTGACTGAATATTTTTGGTTTGATCACTATTATTTAGCCTAAGAAAACAAAAAGAACTGTAAATCCTCGTCATCAAAGATAATCAAAAATACGAAGAAGCAAAAAGAAAATCACGACAGGCAACGTCAGAAAACCCGACAGCCACCGGAGAACCAATACTTGGAACAGGAGGGGTATTCAGTTAGCTGCAATCTGCAACATCATTGTTAGATGCCACCAAATCTTACATACTGCTTCTTTAAAAAAAAAAAAAATCACAGCATCACTGCTGCACCTGATACTCATTTACAGTTTAACAGACCAAAAAACATTTATTTTAAACAGGCTATATAATTAAACACAAAGAACTTTATTCAAGATTTCAGACAGTGAATTCAATTAAACAGGGATAACTAATGTGTGACTGGACAGCGTTCTTTGAGTATAGATATCCACAATACGCTTAGAAAAGTTCAGTTAGACATCATGTATTGAGATGACAATGAATGATCAATGATAAAAATGGCAATTCGCAGGAGAGTTAAACAAATGTATGGTCTCACACTAAACTGTGGTGGACTCTGGGTTCTAGGTGAAATCTGTGACCTATTTGGTAGAGATTCCTGATAAAATCAGCATAGCTACATTGTAAGTGTACCTAAAAAAGTGAAAACTGCAGCCTTGTGTAAAGACTGTTTAAATAGGCTTCCCCTGTATCTTAATCCTCTAGAGGAGCTATGTACTTACGCATGTTAGCTTTGTCTTTTGACATGGCAGCCACAGCATCTTCATGCGTAGCAAACTCCACATCAGCCTCGCCCGTCACTCTCCCGTCAGGGCCAATCTCCATGTGCACTCGCACCGGGTTCAGTGGGGAGAAGAACTGCAAATTGGACCAAGACAGCACATTTAAGATCATCAACAAGTTGTTCAGATGACACATTTACAAATTTTTCAAAGCAGATGACCAGCAACCTTTTAACGTCATACACCCCCCACACCCACAGTCAAACTAAACGACTCAATACTTAAATGCACACTGAGCAGAAGATATAAAGGTTTGTATAAACCTCTCTCACTGCTGATGTGTGTGTACGCAAGAACTCACATTGTATATGTCCGTCTCTGTGGCTCTGTAGGGAAGACCTCTCATGTGCACGCAATGCCCTGTTGTGCTCTGAAAAGAGGAACCTCCATCCCCGTATCGACCATCTGCAACACAGAAAGTAAGAACAGTAACAGTGAGAAAGAGGTTACTAAATTATGCACTCAACATGCAGAAGAACTTGGCTTTATCTGAGTGCTGGCAACACAACCAAACAGGGGATCCGAGTTATGCATGAAACCTCAAACGTGCACTTCTCTCAATTTTGTAAACTGAATGCTTTTAGTATTGAATGCAACAACAAGTAATCATTTTAAATAAATACAATAGAATTTAAATACAATAGAATAGAATAAAATTCACATACCCCCTCCATATCCACCGCGTCGCACACGTTCAAACGAGACCCCACGGCCCATGCTGTTATACCCACGGCCACCGCCCGGCCGGTCATAGGGGCCCGGTCTCTGCATGCCCATCACCTTACGCTGGGGTTCGTAGTGGGTGCGCACCTCGGCGCGGCTGCTCTTGAAAATCTCTATATACCTATGAGGACCAAGGCACAGTGATGGAACCAGGGTCCAGACCGGAGGCAACAGAGCATTGCTGCGTGCACAGAAAACGGACCGCTAATATGGTCCTCTGAACAAAATAATACACCCTAACAACTTGAGCACTGAATAACTGGCAATGACTCCGTTCACTGACTTTTTTGTGATAAAGAAAACAAAAAAACAAAAATTGAACCTTACATTTAAGAGTCTCATTCAACCCTCATTCAACTTTTCTTATGGCAATCAGCTGCATTACCGTAACCGTGAGATACATTCTTGTCACCCTGTCATACAGAGAGTACAGAGAGCATGGCAGGAAGAGACTTCAGTCCATCATGTCTGACTCAGTTTTACCTGTGTTAACGGGTCCTCATGATCTGAAGTCGTCAGTGTGGTAAAGAAATAGGCCAGAGAGATCCCTACCACATCAAACTTAGTGCTGAGTGGCCATATTCCTCGTTCTAGCCTTCGAGATTTTATTGGACATTTAACTGAACACATGCATGGCTGCAGGCTAAAGAAGTTGGGTTTTGAAATGATGTCTTCCAAACATGTTCATATACAGCTGTAACAGACATTTCAATAACCCCCAAACAACTTCACAGTTTGACGGCAATGCAAGGATATATTATCTACAGGCTAATTTCTTCAGCCAAGTAGTCCATGAATGGTTACCTTTCACTAATACAATTTCCAGTAAGTCTCTTTCAATGGCTCACTCAGCACTAATAATGGAGGATAGCATGGCCACTTAATGGCTTTGTGGGAACTGGGCCTCATCTTCTGAAAGCTATGTGTGATTGTTACTGCTAATAGTTTGAGAGAATGTCTTGCCATTTCTGCAGTGCATATTTGTTGAGAGGTGTACACCATAAGAAAAGCAACTTATCCAGCCAACCAACCAACCATCCCCACCTGTGCCCTATTCTTTCCTTGTGTTTCTTTAGAGCCTTTTCAGCTATATCCTGTGAAGCAAACTGCACGAAGGCCTCCCCCGTACTCCTCCCCTGGAAGTCCACCGGCAATGTTATCCCATTTGGCACGATTTCCAACCCTTCAACCCAAGGACAGATAACCCCAATGGGGGACATATTAAATCACAAGCCCATTAACAAGAATTTATAGTTTGCTAAGGGATTTTTCAAATGAGAAATGATGTTACATGTACATACCAGATGGGGTGAAATATACTATGCATGGTAACTCATTGTAAAAGAATGAAAAAGGGTCACTGATAAGAGAGTAGTCAGTAACCTAAGATTTCTATTTGCTCCTGTCTCAACATCAAGCAAAAGTCTTAACAGAGACCTTACAGGAACTTTGCCAGACGTTGAGTTTTCAAAAGAGGTCTTCACAAATAAAGAAAATAAGATATTAATATATACAAGATATAAGAAGTAAGAAATTGATATGATATTTTCAAAAAGGAACAGAACAGTGACCCACTGTGATGAGTTTTGGCTTTTTAACTTGATTTATTACATTTAAAACTAACCTAAAGACACTATGACTCTGCTTCAGTGTCCAGAAACAGTGCATCTGAGCATTTCAATTAATACGTTTATTCAGATAAACTAAAATTCTGAGTGACTGTGTGAGTTTTTCATTTATGAAAAGTGGGATAAAACTGCAAGTACTATGATACAGTGGACATACCTGCAAAAAACTGGACAATCTCCTCTTTGCTGCAGCCAAAGGGCAGACCGCGAAGCCTAACGAGGCCATCCCCTGCGGTGTCTGGGCAGTTAGGGCCAGTGTGCTTCAAAACCCAGTCCATCTCCACATTGTTGGATTTGAAAACTGAAACCAGAGAACCAGAGATGAATCAATCAGTTATTGGCCACAGCCATTCCCTCTCCCCAAAACTCAGTCCCACCACTCACCTTCCACGTAGCGGTGTCCCATGGTCTCCCGATCCTTCTTGAGAGCAATTTTCAGATCGTCCTCACTTTCAAACTCAACAAACGCCTCTCCGCTGGGCCGTCCTTCCCTTGTGTATGTGAAATGTATGCTTGTGCCGTTGCTTGCGATTTTGCATTCTGTAACAACATGGAGTCTCTTTAGCCTGCTTTCAATGTAAATGCTAAGCATTAACACAACGTGTTTCGATTTCAACTGACCTGAGAAGAACCTCTGCACCTCATCTGTGGAGCAGGACCAAGGCAAACCCCTTACTCGCACCACAAAGCCCTCTCCATCTGCCATGCTCAATGGAATTTCTCTGAAGAAAAAAAGTAAGTAGATAGAACCACTTTAGCCAAACGTGTGAAATGTTAAATAATTTCAAGCGTACAAAAGCAGGCAACGGTGATGAGTGGTTTTAATCTGAAATACTGCAAACCACCGTCTGTAGTTCAGGTTTTCATTGGAGTGCCAAGTATTATTTAGTCACTTGATACAGAAATATGATGCATGGCAAAATAAAGATTTCACAAATAGGACATGCATTAGCATATATGGACTTCCCTTACATCCTAATTATAGTTGTCACATATTGACAGCCAGCTTATTTGAATTTGGCCATTTTCAAATATAAGATATACATTTTGGCCATATATCAGTATATGCATACATACACTGACAATAACAATATGACAGAAAACATTATTTATATATGGATGGCATATATTACTTATATCTGCATTTTTATGCTACAAATGCTGCTGGTGTATTTCATTTAGATTTTTTTTTAGACATTTGTATCAAACAAATGTACAATCTATATACTGGACATATGCATTAGACATATATGGGTCATACAGGCAATGTATGTTTGATATGTCCATTACTCTAATGCTACGTATATTTACTGTTACTAGATCATTAGATTGCATTATTATATTGCATCATCTATAATGCCCATTGTTTATCATCTATGCATTACTCGTTTCCTGATGAATGAGCTGAATAAGCAGCTACTCCAATTCTGTTGTGAATGTAAATAAAATCCTTCCATCCTGAATTGCGAAGCTCACTTAACCACCAGCTATTTCCCGGCCATGTGCTCGCTTCGAGCTATTCCACGTTATCTAGACCACAAACCTGGATATATTCAGCTTTCGGCCTAAAACCTCAAACCAAATCTAAGTCAAATTAAGGGGATTGGTCATTAAAAGCATTTCAGAAAACAATTTAAAACAATGTATGGAAACAATTACCTTAGCTTAGCGTTACAACATGATTAAAGGGAAAGGAAAACAACCAAGACCTAAAAAGAACAACATTACAGAAAGTCCGATCACTAAACTAACCTGTCTATCCCCACAAAATATTCTGTGGTAAATATTTTACGGGAAAAACCCACCTGGGCTGAGAAACCTGCGAGGGACCACTGGTACTAAAGGAGCTAGGTTATGTTAACCTAGCTAAGCTAGTAGCATTAGCACGTCTAGCATCGCCAAATACCAATTTTGTAAGGTTCCCGGGGCGGAAAGTGCTTCAAATGTCTTAAACAAGTTTATTAACTCACACGGCAGACGCCTGCGTGTGTTTTACAGCAACCAAGTCAGAAAACGAAGTGCGGGAGGTTAAAGTCGGCGCCGGTAAGCTAAAGCTATACTGCTATGCTAGCTAGGTTAAGTTAGTTAATGAAGCTTTCCCGTGTTTTCCGTTCCACCTTAAATGGTGCAGCAGTTCCATTCTGGCGGCTCGGGCGTTGTAGTAACTGCTGCACCATTTAAGGTAGAACGGGAAAATTCGAACAAGAAACTGGCGAAAAGGAAAACCTACCGTTTGTTTTCTTATGCCGGCGAAAACTCCACAAAAACCAGAGAAATGCGCGACTGTAAGATCGTCGTGGTTTCTGCTACGCAACAAGATTTCCAAAAGGATAATAATTAGCTACAGATTATTAACTGAAATCGGACAACTCGGTATTTGCGAGCATCAAACTACGAAAATGAGCAAAGCGCGATGAAGCCTGTTTGATTTCTTTGTGTTGGTTTGAATGTGAAGGTACAGCCCCCTGCCGACTGACTGGGGCAGTGAGAGTAACTACTCATTCATTCAGGTCTGATTGAGATATATATATATATATATATGTGTGTGAAAATGTTGTGAATATATATATATATATATATATATATATATATATATATATATATATATATATTTTTTTTTTTTTTATTTAAAAAAAAAATAATGATACATATACATAAGCAGAAGAAAAACACAAATGTGATATATGTGCCAACTGGTGAACAGTGTTGGGTATTACCACTTACATGTATTAGATACAACTGTGTACATTTTTCCTATATTCTAATAATAATACTTCTGTTTATTTGATGTGTAACTACATATTTAGGGGGATAAATAGGGAATTGCTGGAGTCTAATTCAGACAGCTTCATTCCTGGATACATTCTTCTAGTCTAAGCGTGGCCTTAAAGTATCAGAGCTGCTCGTTTGACTTATTTGTAAGCTGTTTGAAAGTCAAACACTCAAACGCCATTTGCCCCAAATTACATGCATGTTCCTGGTTGCTACTGCTGTTTCTGCTCCACTCACACCAGCACACCACACACTAACACACCACCACCACGTCAGTGTTACTGCAGTGCTGAGAATGATCCACCACTCAAATAGTACCTGCTCTGTGGGGGTCCATGGGGGTCCTGAACGCTGAAGAACAGGGTAAAAGGGGACTAACAAAGTATGCAGAGAAACAGATGGACTACAGTCTGTAATTGTAGATCTACAAAGTGCACCTATATAGTAAATGGAGCTGATAAAGTGGACAATGAGCATAGAAACAAGGAGGTGCTCATAATGCTATGCCTGACCAGTGTATGCTGTGTACATACATACATAATATATGGATCATACATATATGTCTAATGCAATCATCAAATATTTTTTGCAACCAAGACAAACAATCAAAATGAAATACATAAACGAAATACATGTTACACATGTATGTATGCATGCATTGTTGATATATCACTTAACTATGCGTGGCCAGATTCAGATAAATTGGCGTATATGTCACATAAATGTCCATATGTGACAAATGTAAGTGGAAAAAAGTGAGTAGCATATAAATAAAAATCTAAAGAAAATCAATATGTGCTAATATATATATATCCTGTCTTTCAATACATATATCAGATTTCCGTATGGGTTAAATGTACGTTGTTACAGTATGTATTGGCCTTTAAGTTGATCAAAGGCTAAATGGCAGATTTTATCCCTTTAGCCACAAGGTTGGGATAACCTTCGTTATCACGTGCTCCACCAAACCCAGAATACGCATCTGGGCTTTATTGTCTTTATATAGTGCTTACACTTCAGACACACGTGCACTACATGCGGATTTGATTTACTGCGTATCTGGCAACTCTGCACTGTTTTCGCAGCCCGTCAGTCACATGATACGAGTCACGTAGCGCCTGTTCTCCTCGCATTACTTTTACCCCGCCCGTTTTCCGACAGTCCCACCTCCCTGCGCTGTGATTGGTAAGTCACGTCCGTGTCGTGAGCTGGATTGGCTAGTGGTTCATATATAGAAGCAGACCTGTAAGTAAGGACAAGACTAGCCAATCACAGCACAAGAACCGCACACTTTTAGCCAATCGTAGCCCCGTAGAGGGCGGGTCTTGTACAAAAACGGGTGTGAAACAAATCGCAGTTTAAAATATAGTGCTCGAGTTGCTCGTTGCTAACTTTTGTGTGCAGCAATACACGTTTAAGAAGCTTTAACTAGCTTGTTCAAGTTACAAAAGGGGAAGGAACGAACAAAAGAAATAAACACGATTCGGTTTGAAAGCTTTAAAGCCACGTTCTGTTGCGTTTTACTAAAAAAAAATCTATAATGTCCACCAAAACAGAGAAGACCAAGAGCTGCCCCATCCCAACTCGTGTTATGCAGCTCAAGGACTGGTCTCAACTTCCAGACTGCTACAGCCAGACCCCCGGGGGGACTCTGTTCTCCACCACACCAGGAGGTGAGTTTCTTTTTAAGAGGGAAGAAGTTGGGAAAAAGAATGAGTGAAGCTTTTTTAACATGGTGTGTATATGGGTTGATGATCCCCTTTTATCAGTTGTTGGATTAGTTAGTGAAGGCTAGGTTAAAGCTCTCTTATCTTAATAACATTACATATTGAGGCCAGACGTTAAGTTTTTCATAACTTATGGCTTCAGTATATGTGTGGCCTCAATATATTAATGTCTGGACACAGTATAGTAATTCGTGGTCACATTGAAGTAATTTGTGGCTTCATTACATAGATTTATGACCACAGTACAATAATTTGTGGCCTCAATAAAGTAAATTGTGGCCTTAGTACAGTCATTTGTAGACTCAATATATTACTTTTTGGCCATGCTTTATTAAAAAATAAGCACAGAGTCACCTTAGGGGCTCAGTACGTCTCTTGTATAAAAAGGTGTTAAAGTGAGTGGGGTCAGGTATGGCACTGGCGGGCAGTTGAACTTGCTGAACTCGCTTTTATTTTCATGACACTTGTGGGGTTCTCAGTCTTCTGCATGGAACTTTGGATCAGTCCATGAGGGCTTTGTTCATGGTTGTAGTGAATATCTTCCAAATGGAAAAAGATGCCCAACTCTTCTTGAAGTGCCTAGAACCAAATAAATGTTGGCCATCAGTAAAACCAGTGTAATCTTGGCAGCAGCAGCTCTGCTATTTTTGTTGAAGTGGAAGAAAGTTAATTGAACTTGGTAGAAAATATGGATGCACAAAAAATAATATGCGAGATAAGGTCTTGAATGTTGTGCGTATTCTTTTGGTTTATTACAGGGCAGTTCATCAGCGTAGGTGATTGTGTAACATAACAGAATGGTGGTATCTGTTGACCCTGTGTGTTTATTTCACAGAGCCACAGCAGCCCTGTGCTGTTAAGGCCTATTGCAGCTAGGCTATCTAATCTGCTAAAAACAAACAGTTGACCACTTGACTTTATCTGATGAGCCTTCCACCCTGTTTTTCTTCTTCTTCTTCTTCTTCTTTCTCTTTGTCTTTAAAAGACTGTTTAAACCAGCAGAGCAGGGAGCAAGTAGGAGGGATTTTACTCTAAAGTGACCCTCCCTCTGTCCACAGCTGTTGCATTTCTAGGATAACTGAGAACGCCTTGTCCCAGCCAAGAACGTGTGGAAATGGATCTTGGATGCCTCCCTGTGGAAGAGTTTACATATAACAGAGAAAGGGCTTAGAGGCATTTAATTGTTTAATCAGAGTTTATGTTGCCAAAATGTAAATAATGTGTTCCTCCAGCTTAGACATTTAACTGCGGTATGTAGGTAGTGTCTTCAGATTATCCCCAAACTGTGTTACGCCCGGGGGGTTTAGGGGTCCAAGCACTCCAAGTGCTAGAACCCTATTTTTATGTTAAGATTTTTTCCTCTAATTGCTTTGCAGCTTTAAGAATAGCTTTTAATATTAATGGAGAGGAGTTCAAAATTAAATACCTAGCATGCACGACATTACTTTTCCATGTGACGTGCATGTGCCTAATTGAAAAGCAAAACAACTACTACTTCACATTGCTTGATGTCATTAATCAAAAATAATGCAGGAGTATTCGGATTTAAAAACTGAAATGCTGAATTTGTGTCATAATTTTATACATTGAGATGTAATCAATGCAAAGCTGCATTGCTGTCCATCGTATGGCCCTTCGGTGAGTGCTTCCTAATGAGGCATATAGGTTAATGAGTAGAAAGTAATTTACAGCGGTATACAAAGGTCCAGGACACCCCTGTCCAGTCTGTTAAATAAATATAAATTGTGTACTTAATCAAGGCTTTTTCCTGCAAATTTAAGTTCAGTCACTATAGAGGATGTTTAAACTTATTTTCACTTAGAAAATGTAAATGTACTTTTACAGGGATTCAAACCTTTGTGTATTAGTGTAGCAGTGTGTTTTCATTTCAGGGTGGATTATATTCAATTCTGAAACATTTAGCATTGCAAATCCTTGTGTAATTTGTAATTTGATGTGAAAAAGTGCAGCAGAGGTTTTCCTTTTCATTTTGGCACATATGTCAATGGAAATGTAATGTCATGTGTGATTATATTTCAACTGAATTCACCCTACATTCCTCATCCTGGTGAGCTTTAGTTGGGAGTGCTCTCTGCCACCCAACCCCCCTTTGTCCAGGACATATTGCACAAAAAATAGATGAGGTTGCATAACATGTTTTTCTCCCTGTGATACAGCCTATAAGTACAGTATGGCTCTAAACAGCAGCACCACCCCTCAAACAGGTCAAACTTCAGCCAACCACAGTGCTGCCTGCCACTCTTTGAAGCTGTTTGTTAAATGCCCCTCCACTGCATTTTAGCTCGGGCCCCTTGAGAGGGGGCTAAAATGAACTAACTAGAACATACACAGCCTGCTGTGTGTGGTGTTTGTTTATACGTTGTGAACATGCTCTGGCCTTGTCTCCTCTCCATGCGGTTTAGCTTGCCTCAAAATGGCTCCCTGCTTCCAGTCTGCACATGTGCTTGGATTTCCTAGAACTCCATCAGGGGTGCCAAGTCTAGCCTCACAGGCTCCCCTCCTCCAGCACAGTGTGTCTTTCTTAAAGGGGAATTCTGACACTTTTTGAAGTAATGCATTGCTGAAAAACTTGCTTGGGTTGTCTTTAAGTGGTGCTGATGCAATCTGTGACTCAGATACTGCCATTTTATTCACTGTCCGAAATGATTAGAACCTAAACGTGTCTTTGGAGTTTTTGTGTGTAAGGTTGATAATAGTAAAGGAATGGTTGATCTTACTAGAAAAAGTTTTCTGTGGGGAAAGTTTGGCCTTAAATGGCACTGCATGTTTAATTGAAATTATTTGATTTAGATTTACAGGGACGATGCACATAAATCGTCGTTTCTGTTAATGTGCCAGTCTAGCCAATTTGGCTAATTTCCAACTGTTTCTCACTTTTAGGATAAAACTTTAAAAAAAATGATTTATAAAACAATGTTTCAGGAACAAGGCTATACTTTCATTTAAAAATATGTGGTATAGCTTTTTGTAAGGTGGTTTTTAGAGGCTTTTAATCTATTTGGATGTTTCACTGCTATTGTGAACAGTTCTATAGGTTTCTCTAGAAAGGAGCGTTTCACATCAACCCATTCAAAATGACTTTGTTTACACTTTAAGAGATTAATTATACAGACATTTTTGAAATTCTAGTGTAATTCCGCTTTAAACCCCAAGACAAAAAGCCCAGTGTGGGGTTACGTGAAAGCTTTTAGGCTTTGTTCCCATTGAGAGGTCTTTCGTGTTGAACAGCCATGTTTAATTCCATGTTCATATGAAGTTACTAATATGGTTTTATAAGTGATGACTCTTGAAGGACGTTGGAATATCAGTAAGAGTTCTGAACTGTGAACACTTGGCATCAATTTGGCAAAATAAAAAGATATATATATATATATATATATATATATATATATATATATATATATATATATATATATATATATATATATATATATATATATATATATATATATATATATATATATACCATATGCTCGCAGAGATGTTAACCATAAGCTCAAGTTTTCCAACATGAATCTAATTTAGGTCAACACTTATTATTTTCTAGGATTTCCTTTTTCTACCTTTCTCACCTCAGGCGCTGTAAAAGTGGGCAAAGTGGCCAAAATACAACACCACCTACACCAAAGGCTTTTTTCCTGACAATATGTGTCACATTATTTAGTTTTTCTGAGCTTTGCGACCCAGTTCTCATAAACAAAAATACAAGTGCAGTGATTTTATTTTTTTTTTATTTTTTTTTATTTATTTTTTTTAATTCCGTCTTTACAAAAATAAACTACTTATAAATAAGAGGGGAAATTGTGGTAAAAATGAACTAGGACAATAATATAACGGGCTGGCATTCAGTCAGCTAATTATTCCTATGTATTTTATAGGATGTGTTGGTTTTTGTGTACAGGCTTTCCGTAATTGATCTAAATATCTTTATGATAAATTCGGTATTTCAGAAGTACCGAATTTATCATAAAGATAAATCCCCCCCCCCCCAGACAGAAGTAACACAACGTTAGAATTAGAATTTACAACCATTTGTCACTGTGTTTGCACACTGTGAAATTAGACCTCCGCATTTAACCCATCCGTGCAGTGAGACACCCACATACATGCACACTAGTGAACACACACTAGGGGGCAGTGGGCAGCCCTATCCATGGTGCCCTATCCATGGTGCAACTGGGGGTTGGGTGCCTTGCTCAAGGTCACGTCAGTCATGGACTGTCAGCAAAGGGGAATGAACCAGCAACCTTCCGGTCACAGGGCTGGTTCCCTAACCTCCAGCCCACGACTGCCCCTAAATGTCATATTACACTGCCTTAACACACTCTTCTCTTTATAGGCACTCGGATCATTTATGACAGAAAGTTCTTGCTGGACTGTAGGAATTCTCCAATTGCACGTACCCCACCCTGCTGCCTGCCCCAGATTCCAGGGGTGACTGTTCCTGCTCATCATCCTCTGGCCAAAGTGCAGGAGCTTAACGAGGAGTTGGAGGGGGACAAGGATCTGGCAGGTAAAGTAAATCTGTTATGAAATTCAGAAGACTAGTACAGGGGCAAACAATCTGCAGCTTGACTCCTAATACATTAATGACAGAGAATGTGCCTTCACAGTGCGCTTTCAGTTATCTGACCAGTCTAACAAAATCACAAGACAAACCCATGTTATGTCATTACTACAGTAGTTAACATCACCAACAGTAGCAATCTTATCAACAAATGGTGCAATCCCACCATCTGTTGCAAAAGTAGCACCAAAGAAGTCCTGCTCTCAGCTCAGCTGGACTTTGACGAGCTGTATGTGGGTCAATCTTTCTATTTTTGGCGGACTACAAAGTCACTCAAGGGGCTTCTGTTAATGGCAAACCCAGATGCAGAGGGGGTCCTCCTAGTTACAGGACCTGTATAAAAATCTTCCTCAAAGAGCATAAAATCTTTTGAACAAATCTTTTATCTCTGAACTTTCAAGCTTACTTCAAAATGAAATAGTTGAGATGAACACAAAGCCATTCAGAGTAGTTTGATGTCTGGTGGTTCATTGTAAAGAAAATGAATGATTTCAAAATGATTTACTGTGGTGGTGATGGGAACCAAGGGTCAGTCGATAATATAGTGATATATAAACGCAAATATGGCCATTTTATTTACTGTCCAAAATCATGAGTGAACCTGCATGTGTCTTCTAAAATCTTATATGTAATGCTATGTAAAACAGGAGTAAACTTGAAAAAATACATTTCTTTGGGGACCATTTTGCCATATAATGCCCTGAATGGATTTTCCCCAGTCCTGTTTTAGAACTACTGTAAATCAGAGTCTTAGTCATCAAGTAAGCATATTCATAACCATTCTATCTAATTACTTTCTGTTGGGGAACTTTAAGAGGCATTGAAATAAATTTAAACCAAAAATGTAGCATCATTAGACTTGTAGGCCTTTTCCTGGTACACTTTGTTCATGAACAAATTGGAATGGACAAAATGCAAGACATGCACCAAAATAGGTTTCAGGCCTAATATTTATTTCAAAACAGTGTCGTCCTCAGGCGTATAACTGCAGAGCTTTCAGACTGGATTCATAGTAGTTATTGAATAATTCATAGTAGTTAATAAGTTTAATGTGACTGTGTTTATTTCTATTCACAGCTGAAGAAAGCCAGTTTGAGATGGACATTTGAGCCTCTAATCTGCCTCCTGTGGAGTAACACTTTTCTGCTGGGACGCTGCTACGTTTCCCCATAACCAGCACTCACTGTGTTCAGTAGGTTCCTTTGCAGGTTTTTTGCTTTAAAAACCAAGGAGAAGTGAACACAGAGGGTGTTTTTCATTTACAGGTATTTTGTGAGCAGTGATCCGTTAAACTGAAGGAAAAAAGAGACTGTGGGTGTCTGTGGATGCATCCCCTAAACGTTTCCTATTGTACATATGGTACTTTGTATTTTTTAAAAGGGAAATGTATTATTACTTTATGGGGAGGGAGGGAAGGAAGGGCAAATGTATTGAAATAGTCTCTTTTTCAAGCTGCCCCTCATAAAAACCTGTTATACAGCAGATGTGTGCCAACTGAATGTCTGCAGCGATGTACCAAATTGAATTTGTATTTTAAACTGTGTGCTAGAATACACTTTTTATAAACACACGTACGCCACTGTGTTCCGCTGTTGTTTCCTCTGAATCTCTGGATGTGTCCAGATTTTTAGCCAAGTTTTTCTTACTTTTGATTAAACTGTGACACAAATAAAGGTGGTTGGTTGAATTTGTTGAACAAAATGTGTGAATATGCGAATAGTGTTTGGCCTCTTGCACAAGCAGAAGAGAGGGTGTGGTAAAGGCACTGTGGTGCTTATTTGTTTTTGTACACAAGTGGACATGTGTTGAGGAGGAATAGTGGATATATTGGGCAAAGAGTGTTGGAGATGGAGCTGCCGGGTAGAAGGAGAAGAGGTAGACCTCAGAGAAGGTTTATGGATGTAGTTAAGGTTGACATGGAGATGGTTGGTGTGAAAGTAGAGGAGGCAGTGGATAGGGCAAGATGGAGGCAGATGATCCACTGTGGCGACCCCTAAAGGGAGCAGCCGAAAGAAGAAGAAGAAGAAGAAGTAAGTGGAAACAAAGGGTGGGCAACTTAACGGGAACACCAAATGGCAAAAACAGCCACATCACATCAAAAATGTACATCTTTTGTATTGATTGTGTTGCCACCCACCTGTTTCTTTTGCAAGGCACATTTTTATGATGTATTAAAGTCAGTGCGAATTAATCTCTTTCATTTCTGTATGATGTATTCTGGCTACCGAGGATCAGAACACCAAGGCCCATGCCTTCGGACGCTGCCCGATCCACAATGCACCGAACCCCTACTACTGCCCCTTCCATCGGTGGTGGGTCGATGGGAGGGGGGGACTCATGTAGCTCCTTCGGGCTGGGCCCGGCTGGGCACGAGTGAATGCCTGGCCACCAGACGCTCGCTGGCGAGCCCCTCCACCAGGCCTGGCTCCAGGGTGGGGCCCCGGTAACCCTGATCCAGGCAGGGTACACAAGTCCCTCGAAAGGCTCTCGATTTACTGGTCGATCTATGTTCCCACCCTCACCTATGGTCATGAGCTTTGGGTAATGACCGAAAAAACGAGATACAAGCGGCCGAAATGAGTTTCCTCCGCAGGGTGTCTGGACTCTCCCTTAGAGATAGGGTGAGAAGTTCGGTCATCCGGGAGGGACTCAAAGTAGAGCCGCTGCTTCTCCACGTTGAGAGGAGCCAGTTGAGGTGGTTCGGGCATCTTGCCTCCCTTGGGAGGTGTCACAGGCAAGTCCACCAGGGAGGAGACCCCGGGGAAGACCCAGGACACGCTGGCGTGACTATATCGCCCAGCTGGCCTGGGAGCGCCTCGGAATCCCTCCCAGGGAGCTAGTGGAAGTGGCTGGGGAAAGGGAGGTCTGGGCCTCATTGCTCAGGATGCTGCCCCCGTGACCCGAACCCTAGAGAAGCGGAGGATGATTGATTGATGGATGGATGGATGGATGGATGGGTATTCTGGCTACGGTTCAAACATTCAGCGTTCATGGTGAACATGGTATTATTACTGATGATGAATGCAAATCAGAAGAAGCAGAAAAAAAGTATTTGGAAAACATCCCGTTACATTAACTTTCATTAAACGGTGTCTCAACAGCAGCAACATGAGCTAAAAACGGTCCATTTGAACACATGATACAGTACCCTCCACAAATAATGGCACCCCGGTTTGCTTATGTTCTATCTTTTATTCAAAATGTTAATTGTAATCTAATCTTTAATTGAAGTATGTTGATTAAAAAGAACAAAAACATGAAACTGGAGAACGCAGGAGAATCTGAGACTATTCCTCCAAACAGAATCTCTCCAGATCCTCATGATTCTGAGGTACTTGTTTGTAGACTCTCCTCTTCAGCTCATCCCAGAGATTCCCTGTGGGGTTTAGGTCGGGGTCCTGGCATGGAAAAACCTTGATTATATGGTCAGTCAAGCATTTTGTGTTGATTCTGAGGTTTATCTTTGAATAAACATCCAACACTGGCCCAGTTGAAGTTTCCTGGCTGACACCCAACAACAGCACAGATCCAACACCATACTTCACAGAGGGAGAAGGTACTTTTCTGCATGCTTGTGTCCACGTCCAACTCACCTCTGGCGTTTGTTGCCAAAAATCTCTATTTTGGTCTCATTTGACCATAGAATGATCCAGTAATGTCTGGCAGACTGTGTAGGTGGTTCAGTTTGTTGGTCCTTGACCACAGAGGCGGTCCTCTGACAGCCCTCCCAAACAACTTGTGGTAATGTAGGTGACATCTGGTTGTAGTTTGGAAGACATTCTGACCTCAAGATCTAACTAATGTCTGCACTATTTTGATGCCAAAATGCAGAAAGAAAATTAAGTCATAAGAAGCTGTGTCCAAAATTATACTTCAAATAAGTAAAGAGTGTATCAGGAAGGAGGAAGAGTGGCTGAAATCTGAAGCCCACTGACCGTGACAGACAGACACAAACAGGACAGTTACTAAAATAAGCAGCCCCACTGACCTAATACCACAAAGCTCTGTTTTGACCTCGGTGACAGTCTCGAGCGAAACTGTGTGTTGTTAGCTTCACAAAGGTGGTGTAGGGCCTCCATGTGGAAATCACTTGCAACTGTGGAACCAATGGGGAAATAAAGTGTAACCCAGTGTAATGGGCATAGGACTCTAGAACTGCAGTACGGTTAAAGAAAGTCAATGGAAGGCTTCAGCAGATGCTACTTGCTCACCATTATGGTAAGTTTGTTCTTGAGTAATTTCCCTAAAACAGCACTGAAGCTCTGATACATCTAGATTTCTTTGGGGGTTTAGATCATCATACATTGTACATGTTTAGTGTGAAGCTGAGATGAGGGGTTTTAAGGAGTCTCTGCTGAGCTCCATGATCACATTACTACACTTTGATGTAATTTCGTATTAACAGTATAAACATGATCTATGATTTTAAGAAGAAGCTAGATGATGACTTTAATGGTAGTAAATCACTGGGCCTTCTGTCTTTCAGTGAGGTAACTGAACATCACTTAGTGGTAATTAGGATGTTGAGTCCTAGTGCTATAAAATGAATGCCCTCCCTACTCACACAACAAAACAACTTTTAATTCATCAAAATTTGACAGTATAATTTGCTTGTTATGTCTCAAACAAGTGAACCGCTCCACACACTAGCATTTAACTTTATATGTTAACATTCGACTTCCTATTTATGGTCACTGTAACTATACATATCTCCAAAATGGTAACATTACAGGAGAAGGAAAAAAAACCTATGCTACTTTTAATGCAAGTCAATGGAACCAGACATTCTGGGTTGTTTCTTCTGGTCCAATCATCATGAAATTCACAAAAAATGTAAAGTGAAGCATGTATTTTCAAACTATATCAAAAACTGAAAAAAAACGATAAAAATGAAGATACGATGTGTTCTTCTGACAAAAGCGATACTGGCCATGTAATGTTACATAGATTCCCTTTGCAGTGCAACATACATACATTGTGATATATTGTTTGAATGGAATGATTTTGATCTTTGAAGATTTTGGAGTAAATTCTGATTAAATCGTGTCACAGGTTGTGAGGGATCCACGTGAAAACACTTAGCATGAATGAGCTCCATTATAAATAAGATGAAGAAAAAAAAGAGGACTGTCTGTTCAGTGTTGTTTAAAGCTAACTGATGTTTAAATGGTGGTAAAAAATGACAAAATGGTTGGTTCTTCAGGGGTTCTTTATACTTTTATATAGATCCAAGAACACTCAGAGAACCCTTTGCTTGATTAGTTTGTGGCATGGTTAAATGGCTCTTTTGATGGTGATTGATGAAGAATGAAGAGTTCCTCTATTAGGACAAGCCTGACATGGTAACAATAGAACCCTCTATATCTACAGTACATTCACGACACAGACCACACCCTTTGATCATGCAAACCATTTCCTTTACATATGAACCCTTGAAGAACCCTCATTTTTAAGAGTGTGAGCCATCAGTTTACAGTTGTGTTAGTATTTTAGGGGCCCAATAAAGATTTTTGATTGCATATTGCAAAGTAAAAGGCAATTCCAAATTTTGTAATATATACAATGCAAATATATTAATTTTATTTACTACCCAAAACAAAGTGACCCTACACATCGGAGCTGTATTTGTAAATCTGATGATAAAAGAGAAAAATCTGAAAATTAACATTTCTTTGGGGACTATTTTGCTTTACAAAGACCAACATGTACCTCCACAATGAATGGACTGTAAAAATAGACTTTTTACATTTTAAAACTACTGTAAAATGGCTCAGACTTCAATAAACATTTTTAACTTGCACAATACCTAAAAAACTCCAGATACATTAAACACAGAGATCTGTTTCTTATCAGCACCAATACATGACTCCACAGGTTCCTCAGTTAAAACCACACCGAAGGATTAACTGGACTTAAATTATACCACTAATCAGTGAAATTCCCTTTAATCTTGATCCTCAAAAGAAACATTTAAATAACAATATCTGCATTTAGAAAATCACCAGAGGCAGAATATTAGATGGCTGCTTCATCTCACAATATCACACCATTGTTAAAAATACATACAAGAAACATCTTTGTGCCGGTCAAGATAAATGAAAGTTCCTAATTATGCATAAATGTGTGCATCGAATGCAATAAGGGTTTGTGTGGGGAAAAAACTAAAGAATCTGAAAGCAAGAACAAGTGTCCCAAATTACTCCAACGCATCCTACAATGTTTTGCATGCTTCATCATTCAGGCAATTAATTACCACGCAACTTCAGCATGACTAGTGTCAATGGAGAACATGCAGTACCATGCAGTTACCAGGCTTGGTCAGTGTTCAACAAATGCAGGAGCTAAAGTGATAGTTAGCATGGTTTAAAAAGCATTAGACGTACAATAGATATCTTAAAAACCAAGTTTATTTCCACCAAATTTTGTCCAAGACACTGGAGGAATGAGATTCCAGTGAATGAGGAAGGATCCTCTTACAGTTACAGGTGTATGCTTTGAGGTATAGTTTTACTACTATTAAAGCCACTTTTTAAATTAACCAATAAGACGGGAAGAAATCTCCTTAAAAGCAAAACAGAAATGTAGCAGAGGTGGGAAGAAAATGAGGGAAAAACAAAACCAAAAAAAGAGAAAAAAAAAAAATGGTCACTTGAACTTGCTGTCTGCAAATTACACACACAATCTTTCATAATCCCTTTTCAGCTCACCTCAAACTTTGAGCCATGCAACTTTGCAACACAAAGCACAGGAGGAAATGGAAAAAATAACTAGGTACAGAAACACCAAAAAATTAAACAAAATCATTTATTATGAAAAAGGTTTGAGAGCTCTGAGGCTAGGTGTGGTAAATACAGCCAAGATGTAAAATACAACCATACAATACATTAGATTCAAAAAGGTACCAAAAAGTACAGTAAAAAATAACACTTCCGTCTCTGGAAATGTAAAAATGGACAAAACGAAAAAGGTATAAAATAAAACGTGAAAAGTGACATTTGCTTCCCCCAGTTCCTTATTTTGTTGTCTGTACAAAATGGAGCAGAAGGCCAGATTCTGCCAACATCCAAAAGTAAAAGACTGAACCCCTGTGTTCACCGGGACCAGTTCACTGGTTTGGAAGTCTTGCGACCTTCAAAAAGAGAAACAGCAAGATGTTTTACTTGCCAATTAGTAATTTATTCCAACAGAAACAGTATGGTAAATAGGCATGTCTAGATTCATTACATCACCACTTTAAATTTTTTGTGTTTACTATTGCGTTTCTCTCTTCAGTTCCCAGGCTACACCTTCCCACCCCAATTAAATGTAATTCCCCCTCAGCACTGACCAAATGAACGGAAATCAATTCCAACTAATGCTTTCAAAACATGTTCAGGTTCTAGGGCCATAAACAGGGAAAAAGAAGTTACAGTGCATACCTGCACTACACATGATCAGTATGGTTTGTAGCCCTGATGGCCACCACGTCTTGGAGTTTTCCCATAGCTTGTGTTGCCCTGGTCTGGGGTGGAGAGAAGAGCATAGAAAACAATTTAATAAACCTTGTTTTTACAAACCCAAAAATACAGAACTTAATTTGGAGAAAAGCTCTTACTGTAATCATAGCCACCGCCATAGCCATAATAGCCTGACGAATAGTCGTAGTTTCCATAGCCTCCGTATCCACCATAGCCTTGTTGCCCACCATAGCCATAGCCTTGGTTTCCATAGCCTTGATTCCAGTAGTTGTTGTGGCCCTGGTTCCAGTTAGGTCCCTGGCCTGCAAGTGTTAGAACCGGCGATTAGGCTTCAGCTAGGTTAAGACCTTAGCTTTATTAACAAACTGATAAAAGGGTTAAAATAACTGTTCCTCTCATACACTTAAACATATGTGAACATTATATAAACAGCACACAGGAGTGTTCATACAACAAAAGCTAATCAACACCAGCTTGGAATTTGGGTTACAGGCATTGCAGTATGGAGAGAGTACAAATGAATCTTTCAGGCCATGTTCTGACAATCAGAAGCTCATACCATGTTGGCCAAACTTAACCCGGAGTACTGTCAAAAGGGTTCCCTCTTGAACAGACACACTGATCTACACAACAAAGAAAGGCTAGTTTGCAGCAGTAGCACTGGTCTGTTTCTGAACACTTACCGCCACGTCCCCTGCCTCTGCCTCCAAAACGACCGCCATACTGCTGCTGCTGATACACCTCCTTAGGCTGGGCAATCTTGATCTCACACTAAGAGGACAGAAAAGATAAGATCACTAACTTGTGCACTCTCTTAGGTGTGATACTGGCATCACAAACTCACTAACAAACTCAGGAGTATCCAATAAAGTAAGTTACATACATTAAATAACACAATACCTAAATACGTGAAACTGGTCGTTTTGGTGTGCTTTGAGCCCACCGAGCTGTATATCCACTGCAGTGTAAACGTTCCACTATGCAGTTTTTATTGTTATAGGCTATTAACAAAGAGCCACTATATAGACTGTTTGGCAACATCATAAGTCAAATCGATAAGATTTATCCAGAAACCCAGTCATTGTCAGAGTGCCAGTCATTAAAAGCCATTTAACAGAAAACACAAACTTCAGAAGACACTTACAAGGCTCTCTTTTCCATTTGAGTCCTTGGTTCCACTGACATTATGGTATTTCTTCTCAAGGATCTTTTTGACCGTTTCTTCCTCCTTAAAGCTGATGAAGACAAACCCTCGCCTTTTGTTTGTCTTTGGATCCATTGGAAGCTCAATAGTCTCAATCTGCAACAATGTAGGGCGGAAAAGATCATCAGGAAGAAGTAAAACCATCATTTTCCACAAATTAGCAAGCTAGCCCATTACACCATGCCAGTTCCAGATCATACCTCTCCAAAGGCTCCAAAATACTCGCGAATCTTCTCTTCTGATGTTTCAGGATTCAGACCACCAACAAATATCTTCTTGACCGGCTCCTTCTTCATCGCCATGGCTTTCTTTGGGTCAATCTGTCTCCCATCAAGCCTGTGCTCCTTCTGAGCCAATACCTACAGCAGGAAGAGAAATATGAAGTTTAGTGACGAGCATCAGCATGAACCAAAGAGGAGTGGAGTGCGTTAACAGTTGGCCAGAACTTACTTTGTCTACACTTGTTGAATCTTTGAACAGAATGAACCCAAATCCTCTTGACCGTCCAGTGTTTGGGTCCATTTTAATGGTGCAGTCTGTCACCTCACCAAATTTAGAGAAGTAATCTTTGAGATCCTTTTTACTAGTATCCCAGCTGAGGCCCCCAACAAACATTTTCCTAGAGGAATAAAGTATGCGCACTTCAAAATAAGATAACAGTAAAGGGGGCATTGTAGCCTGTGACATACATTTAACAACGGACGCTTTGTTTGCAAATACATTAGACTCTAAACGCCGAACGTGTGGTGCAAGATCCTGAACCAGAACACTGCAACGGTTCCTTACAGTTTTAGTGATCGTGTATAGATAACTATACCCATAATATAATGCCCACAAAATAGTGCCATGTTGTAATTATTATTTTTTTTTTTCATTTCTTTAGACTTTCTCCAATGTATGTGGTTTTCTTAGGATTAGTTAATAAAAGGAAGGCAAAAAAGAGCAGGCAATAAATTATGCAAGGTCTGTAGGTTAAGACAATCATTTAGTATAGAGAAGCAGAAATCAAGAAGCATCAGTTTATCCTCATCAATGCAAAAAGGTACTAAAGGAAAGATACTGTGATTACAATTTTATCAAATATCACCCATTACTAGATGGGGAGATGCTCCACAAACTTAGACACTTATGGTTCTTCAGTAAATGCAATGGCTCCATTTAAATTCATGGGATTTATAAACAATCGTTTGAGCGATTAAGAAGTTCTTCCCATGGTAAAGTGGTTCTTCATAATAGATCTATATGGCATTAAAAAGGCTCTTCTACTGTCACAACGTCCAGCTTGTTACAATAGAAGAACCCTTTTAGGTGCTATTTGGAACCATATAGCTACATATAACCACATACCACACTAACTAATATCGACTCTAAATAGAGCCATTGCCTTTACTGAAGACCCCCTGAACAGTCGTCTTTGAGTGTGTACACAGCAGCAGGGGCTTAAGCTCCTCACTGCATTCAAATTCTTATATCGTCACTCCGCGATATATTAAGGAAAAATATCAAGTTATTAACGTTACATTTGACCATTATCGACCACCGCTAAACGGGGAGAGGCCTCGTTTCCAAAACGCCCATCCCCCTTCAGCCGGCACATGGCGCCAACAAAGACGAGGAGGACAAAGGGCACCTCAGCCAATTCATCCGAGGTTTTTAGTGCTTTTTTCACGTACCCAGCATCTTCCTCGCCTTTACTCGCTTCAATCTGGCTTCCCTCGTTGGCTCCATTTTGATCTCCGTCTTTGTCCAGGCCGGACTGGGCCTCGTCGTAGCCCTCGGCTCCGTTCAGGTCTTCTCCTTCATGCCCATTCTCTGAGGTCTCCATAAACTGCTGCTCGGCATCAGACATGACGACTCTGTAGCAAAATAACAGCAGTGAGAAAGCAACAAAAACAAAAATCTATCGATTTTATTCAGTCGGAAATGTGTCGAAGCAGCGTTATGTAAGGAAATGGCTGCCACCATTTTGTTTGAGCTTTAGCACAAGAAGCTAACTAGGTTAGCCAGCTACGGAGAAAACCGCAAGGCCCGATAACGCGAGAGCTCCTGCCAGAGAATACAACCCAGCTCATTTCTGATATTAAAACGCCTTTACACAACAGGAAAAAATCTTTAAATCTGCAGCTTTCTATCGACCTGCTTCTTTTTCGAATTTTCTAGTTCCACCTTAACTGGTGCGGCATTAACTGCAGCGCTGCTTAAGGTGGAACGGAAAAATGCGAACAAGAAGCTGCCGCTGCCATGCCGTTCGCTTTCTCTTATGTAAGCCCAAACCTCGAACACAGCGGCGCTGTTTAAGGACGCTAAACCAAGTTTATCGACAGAATGCTTCCTACTGACACTGTAAAACTACATCGGTCATTATTTGGCGATAAATACAGTACCTTAAAAGCGTAGTCCCGTTCCGAAACTAACGTTACGTGCGTTAGCTTATAATGGAGTCCCTCTGTGAGATCGTCCTCACTGCGCCACCTGCGGTCTGTTTTATATTACTGGGCCAAAGACCGCGTGGTGGAAGCGTTTAATTGGCCGGTATTAGCTGCTCATCACGGCGACGGCCAATGAGACAAGGGTGCCGCTACGTCACCGGCAACACCTCCTAAACGCGGTACTTCTGAAATTACAAGCAGGAAGTTTAGACTTGCTATTTATTAATTATGATGAAATCATATTTATCTATAACATTTATTGCGCTCAGCTAAGTGTATCATATATGAATGATGAACAATAACACGTAAAAATCGTAATTTGAGGTCGTGTGGCGCCGTGTTTTCTTTTAGGAAGGGCAGCACATGGCTGGGGTGTCGCTGTGTGTTTCAGGGTCAAAAGTGCAGGAAATAAAGATATTTAAATGAATTCATGAAGTAAATAACTCGGAAACTACTTGGCACAGTGGGTTGGAGAGTGTATTCTATATATATTCTATATATTCTATGTATCACTTATTAATTCCTTATTTTTCTTTTAAAATTCATTTTACCTTTGTAATTATATCATTTAAGTATAAAAAACATAGCATAATGCCTTGTCTTTTTGGCCCTCAGCCCACCAAAACGTCTGGTTGACACTTCTGTCATTTAAAACAGTCAGAATGCAGTGCAGATTCACCAAAGGCATGAACACAAATAAAATTCCAGAGGCAACTGATTTCTCAAAAAAACACTTTATTTTTATTTTATTTTTTTACTTCAAGCTATTTTGTCAGCGTTCAATGCAAAAATGGTTGGATTGCTCTTGGAAAACTCATAAGGTCAGTTTTCCCAATGTAATGCAAGTTTATCTCTGGATCATGGTGCATCCTGAACATTTACTTTGGGTTTGTTTGGGTTATTTGTCATCAGCCAGTCAGCCAGCCATATCTAGATAAATTACACAAAAGGAACACAGATTAGAGAAGTGACGAAAAAAAAAACATGGCTCATCATTATTATCCTGAGTAACATTTATGGATACTTACCAAGGGGTCAGCTGGTTTTGTCCTGCACAGCTCAGTAAGGCCGAGGAGTAGTGTTGGGGTAATAAACCTGCTCAGGTAATCTTTCGCAGCCTCACCCATTGGAATAGGTTCAATCACAGCTGGGAAAAAAAATTGTCATGCATATGTTAAAAATAACACTGTGAATACAAGTAGATGAATTGACTGTGATACACAGGCTTACATTTTTACATGTACATTTTATACTTACAGTTGGGAAACATGAATTTGAGCTCTCTTTCAGCTGCTGAGAATGTTTCACTGCCATGCACTGCGTTCCTCAATTCAGACGTCCCATATTTTGCTCTTAAACTGAGGATTATCAAATACAGAATGAATGATTTATTGTTACACAGTCGGAATGTTGAAATATGGTTGTTTCTCGTTGTGTAGTCACTTTATTTTGACTGAAGACAGTCTGAAGACTGATAAAATTGAGGGAAAATACAGAATGTCACCTATTACATTGGTTTTAATGGTTTGAAATTGCATCACTTTTGTGTGATTTTTTTTGTTTTTCTTGAAAACTTGTAGTCTGCCCTTTTGCCCTTTCTGAGCTTTTTATCTTCCATCCCAAGTAATATGTCAGTTGCTCACATGTCGATAAATACAGTAATAAGTATGTTAATAATAACATGGAAGAGAAGAAAGAAAAATAGTAATAGTTATATAACAAAATAAAAGATAATGCAGAGAGCTTTAATGAGCTCAATTATGCTTTGTCAGCCCCTTAAAGGTGAATTTTACCAATTTTTAAAATATTTTGCATCAGCTCATTCTTTGAGATGTAAACAAATGCAGTCTGAATATATATACCTATATATACCACCCTGCCATGAACTAAAAAAAAAAGATATTTTAGGAAGATATTTTAAGTCATATCTAAAAATGATCACAAACCAATGTCTTAGATATTATGCCACATATTCATAACCATATTGTGTAAAATTTTGCTGTGAGGCAACTTTTAGAGGCATTAAACAATTCAGATGTCTGGTTCCTATCACCACCACTGTGAACAAATCTGACATGTTAATTATCTGTAAAATGGAGAATTTTGAAACAAACCACCCTCAATGACTTTGGATACATCTTTCCCATAAATGGGTAGAATTCCCCTTTAAGCTGCTTCCTGGTGGTGATCTACCAACAAATGTCTGGCACAATCAACTGGTTTGTGGCCATGATGGAATTATTGCATTAAATTCAGATTCACAATCAACAAACTCTTTCCTGATGCAGGATGCTGGGGAGTTCAGGTAGTTAAGAATACAATGGAGGCCCATCGTAAAGTTGGAATCCACAGTTCTGTAAAACATTCTGTGCACATAAAGCAATGAATGAGTGAAAGGACTGAATGTCCAAATTGTTTAATACCTTTTAATATAATTTCATGAGCTGATACACTGCCTGATGTCTTAGACACTGTTTTACAAAAGCTTTGAGATAAAGTTTTGGGCTAAAATATATTTTGAGTCTATTCATTCATGGTAGTCTAATTTACCACTGTCACAGCTCACATTAGATATATAACTTTGGAAGGCATGTGTAAGTTCACTATAAATTTGGGATAATAAAATATTATCCAAGCTTTATTCATGTTGTAGACATCACAGCCTCTATTACCACCAAAGACATCTGGGTAAGTTTCTTTGTAATGTGCCATTTCACATCTAACCACTCTGAATGACTTTAGTTACATCTCATTTATATCATATCATCTCTTGTATGGACAATAACACTATGTCAGTTTAAAGAACAATAACACTGAGTCACTTAAGTCACTTTAAAATGTATATTGTCTCTATATTTTGTGTATATTTCTCTATATTTTGTGTGCATATTTCTCTATATTTTGTGTACATTTTCTCTATATATTGTGTGCATATTTCTCTATATTTTGTGTACATTTTCTCTATATTTTGTGTATATTTCTCTATATTTTGTATATATTTTCTCTATATTTTGTGTATTTTTTTCTATATTTTGTGTATATTTCTCCATATTGTGTTAATTTTCTCTATATTTTGTATATATATTCTCTATATTTTGTGTATATTTCATATTTCTCTATATTTTGTATATATTTTCTCTATATTTTGTGTATATTTCTCTATAATTTGTGTACATCTTCTCTATATTTTGTGTATATTTCTCTATATTTTGTGTATTTTTCTCTATATTTTGTGTATATTTCTCTATATTTTGGGAATATTTTCTCTATATTTTGTGTATATTTCTCTATATTTTATATATATTTTCTGTTTTGTGTACATTTTCTAAAGTTTTGTGTATTTTAAATATTTCAATTTGTTTTTTATATTTTACTTTTACCTATTTTCTTTCTGTAGCGTGATTACCTGAGCCTCACCACAAGCATTTCAATGCATAAATGTCCTGACATGTTGTGCAAATGACAAATAAATTTGAAACTTGATCTCAACAATTTAGTTATGTGGAAATTTTGAAAACACTTTGACAGAATCATCTACAGACCGGTTGGCCCTGCATAAAACCAAGGGGAGATGGATTTTAGGTAGACAAATAGATTAAGGTTTGCAATTCTTGGCTTTTTGAGTACTATTCCAGTAGCAGCGACCGTGCAGAACAAGTATTGGGTGAAACTGTAAAGCTTGATGTGGTGAACACTTCAGAGGGGCAGGAGAAACTATGGGCTGGGTGCTTTTCTGCTCTGTTATTTGAATAGGCTGTTGAGCTGTTGTTTACAGGCTGTCAGTGTCTGTGTGAATGTAAAGATGGCTGGTTAATGCGAATGAGGTGAGAACGATGACAGGGAGGGGGCCCTGGCTTCAGCCTTACAAATCTGCTTTAGAATCTGTTATGACCCTTGGCTAACTAATGGCTGTCCATGGACTTGGGTCTATTGTTCTACTTGTTGTATGTAATTTATTGTAAAATAATCTTTGGGTTGTTGTGTGAGAACTGATTTTATTCTAGTCTGAGCCTGACCTTTTGGAAGAGGTCATTTCCACCTCTGTACATCGGCACTTTATAAGACCAAGCTGCCAGAATTTGATTCATCACTTGTATTCAAGCCAGGTCTTGTTCAATTGTCAGTCACTTGTTTAAAGAGCCCATATCACGAAAAACTGATTTTTCCTCAGGTTTTAAAAACAAAAAAGTTTGATGTAGTATGTAAGCTGCAAAAATGAAAATGATGAAAAATAATACATTTGCAGAGCCAGAAATAACTGCAAGCCATGGCTGCTTATGAGTCTGGCCATTTTTTGCATCAAACATGACTTTAAAGGAGAATTTGACTGATTTTTAAAACAATTTGCATACTTAAATTGTTAAAAAATTGTAAGTTAATTTAAAGTGGTTTAATGTGAAATTCTGTTCCAGAGAAAGTTACCAAGTCAGAATTGCTCACAGTGGTGGTGCTAGGAACCCGACGTCTGAAGAGTTTGATTGCTCTAAAAGCTCCCTCACAGAAAGTTATTACATGCAATGATATATGATACAAATATGCTGCCCAATGCACAATTTTGCAATAAGATTTTGGCCTAAAAAGGGTCATTCATGACAGAAAGGAACATGCAGGGTCTTGTAAAGCAAGATAATATTCAAAGAAATAATGTTTATTCCATTCCATTAGTGGCTCACAAGTGAAATGCATTCATTCTTAGGGGATATGCCTCCACCATAACTGGATATCTTGTAGTTTTTGTAACTTTATGTATTCTAACCATGAATGTTGTTGTGGTTAAGCTGTTTTGTTTACTATCATGTTATAATGTTAGATTTGTCTCTCCTGAGCACATAAACATACAAAAGAGCAGACACATTTTTAAAGCAGGTAAATGATTTCAATGGATATGGAAAATTATGTTAATAGTAATAAAAAGTATGTTTGCATACTGCTTTTCGATAACCCCTTGCATAAGAACACAAATATAAATGTATAATTACACAGAAACAGTAAAATAATTCACCCACAGGTAAAAAACTAAATTAAATTTAAAAAAATGTAGTTACCTGTCAGGATGCGTCTCTTTGGCCTTGGTACTGTTAGCTGGTCCCATTAAGGCTTTCCAGGTAGATATGGCCTGATGCCTGGCCAAAGCAAGGGCGACGACTGGACCAGAACTCATGAAGGCTGTCAGACTCGGAAAAAACAGTTTTCCATACTGCTCAGCATAGAAGTCACTGCACTGCTCTGGACTTAGCTGAACCTTCTGTTTCTTTTATATGAGACAAATAAAAATGAGGGATGAAATAATTTAAAGGGGAATTCTGCCAAATTTTCAAAATTTCTGCATAACTCAATCGTTGAGATGTAAACAGTCATTCAGAGTGTTCTGATATGACCTGGTGCACTGAAGAGAGAAATGTATCATCTCCGATTTCTTTACAGTGGTGGTGATAGGAACCAGGGGTCATAATATCTACAGCGCAAATATAGCCATTTTATTTAGAATCTAAAACAGCCAGTGAACCTACACATAGTTTTATACATAATCTTCATGGTGGTAAAACACTGACCTTTCAGGACTGTTTTGACTCACAGCACCTTGCATGTTCCTTTCCACCATTCGTTTATTTTAGAAGTATGCTTTAGCACAAAAGTTTACGGCACATCGTAAAACGTCTCGGGAACTGGGCAACATACTCATTACTATTTCATGTAATAACTTTCTGTGAAGTAGTGTTCCTATACACTGAATGCTTCAGACGTCAGGTTCCTATCACCAGCACTGTGGACAAATCTGACTTGGTAAATTTCACTACAGTGACACATTTCACATCTTAACACTCCGATGACCTCTTTTACACCTTAATGACTGACTTATACAGAAAGTGATTTTAAAAAATCAGTTGAATTCCCATGGGCTAAAGATACATTTGACAGAGAATGGAGGGTGAGCACTGGCATTGCAATTAGGGTCTGAAAGAGTCCGCAACATTGAAACTACTGTTACTTTTCCTCAACTGGATCTTAGACACTGTTCCAATCAACCTCTTAAAAATGAACTTTCAGTATAAATCAGTTGGATAACTGTAGCCTGTTTTGACATGCTTACCTGCACCACGTTGCAATTGTCTGAAACAATTGAAAACAAGATTGTACCTTTTGTAATTAACAAGACAGGTTTGACAGTTTATCAAGAAAAACATTTCAGTTGGACCATATGTTGCAGTGTGTTACAGCATATGTCCAAATGTTTGCAGACACCCGTTCATCTAGCATTTCTTCCTAAATCATGGGTGCTGTGATAACAGCCTCTATTCTTATAGTGAATGTTTTACACTGATGTTGGAACATTGCTGTGAGGATTGGATCACATTCAGCCACAAGAGCATTAGTGAGGCCATGAACTGATGTTAGATGATTATTTCTAGATCACTCCAACTCATTCCAAAGGTACTGGATTATATACAAGCTGTGTGGGTGCAACTGAACGTTTGTATCAACAATCCAATTAGAATGGGTGTTGATACTTTTAGACTGCTTTCAGAGTGAGACGCTATACAGGGTTACCTATCAGAACAGAGATCGTTCACATATATCAGTCTTAAAGGCACTGTAACAAAAATAACCTGTTTAATTCTAAGATATAAAGAGAGGAAATGAATTGTGACTGATATAATTCACAAGTGGGGAAGGCGGGGTGAGAAGTATTAAAGGATATGGGCACTTCAATTTGTTGGTTTGGTCAGCTACCTGCAAAATGGTAAAGCCAGACTGTAGAACGATGTCCTCAATTTCCTCTGCCTTATCGACAGCGTCTGGCTTGATGAGAGCCAAAGTTCTTTCCAAGAAGAGGCACGATGGGGGAAACTGGTGCTTCAGCTGGTCCTCTTCCATAGTTCATTCACCTCCAACAGAACAGTGGAAACACTGTGATTACAAACCACTTAAAAAAGATGGTGTTTTTAGTAAAGAAAATGGTTCTAAATAGAACCATGAACACTCAAATAACCCTTTGCATGATTAAAAGACTTCTTTGCATCATGAAAAGGTTCTTCAGATTGATGGAGAATGTGCTGTAGATGGTTCTACATAGCACATAGGTTCTTCTATTGCGACAAGCCTGACATGGTACCAATAGAAGAACCCTATTTGGTGCTATATAGAACCATCTACAGAAGCTTCTCCATCAATCTGAGGAACCCTTTAATTATGGAAAGAGTTATGTGAGTGTTCAGGCTCCATACAGAACCTTTTTCTTTACTAAAGTACCCTTGAAGAACAATCATTTTTAAGTGTGTAGGGGTGAGCAATATGACAATCATTACTGTGATATAAACTGCTTCACGGTATGCTTTTCTGAGCACACTGGATTTCATCACTAACATTTAAACCACTTACCAAGTACTTGATTGATTACAAAAAAGCATGTTTATTCCTGTTTAATTAGATTTAGTGAAATGTTACATAAAACAATTTAATTATGGTGATGGCTGCATAACTGCAAATAACTTTTATTAGTATTCTTTTTAAATATGGCACTACTTTGACCTTCCCCATGTCAGAAGAGATACAGATATATCGTGTCATATCATGTACCGTGAAACCGTTTTGAAGTATCGTGATAATTTTGTCATATCGCCCACCGCTAGTCTAAACTAGCAGGGTCAGCGTCACCAAACTGAAAACCTGCTTGGCAAACACAACTGTCCGGTAAAAGTATTCAGTTTCAATAAAACTAAATGTTAGACCAAATATTAGACCTTAACCGTTTTCTAGACGACACTTACTGCACATTTATCAAGCAGCAGTTTCAGCAGCCACGGGCTAACAGCTAAGCTAACTTACACGCTGAACAGGACTTTTTTGCTAGGTTACCACACGCACATCAACACGCAGGAGACGCCATAATCCGCTTCATTAGAGAATATTAATCGCACAGTTTTAAATACACGGCTTAATAATCTGTACATCTAACGTTAAACGGCTCCAGGTTAACAGTTTGTCCAGCAGCGAAGCTACATCCCAAACAGAGGACTGTTGCTATGCGGGTTGCCTAGTAACAACACGTACCGGTCACGTGACTGTTTTTTTTTTGGAGTCCTCAGAATCATCAAGGGTTCTTTAGCAGAGGAAATGGTTTTATATAGAACCATGAACACTCAAAGAACCCTTTGCATGATTAAAGGGGAATTTGCATCGTGGAAGTGTTCTACAGATTGATGGAGAACCCTTCTGGGCTCTATATAGAACCCCTTTCAAAAAGCTTCTATATGGAGTCATCTACAGCACATTCTAGATCACCTGAAGAATCCTTATATGATGCAAAGAACCCTTCAATCATGCAAAGGTTTCCTTGAGTATTCATGGTTCTTTAACAGAACCATTTTCTCTCCAAGTTTAGTAGAGGTGGTTCTGGGTTCTGACTATTTGAAACAAGTCTGGAATCATTTTATCCAACCAGTAATTTTTTTTATCCTTTGTGTTTCTTTACATCTTTGATTGTTGGAATGCTGATACACATGTGCCCCCCACCACCCCATGTATGCTTTTACCAGCTTCACCATAATTCATGTTGTAGTTAATGAGAAAAAGAAATACAATAATGCTCAGATGCTCCAGAGACGAGCCTACATTACATTCATCTCGGACTTGTAATAACCTTCCTGACTTGCGAGCTCGTCCACATTCAACATCCTGTTAATATGAGACACCTTCATAACTTTTGTCACCCACTTATTTGAGCTGAATCTGTTTAACATCTGAAATACATTTGTGTTGGTCCTCCAAATGTTCTCTGAGCACAGCAAATCTGAAGAGATCTCTCAAACTACATGGCTAAAAAGCGCATTTTTCTTTTTTGCTTATATTAAATCTAGCCTTTTGGTCATGGGACACAAAAATGGTCAATAAAGTATAAAAGCTACATATAATCAAAGCAAAAATGACTCATTAAGCATAAATTATTGGCCTTTTCCCCTTATAATACCAAATTGTGTGTGTACACAAGGGGTTAATCTTCCTTGTGAATTGGCCTTCCTGCACTTGAACTGCATTCAGGTGTGGCCCAAAGGAGGGTGGTATCCCCCCTTTGAGCCCAATATATGAAACAATGCACAATTGGATTTTAGAAAAACTGTATGCAAAAATCCACACTTGAGTAGTGGATTTATGAAAAGCGAATTTCATGTGAAAACCTGTATAGGTGAACACAAGCGTTGAATCTCATGTGCAAATGGCAGTCCAGGTATTCTCTAGGCATTAGACCGGACAATCTGACGCTTTAATAAACCCACTGTATGCAAATGCTGAGAACTTCTCTTAAGAACAAATTAGGAAGCCTGTTTATAAATAAATAAATTCCATCTCGTCTACTCCATCTCTCTTACTAAGATTTTTCTCTGCTGCTCCCAGGGACTTAGTTAGGGCCTGGACCTACATCTCTGATGAAGCAAAGATGCATTGGGACAATACTGTGTTTTTAAAGCCATATACATGAACTGAATCCTCACTCATTGTCTACTGAATTAAAAAAAACAAACAAAAAAACCAAACAAGCAAATGTCAAATGATTTTTTTTTTATTCAACTGTAAACATTAGAAAAGCCTATCTAGTCCCAATGGTAACTTGCCACACTCTGATCAGGTTGTCAGTGTAGCCAGCAAAGAGAGTCTGTAAAAAGAAGAAAACCAAAGTGAGTCAACAGGATAAATAAAAGAGCTTAAAGAAAACACTGACTTTCCTGAAACCCCTCATAATTGCAGGACTGTCATCACAGCTTCAGAGTTAATGTGATTTAATAATCATAGGGGTTTGTAAGAGAATTTCATATTACAATTTTACAAATAGCCAAATATGCATTTCATGTTTTTTTTCAAAAAGCCTACCTGTCCATCAGCAGACCAGGCCAGAGATGTGCACTGAGGGGGCTCGGCCTTGCTGTTGGTGCTGATGACCTCCTGTTTCAGCTCGTCGACAATAATTTTACCCTCAAGGTCCTGATCGCACGGTAGAAACAGAACTGTTAGAATTCCTTTCCCAGATTTAAAACAAACAAATCACGCTGGATCAGACTGAGCTCTCAGAAACAGCCTCTTTTATCATCACATGACTGCAGAAGGCATTTTGGTCTCATCACTGAATCTCACTCTGACAAGTAGCCGTTTTGGTAGCCGATGAAATTCACATTATTATCTATAATCTCAGATAATAGATTATTCCATTATATTCAAAGAGCATCTAAATTTACATAAAACACACTGCTTTCCTTTTGTTTACCAGGTGTTTACCATATGAAAAGGGGATGCTCACCCAGATTTTGATGCTGGGGCCGGTAGCGGCACACAACCAATAGCGATTAGGGCTAAAGCAGAGGGCATTAATTGCGTCTCCACTGTCCAGGGTGTACAGGTGCTTTCCCTCGTTCAGATCCCACAGCATGGCCTGTCCGTCCTAAAACATGAAAGTGAACACAATCAATGCACATGGACAGCAGGACAGCGTTTTTTTGATACTCTCTCAAAAGACATTCAAGTGCTCAGAAACAGCCTCTTTATCATCACAGTGACACAGATGGCATAGATGTTTCATCACCACACCTTGGAACTATAAGTAAAACCCCTTAATTGGAGATTCTTAAACAGATTTTCTCTCATGGTAACTGAAAAAGCTCACTTAAGAATCACTTAAATTTAAAAATGACTTCATATTTTAAATCAACTCATTTAAATGCACTAATAGTATGACACCAGCCTGATTAAGACTGCTGGATTAACCCTCCAACTATCAGTGCCCATTTAATATATGGTCTAGGCCAGTACAGGCTGGACAATCGAGATCGGGAGACTTGGATTTGCAGCACGTTTCTGTGAGGACAGCTTAATGACACCAAAAAGACTTTTCCTTTCTATAAATGTGCAAGAAAATCATGACCACATGCAATAATACACTTAATTGCATCACAAAAGACAATTTTTAAATGGAAACTCACATGGATAAACTTGGATGTGTCACTAAGGTGGCTTTTCACATTATAAAGTCAGATTATGGATTTGACTTTCATACAGCCCTTTTAACAAGGGTGTCTGGTCCAGTTTTTAGACTAGCTAAGATCCTAGTCAGGCTGTGTGTGCACGCACACTCAATGACAAACTGGGAACATTGCCCAAGTCATACCTTTCCTCCAGAGGCACAGAGGGAACCATCAGGAGACACGGTAACTGTATTCAGGTATCCAGTGTGACCGATATGGTTGGTCTTTAGCTTGCAGTTAGCAAGATTCCACACCTGTCAAGAGTTTAATAGATCAGATATTTAGGTTAATGATGACCGATTAATCCAAGGCATACATGCATGACAATGTTATACAGTTTCCCAATATACACAGCACTGAAACAGTAACACCTTCACAGAATTATTCTTCAGTCTGACATTTTCACCCCTCATAATTGCAGGACTTGTCATCAGAGCGTAGGAGCTCAGAAAACATGTCAAGTTTTTAATCACTGGGTAAAGCACTGTGAAATAGCTTTAGCAGAGCAAACAAACTACCTTCCAATTTAGTTTGAGAGAACGAATCCTACCTTGACCATCTTGTCCCAGCCGCAGGACACGATGATGGGGTTACTGCTATTTGGGGAGAAACGTACGCAAGATACCCATTCCGAGTGGCTCTCGTCCTACAGGAGTGAAGGCACAAGTCTCAAAACCAGAAATTCCTACATTTATGGATGGAACAAACAGTCCATACATAGAGCCTGACCTGGATGGTGTATTTACATATTCCGAGGGTGTTCCACAGCTTTATAGTCTTGTCCCTAGATCCAGAAACAATCTGCCGGTTGTCAGCAGAGAAAGCTACGCTCAAGACATCTTTGGTGTGTCCAACAAAACGGCGAGTTGTGGTGCCACTAGAAGAACAAAGGGCAGAGAGAGCATTATTTACCGACATCAGAAAAATGGGAAAGCTATGCCAAAGGGAAACACTGACATTCTCACCAATACTTAGAAATTTTCTGACAAGAAGCAAACACAATAATGTGCCCTGTAGCATCTCGTACATCTCGCTGAATAAGTATAGAGTGAGCTTATAATGTTATAAAGGCCACCCCCCTCCCAGTATTGGGCTGTGGAGCAGTGCAACTGCATTCTTTGGAGTGATGGAGCTCCATCCGAATACCTCTGGAATGACCCAGAACTAATTATCCAATATCAATACCGGACCTCGCTAACGCTTTTGTGGCTGAATGCAATCAAATCCACACAGCATTTTTCCATCATCTAGTGTAAAGCCCTCGCAGAACTGCACTTAATACGTTCACATGCAGAAGTGACTTTGGATGACCGGGTGTACAATCTTCTGGACGTTAGTGTCCGTCAGTTCTTCGCACATCAACACCACCGGGGCATAAACATCTCCCCACCTTATTCGACCACACTCACGTTGTCAGGTCCCACAGCCGCAGGGTGCCGTCCCAGGAACCAGACAGCGCAAACTGACCATCAGAGGAGATAACAACGTCGCTCACAAAGTGAGAGTGACCTCTGAGGGCACGCTGAGGGACACCGTAGTTGGTTTCATCACGGGTCAGCTTCCACATGATGACCGTCTTGTCTGTAAATGCAAGACAACAAAGGTTAACAGGCTTGGACATCAGTAGTTCAGTTAAAGAAAAAACATACTGTGCTTTTCAGTTTTGGTGACATTAAATAGTATAACCATGCTGATGCCCATAAAGCAGCAGTCTTCCGGTGGCAATCAGCTCTTTAGCTTCTTAATACTATTTTGATATTACAGTTAGACATAACCATTGCCACAATGGTTGCAAATATGCCTATATGCCTTTTACTGCAGTGCTGCAGTAGCCTCCAAAATGAGAGTTCTTGGTTTAAAAGACTCGAAAAATGCCTCTCCTGATGCATCCTGAAGAGAATTTTAAAAGACTGCAGTTCCTGGCACAGACACTCAGGAACAGGCTGTTTGTCTTTTGTTCTTTAATTTCACTTAAGCCTACGCAGACTGGAATACCATCCGATACCAAGACACGTTTGGAAAATCTGATGACGAAACGCATCAATACTGCTCTTCTCTACACAAGCACATAGGGCAGGGCTTCCTGATAAGTTACAAGGTCTGGAGATCCACCACCAAGAGATCAGATCCGGCTCTACATTTACATTTATGCCATTTGGCTGACGCCCTTATCCAGAGTGACTTACAATTTGATCGTTTTACACAAGTAGGCGAAGGGAGGGTTAGGAATCTTGCCCAAGGACTCTTATTGGTATAGTGTAGGGTTCTTAGGATTGAACCCTAGTCTACAGCGTAGAAGGCAGAGGTGTTAACCACTACACTACACCAACCACCAAGCTCTAACATCTGACTAACATTCAGAGGCCCCTGAAGGCCTTCATTGCCTGGATTACCAGAAAACGAGGTGCTGGCTTAAGACTGCAGCACGTTAGCGAGTAGAGGAGCAGGACCCCCTAACAGAGTACGTATGTCCTGGAACTATTGGCCAGTGGAGTCTTTTAGGGCTAATTTAACACATTTCACAAGGTCACTAGACTTCATGACTACGTTAACGTAAGTTAGGGTAAAGTCACTTGGCCACACTAAACACCACATGTCCGCAAGCGCTGAACCATGAAAAATAGACCGATATTAGGCTGGGCCACACATATCACACACGCATCCGACCTAAAAACAGCGACCTGGTGCTTTGGCTCTAAAAGCGGAGGGCAGACTGGCGTGGCGTGCAGCTTCAGGGCTCATCGCGGAGCTCCTCACCTCTGGAGGCAGACAGGATCATGTCTGGAAACTGCGGCGTGGTGGCGATCTGAGTGACCCATCCGCTGTGGCCCTTCAAGGTGCCTCTCACCGTCATCTGCTCAGTCATTCTGCCGATGTTAATGTCACCTATCCAGGTGGATGAAGACGGATTATGTCGGAGGCCTCGATCCTCCCTGAAGCTCTCACAGCACGGCCAGAGGAAAAGGACATAGCGCAGCGGAAGCGCAGGCTTTCACTGTGCGGCGCTTTTCCTGTGATTCTGAGCGCGCCCCCTGCTGGACACTCACTGTTACTGCGGACAGGCCTAATGACAGAACTGAAGTGCTGCTTTTTTGTAATACCCTGGATTCACGTCTCACAAATACTCAACATGTCCAAACGCATCCAGAGGTCTCTCTGCGGACAGTGATTGTATGATCTTCAAAGAAAAGAAAAGCATTGCCAATAGGCAGGCACTAGGCAAAGGCAGGCAGCTTCCTAGAGTCCCATGAGCCAATACAAATTACATATACTGTATATGCTGATGTTAAATAACCTTCTCTGAAATGTATATCTGATTAAAATATATTGCTAGTTATTTTCAAAGGCAGTGATTATTTTCAGTCCTGTCAATGCCTATATTATATTTATATTTGAATATTGTTATTATATTTGAATATTATGTCTTTTTTCTTATATATTTTTGTATATTTAAGTATTACAAGGGGGCTATGCTCCTAAGATTTGTATTCACTTTCGCACCTGCCTTATGAAAGGAATCCCTGTGGGGGTCCTGACCATTGAAGAACAATATGAAAGGGAGCTAACAAAGCAGGCAGAAAAACAGATGGACTACAGGCTGTAATCGTAGAGCTACAAAGTGCTCTTATATGTGAGTGGAGCTGATAAAATGGGCAAAGAGTGTAGATACAAGGAAATATACCTAATAAAGTGCTCGGTTAGTGTATTTCAGCCATATATCATCAAACACATGTATGTCACAATAAAATGATAGAAAACATTATTCACATATATATGGAACATATGACTCGTATATACTAGCTTTGTGCTATAGACTTATAAAATCAAAGTTTGGTGGAGGAGGGATAATACTATGGGGTTGTTTTTCTGGGGTAGGTCTAGGGCCCTTAGTTCCAGTGAAAGGAAATCCTAATGCTTCAGCATACCAGCATGCTTCCAACTTTGTATGAACAGTTTGGGGAAGACCTTTCTCTGTTTCAGCATGACTGCAACACAGTGCACAACGCAAGCTCCATAAAGGCATGGCTGGGTGGGTCTCGTGTGGAAGAAGTTGACTGGCCCTTACAGAGCCCTGACCTCAACCTCATCAAACACCTTTGGGATGAACTACATATTAATGCCTATGGGTTTAGAACGACGTGTCATGAAAACTCCTGTATGTATAATGTTTAGGTGTCCCAATACCTTTGCCCATATAGTCAATGTATGATCCACATATTAGACATAAGACATATGCTTGCTGAAAAAAACAGCACTGACCAGAAAATATTCTGGTCACCCCAGTATGGCCATGGTCACAACACAAGCTGGTTCTGGTGGTGATCAGCACATCAGCTTCTATTGCTGCTGACCAGCGTACCAACTTCCAAATCACAACATATTCTCGTTTTGCTACTGATGAGCCATGCAGGTTTTTCTAGCAAGGATATCAGCTGCGTGCGTATGACCCATATAATACGGATATGTGTCGAGTATTTGAGACTTATAAATGTACCCAACATATGTACATATATTTTGAAATATGTTCCTGACCCTTTATGATGTGTGCATAAATGGCCACATATCATATATGTATGGCTATATTCAAGGGAGTCTGTGGTTTGTTATTGTTGCAGGAAAAAAATTTAGTTCTAAAAGAGTCAAATCTTACTCGCTTCCCCCCTTACTCGCTTTCCCCCTTACAGTTTTCAAGTTTATATGCAACATTTATAAATATTTGATTGTACTGCTATTCTTTTTAAGAGCTATTCCCTTGGATATGGCTGTATCTTTGTAGGTAATTAGACATTCGTAATAGACGTGGCTATGAGGTTTTTGAGGCATTTTTGTTTTCCACCTATATGCCGACCAGTTGCGCTAGACGGGCGTTGTGTCAGTGCGTTTTCAGCCAATCATAGAACAGAGTTTACGATGATTAGCCAATCCTAGCCGGGAGAGGCGGGCTGTTGCCGGAATACGGGTGGGAAACACACGCAATCCCTGATCGTAGTACAGAGCTTCGAGAACGTTCCCTACCGACGGCCATTTTAGACTTGGGGAACAAAGAGGGAGTAGCAGCGCTCGAAGTGTTTTATTTTTCCTTCTGTAAAGCTACATCTGGTCTATTTGTGTCGTGTTGTGGTTTCACACGAAGATAGCAAAACCAAGGTGAGGAATATTCATTGATTAATACCGTTTTGCTGCTGAAGTTTCGTGAGAAAACCGTTAAGTTCTCTCAACTTCGATTGGCGTTGTAGCTGACGCAGTTAACGTTAGCCGTTCGCTAACGTTGTGTGACCGATTGTGTAACAAGTAACCTAGCGTTCATTTTCTGAATATTTGTCTACGTTGTCGACTCTTCTTGTGTTAATGTTAGTTAGCTGACAAAGAATGACAAGTGTCACGATGATGTAAAAGAAATGTTTTTGGTTTTAGCTGTTCTTTTAGTCAGATTGCTGAGTTAACGTTAAACAGGCCACACTACGGTTAGCTCGGTGTTTGCACAGCCGTGTAGTTTTTAGGCCTTGCAGGAAAAAGTGAGTTAACGCTGACGAGCTGCAGAGAATTGAGTAACGTTAGCCTATTTTGCTTAAGCAACGGGTAAATGTTATCTTTAGGTAGTGGTTGAAATATAAAGTGTTAGTCAGAGTGGTTTGATGTGAAATGGTTAATTTGCAGAGAAACTCTTGACTCAAATTTTTAACTGCAGTGGTGGTGATGGGAACTAGGCGTCACCACGTCTACAACTCACACATCCAGTTTATTTACTCGTCAAACCCACCGGTGAACCTAGTTATTCGTGTCCTTTAAGGTTTTAAGGTTGTTTGTAATGTTGGTGATGGTAAACCAATGGAAAATCTGGAAAAAAAAGTTTTCATTTGGGATTGTTTTTGTCAGAAAACATCCTAATGTGTTCCTCCACCATGAGTGGACTAAAATAAATTGATCAAAATGTGTTTTAGGCCAAACCGTTATGCAAATGACCGTTGAACAGTGTTTCAGACATCAGGCTGAACTGCGAGGAAGCTTTTAGCCTTAGGCGTCTTATGCTCGTCACCACCACTGTGAACAATTACGTTTTTCTAGGATGAAGCATTTCGCATCAAATAACTCGAGTTTGTTGAGATGTTATCCCTTTAGTTATGCAGAAATAAAAAAAAGTCTGTACAGCTCCCTTTCAACTTTATCCAAATCCCTGACCGCTACCCTTACCAAGTTAGTACTTATTTGATTGGTTAGACTTAACACTCTCTCTTTTTTGTAAAAAAAAAAAAAAAAAATAGCTGAGGCTAGTCACGTGTTTCTTCAGGCATTTCTTCTTACAAGTCTTGATTTTTTTTTTTTGTATTGGGCAGATGAAGCAGCGAATAAGCGAGACTTGCTGCTCGGCTGTTAGAGAGCTTGGCTGGGTAGAGGGGGCTGAGAGCCGAAAGCGCCGCAGGCGAGACTCGCACAGCAGCGAGCGGGAGAACAAATGTCGGAAATATCACCATCACCGCAAAAGCACCGAAGGGTAAAGCAGACCCTCATGTTTCTCAATGAACTCTCCCATCACATTCATTAGACTCGGGGATTATCTTAATTATTGGTTTATAAATGTACTGGTAGTGCCACATTTGAGAACGTTCATACAAAACATTAGGCGCAATGGTATTGTTTTTTTTTTTTTTACATTTGAAGTACTGCAGTCAATCCAGTTAAACACCAATGCTCTGTTTTTCCAGTGAAACATGCAGTTGCTAAACTTGCAGAATGACTATGACGGAGAAGCATTAGTGCTGATAGTGTTTAAGTTCAAATGCTATTGGTTTTTGATTCTTTAACATTACTGTGTTGAAACTGGAGGATGAGGTGGTGGGACTAAGTGTAAACTTTGAAATGCTACAATGCTAATAACAGAACTGCCTTGAATAGCTGTTAGAGCTAGTGTTGGACATAACCAGACAGTGGCTGATCCAGTCTTGGCTATTTAAGATTGCTGCTCTTTGCAGTTAAAAATTCCTCATCCTCAGCTGTGTTGGTGATAACCTTGGTTGACCTGCCCAGAGTATTCTGATGTTTCCATCTAAATTTCTCAGTTCTATCAGATCTATATAGAGCTTAAGTGTTGAAGTACAGTGATGATACATGGAACAGTATCTGCTACTTTAGTTGCTGTTTGCAGTCTTTGTAGGGTCTAACACTTAGCTGAAAATATTTTTGATTTTCTGGTTTATGTTTGGGTTTGAATCTGAATGTCAGAAACAAAAACAAAAACTGTTTGTTAGCAAACATACCACACTGGTTTTGTAGGCTATTTTTATCTTCCAAGTTTCCAAGTGCTTACTCACTTTGGTGCAGGGCTTTTAAATGACTCCATGTTCTTTGTTAATGATGTAACTAATAAATCTCATATGAAAGACATAAATAGGTGATATCAATTTAAAAATCTGATAAAGTAAATAAAGTAATTACATATATTTAGGTTTATTGTAATGTGCTCTTGGTACTTGGGTGTTACTGTTTTTAATAGCAAACTCTGTGTTTTTCAGGCATTACTTGGAGACCCGGAGTCAAAACGAAAGACTGGAGACAAAGATCAGAGCTGTGGACATGGGACAGGATAAGGCGAACCATGTAAGCATCTGTAAGGAGCGGGAGAAGAAGCGTGTCCGCCACAGGGACCATGACAGGGACTGGCATCACTATAGCAAATCATCCGGATACAGTGGGCGCAGCCGGCGGAGCAGCCGCCGTGGACGGAAACGGAGCCATAGCCGTGACAGAAGCCGCAGCCGCTCTAGAAATCAGTCGGTATGAGCACTGTCCGTCTCCCTTCATAATGGCATCTTTCTCCTCTCTGTGGACAACTGCACTCTCCGACTTTTATTAGTCAAAATAAATGTTTGAAGGAAATGAGGTATTATGACTTATTTTCTAAGGCATTGGTTTCCAGACTCGTCCTCACGGACCCCTAGACGGCCCACATTTTGTTTTATCTGTGTGTAGTAAGCTGGGATGAAGCAAAAAATCTGAACCGTCTCTGTGTCCCTGAGGACCGGTTTAAGGAACCTTTAGTCTAAGGTGTCATTAAGTACATTTTAAAAGGGAAGTTGTAGGAACTACTCTCAAAGGAAGGGAAAAGGATTATTAAAAAAATAAAAAACTAAAACAACTTATATGTCCGTTCATTGTCAACTGTTAATGATGTCTACTTAAATTTTTTGAGAAAGTATCTTGTCTGAAAATGTGTTGCCATTGTTTTTCTTCTGTAACACACACTATGTGGTGGGCCCCCTGTGCGTATCTCTGTCGCGGGCTGAATTTGCGTTGGCTGCTCCCTGTGGCCGGGCCTGGCTGCTGCACTATCTGAATGGGCCGAATCGCTTCCCCCCCGTTCTTCCCTCGCTGAATGAATGAATGGCGCGTTCTGGTCCCCCTGATTCACATGGGTTATTGATGATGATGATGATGGTGGTGGTGGTCCGAAACCTCCAGAGGAGCCATCGCAGGAAAAGATCCAGGAGTGTTGAGGATGATGAGGAGGGCCACCTGATCTATCACAGTGGAGACATACTGAGGGCGAGATGTATAGAATATATACTTTTTTGTATACCTTCTGTATCTCTTGATTTTTCTTTTATTTTGACTCATGTGAAATGTCAGGTGTAGTGTTTTAGGTTAATGTTTTGGGGCCATGGTTATTTCAGCACTGCAAAAAAGAAGAACAGTCATAGACTTATGTTTCCGTATTTTCAACAGTTTTAGACTAGCATTGCCATGCTTTGTATTCATGTATGTCATGTTTCTCTTTGAATGTTCCATTATATGCACAGCTAAATCTTAGATGGTTCAGCTATGTTTCTCTTACTAGACATTGTGTTGATGTTTTGTCCCTCTAACTGCCTGTCTTTACACCCTAGATGAGATTGTGTGCACGCTAGGAGAAGGCGCCTTTGGGAAAGTGGTTGAATGCATTGATCACACAAAGTAAGTTCTGATTTTAGCCTGCACCTCTAGTCTATGCTTGAAAATTGCTAAAACAAAGAAAGGTCAAGTAGTCTTCTTTCATGGTTTGATTGGTTATGATGAATTTTGTACCCTTACCCATTTGCCTTTTGTTTGATCTGTGTTGCTGTTGCAGTCGGGGCACCCGTGTTGCACTGAAGATCATTAAAAACATTGAGCGCTATCGAGAGGCAGCCATGTCTGAGGTTGAGGTGCTGGAACAGATTAACTCTGTTGACTGTGACAGAAGATAGTGAGTATCTGCTAATATCTCTCACTGGAACGAGGACCTGTCAAACAAGAAATTGTGTATAATTTTCTTCATTGGTTTTCTTTGTTTAGAGTAATTCAACTTAAGGTTACTTGGATGCAATTATCCATACAAGGCTAATAGACACTGTTAATCGTAGACAAGCGTTGTTTGGTAGGAATACAGCATTTGGATATGTACTGATTTGTTTTTCTTCACTTTTTAGTTCTTGTGTCCGAATGTTGGACTGGTTTGATCACCATGGGCATGTGTGTATTGCATTTGAGCTGCTTGGCTTGAGTACATTTGACTTCCTCAAAGAGAACAACTTTCAGCCCTTTCCTGTAGACCAAATCAGGCACATGGCCTACCAGATCATCAGGGCAGTCAAATGTAAGTTCTGCTGCATAATATTTCATAGAAATGGGTTTGTAAAACACATTGATGCTGATGTTTTCATTCTTCGTTCACAAAAAAAAATGAAACTAAACATGGCTGTTGATGTTTTGTGAATGGTTGCTAACTGTATCTCTCTCTCTCTCTCTCTCTCTCTCTCTCAGTCTTGCACAAGAACAAGCTGACCCACACAGATCTGAAGCCAGAGAACATACTTTTCATTGATTCAGAGTATGACCTTGAATACAATGCAAAAATGGTAAGTGGAAAAGCATAAGAGTGAACAATTATGAGCTCAGTCTGTGTAGCTGTCAGTGTTTGGTTCTAAAACATATGTGTAACTAAAATTTCTCTCATGGTTTGTCAGAAGCGGGATGAGAGAACTGTGAGGAAACCAGATGTAAAGGTGGTTGATTTTGGGAATGCAACATATGAGCATGAGCACCATACCACTGTGGTGTCCACAAGACATTATCGTGCGCCTGAAGTCATTCTGGGTGAGCAGTCATACACTTTATGCTCTGTTTGTCTACTGTAGTTATTCTTTTATTTGATTGTGTGATTGTGAGTGTTCGAGTAATCACATTTTTGTCTGTTTACAAACAGAACTTGGCTGGAGTCATTCCTGTGATGTGTGGAGTATAGGTTGCATTCTTATTGAATATTACCTTGGAACAACACTTTTCCAGGTGAGGGGTCAACCAATTAATAATGAGAGCCACATGTAACCTGCAAGTTGACTGCTTTTAACTGACCTATATTTTTGAAAAGAGCACACTTTTGTCGTAACTTCAGCACTTGAAGTAAACTAATAAAGTTGTGTTTTTTTAGACACATGACAGTAAGGAACATCTGGCCATGATGGAGAGAGTTCTAGGCCCGATACCAACACCAATGCTGCAGAAAACAAGGCAAGTACAGTCTCCTGTTGATCGTCACATGGCAGTGTGTGTCATATTCCATGAACTCCGTTACAATGATGCCTGTTTTGCTGTCTTGCAGGAAGCGGAGATACGTCCATCGTGACAAACTGGATTGGGACGTTCACTCCTCATCAGGAAGATATGTTAGGAAACATTGCAAACCTCTCAGAGTGAGTATCTCCTTAGACAACACTAAAGAGCAGACAGTATTCTGTTGCTTTCCTTTGTTTATTCTTATCGTTCTTGGGGTGTACATAGTCTAGTATAAAGTTAGGTCACTCTTGGCACAATTAGCTTATTTGCTGAGACGTGGCTTAGGCAGAAGCTAAGACAAATTGAATGTATTGCTTTTTCCCCCTCATTGTGTTAAGCTCAGCAAACAAATGGAAGTTGTGCACTAACATTGCAGGAAAATGCCCTGCTTAATTACGTTTATTGTAGATGTTAACTTGCTTTCACTTTGACAATCAACAAAATGTGTAATCTGATCACAAGCGTTCACATTTTTGCACTGTATATTTCTTGTATCTTTTCACTTGTTTACAACACCCATGATAATACCAGATCAGATGAGTTTTGCAGCTGAAATAGCTTGGTACATTTTACAAGATATACAAGTTGAAGGAATCGTGATTGTTTTTGTTAGTCGCCTTAAGATTCTGGTATATCTGGGTTACTGTCATTGGCTATGTTTACATGCGAAGATTTTTGCCAGTCCGATTGAATTCAGAGTGAGGTGTTTATTCTCACTCTGCTCAACAATTTGATGAAAATCTTCGTTTACATGCCCACTACAAGTAATCCGATGCAAAATGATGCGCGTGCGTGGAGCAGCGCTGAGAGTAAATGTTACCATGACAGCAAACATCAAGTGAGGTCCAGTCAGAGTGAGATGAGTTTCCAGTTGGTGTGCGTGTGTTTTTAATGGTTTTAAATTGATGTCAGACTCAGAAAAACGTCCTTCACATGTACTTATAAAGGAAGATGTCGTGCTCTGAGACACATAAGCTGGACGTCTGTCCCACTGCAGTCTTTTAAAGCTCAGAGTATAAACCTCGTCTCCTCTGCAGACCAGCTTCTGCTCCGCCTTGTTGAACTGTAAACCTTTCGCTATGACGTGCCACGCATGCACAGAACACTCTTACACCGTCCGATTGGAGTGTAATCAGATTCAGGCGTTTACACAGCTATTATTCTTGTATTTAACAGATTATTTAGAGGTTTACCCACCTCGTTCAATCGGATAGAAATTGTAATGGCCTCAATCGGATTAGTGTATTCCGATTGAGGTGTTTACATGGACCTATTCTATTCCGATTGAACTATTAGTTGGATTATTAACGGATTATCAGGCTGCATGTAAACGTGGCTATTGTCTTACAAGCCACTTGGTACCATCATATTGCACTGAACCATTAACCACTCAAAGTCATTAATGATCTTTCTTTGTGGATTATTTCAAATAGCAATACATGATCTCCAAAAGCCTGGAACACGAGGAGCTATTTGACCTCATTGAGAAGATGTTGGAATATGACTTGACTAAGCGGATCTCTCTGGATGAAGCCATCAGACATCCTTTCTTCAACCTCCTCAGGAAGGGCCAGAAGTAACATGAACCATAAATCTGAGTTTCTGCTCTCCAGGAGAGTTGTGTTGAAGTGACTGCATCAGTCCCACATAGGCACAGTACTGTTTTCATTCAATGATTTGTAATTTATTTGTGACTTGTAATTTGTGTTGTGTTTTACATTCTGATTAATTTCAGATTTGTAAGTCTTAAAGGGGATGGGGTTGTAGGGGATGTGGTTTTGTTCCCTCATTTGATAAATATTTGTTGGAGAATCATCCAGCTTAGTGCATTAATTGTGTGTATTGGTGTTTGAACATGACTGTAGGGATCACTCAGTTTTACAGATCTGTGACTTTTTGTTTCATCTTTAATAAATCATGCTATAGCTGTTACGTTGTCTTCACTTGTGCTTCATTGATGGTGCAACCAGAAGAGCTGAATTTGCAGTACTGCCAGATGTAGTTGCCACGTTTAAACACTTGATGGCAGCAGAGTTTGTGGAACTGCTTTATGGTCACCAGATTTGGGACTTTTGAGTATTTTGCTCTTGAGTGAATTCACAGCACAGTTTTCCTGTCCTCTGCCTGTGGATGAAGGTATTTTTAGCCCAGGTTTAGTTTATTTGCTGTCGTTTTTCATTCATTTCCCTGCAACAGGTAATGTGGATTTAATGCTACAAACTTTCCATTAACAGTTTTCAGCCCGTTTTTTTTCACTTCTATATGCACCACAACTGAAACGGAACCTTAGAAATATTGTGTTGGTGACCCAGAGCTTGTAAGTTGGTTGAAATGTTGGTCTTGACACCAATACAAACCAAGTTTATGCTTTTTTTTTTTTTTTTTTTCCCCCAGTGTTATTAAAGATATACATATACAGCTACATATACATGTTTAATCCTTTAATGTCAATATTTGACATTTCAAAACCCTGGTCTTTGTATTGACTTGCAAACAAATCTGAATACATTTTTATAAATTGATCAAACTGGCTAAAAACTACATTATTTTCATGTCAATCTTGTTCTCATGGGGCTACTTATTGTTGCCAAAAAAATAATAGAAAATCCACATTTAATTGTAAATAAAATGATGGAAAAATGGCCAAATGGACACTGTTGTTAGATTATTATAGAAAACCTCTTTCCAAATTCTGTGACGTTTTCATCATAAGCTTAGTTGTACTGTTTGATTGGCTAAACGGGGATGGTCAGATATCTGTGTACACTCCCACCAACTCACAAACATGCATGTTTTAAAATGATCTTGTTACTTGTTTATTACTGGCTCCAAATTAGCTACCTAGTTAGCAGAAGGGTTCTAAAATAAAAAAATAAAACTAAATAAAAGGAACCATGTTTGGTGCTGTGTCAGCATAACTTAAGGTTCAGCTGCTGCTTTTATCAGCCGGGTATGGATAAATGGTAAAGGGGCACATTTCAGGGTGCTGTGAGGCAAAAAAATACACAAAGCAAATGTATTTTTAAGATTTACCACGATTTTACCATGATCACAAATGGTTTTGGATAGTAGAATTTTATATATGTGTGTATATATATATATATATATATATATATATATATATATATATATATATATATATATATATATGTGTGTGTGTGTTGTAGACACTGTGACCTCTGGTTCCTATCACTACCACTGTAAAGATATTAGAGTCTATAAGTTTCTCTCTGAATTAACGACTTCACCTCAAACCACTTGATGACATTGTTTACTCTTCAGTGGCTGAACTGGTCAGCCATACCAGGTGTAGGATCAGAGGATGAGAACTACAATTACACTGGCCTGCCACCAGGACAAGTATGGAAGTGTATAAAGTGTTGACTCAGAAAAGAAAAAGAATAATATTGGACTCAATGTTTTTATCAGTCAGTCAGAAACCTGATGGCTATGTATGCACATACGTCAAAAAACATAAATGTGCATATATATATATATATATATATATATGACACAAATATACATCTATCTACAGAGCCCCACTGGTGACATACTGTATAAATAAAAATAATGCGTGACCACGACTTAGTAAGGTGTGGGAACAAGATAATTAAGTCGTAGCCATGCCTTAGTAAAGCGTCAGAACAAGATCCTAATGCGTGGCCACGACTTAGTAAGCCATGATTTCATTCCCACGCCTTACTAAGTATTGGCCACGCATTAGGATCTCGTTCCCACTTAATTAATTACGTTAATAAGGCGTGGCTGTGCATTATTTTTATTTATACAGGATGTCACCAGCGGGGCTCCGTATCTATCTGGACGTATACGAATAATATAGGGATAATGCATCTACTGTCTGATATATGTCTAATACATATGTCCAGTACATGGAACATATTTCCGCATATGTCAGCATCATACATTCTCTACGACTTAGTAAGGAATGGGAATGAGACGATTAAGTCATGGCCACGATCTCATTTCCGTGCTTCACTAAGTCGTGGCCACGCATTATTTTTATTTATTATTATATGTGATACATTTAAATCGGATATGTAGGAAACTTCATGTTTGCTAAAATATGTCCTATATTTGAAATCCGTACATTGCCTTAAATCCTTACATCTTCTTTCTTCTTTATTGAAATATTCTTCTAGTAGTTGAAGTTGGGACCCAATTGGACAGGCGCGTGCTAGGCTAATAAAGCGAACCAGGCGCGCGCTCTCTTGCCCAGCGATCGAGAGAGAGAGAGCGAGAGAGAGAGAGACAGAGAGAGAGAGAGAGAGAGAGAGAGAGAGAGAGAGAGAGAGACTGACTGACTGGTGAGCGCGCGGAGGCTCTCGGCATTTCATGATGGATCCTGTCTCGTGCAAGGCTGCGGGCAGCGAGGGCTCCGGAAAGCAGCGCGCGCTGAAGGCTCTGCGCCTCGCGCTGCTCATCCCCACCGCCTGCCTCGCGCTGGCTGTGGGCTCAGTGGCGCTCAGCCTTCTGGTGACCTTCAGGAGCCAGGACATGGAGAGCCGGCTGCACGCGCTGGAGAAGGACAGGGCAGCGTGCGCCCCGGTGGACACACGGACTCAGGACGGGACAGTACCGGAGCAGTCTGGACGGCCTATATTGACGGAGGAGCTGCGCGAGCTGGTGGAAACAATCGTGCAAGAAGTGAGTGCGTTTCACTAAACTCAGAAAACCTCCACAGGTCAGTCACAGCGTCTCCAGAGCACTGAGGTCTGTTCATTATGCGCTATAAGACACCACACAAACGCTGGTGGACACCTGCTCGGCCAGCTTTTCCACTGAAATAAAGGGAATTGATAAGGAGTTTGGGAAGGCTGGGAAGTCTGGGAAGGCTTTACACTAGATGTTGGAACATTGCTGTGAGGATTTGACTGAGCATTAGTGAGGTCAGGTACTGATGTTGAATGGTTGGTTCTGGATCACTCAACTCATCCCAAAGATACTGGATGGAGCTCCATCACTCCAGAGAACACAGTTCCGCTGCTCCACAGCCCAGTGCTGGTGGGCTTTATACCCATCTAGCCCATGCTTGGCATTGGGCATGGTGACCTTAGGCTCATGCATGGCTGCTTCAGAGCATCCGGTTCTATTGGTCAGCGCTCTTCTACGCAGTTGTATGGCTGTATCAGAAATAAGTGCTCCAAAGTTTCACCAGGTATAAAGAATGCATAATTCTAGGAAAAACCTTGAAATGCTATAGAATCTTATTGTTTACGTTATGTAGAAGTCCTTTATGTTTTAAAGGGCAGGTTCTTTAAAGAATCACCAATTAAAAGCTTCATTAGAGACCCAAAGGTTGTTCTTCACACAGTTTCTGTTTCAGTACTTGAATTTGTCTAAGTGGTTGTCCCAGATGTTTGTCTCTTGGACGTCTGATGCAGGAGTTGGTGAAATTGCATGGACACTCATTCCAGTGGTCACCAACCCTACTTTTGACTCATTGTAGGTTTTACATCCAAACCAAGTCTTAGGCACCTGATACATGTTGTTGAGGGCTTCTGATGTTGGGCAGTAGAATCATCATGCATGATGGAAGAAGGTTAGAGCCAGTGTGTGAAATACTCCTTGGTATTTGAGGGGTCCTATGTGGTTTGGATACTCCAGTGCTGGCTAACTGCCACCTCACTCACTTTAGCAGCATTGGTTCTGGCTTCACTGGCACCAAAATGTTTGGCTTAACGATTCTTCTGTTAGCAAGGCTCCTTTCTGGTATGGTAATGTGCTCCTCCTCATATTGAAATCTTGCACATCTCCTCTATAGTCGTTGGCTTAAGAAATGATCAGTAATTCACTCTTTCTACCAGTTTCTTTCAAATTTGGGCACGTTTTTAGATTTATAAATATGCTTTGGGACAGTTTTTCAGAGGTATTCTGAGCATAGTTACAGTTGCAAGCGTCACTCTGAATCAGACCAGCTCTGATTTATAGTTGAGTGTATTTCACCTTAATGAACAGTATAACTTTATAATAAGCTGGTTTTCAGAGACCGCTGAGATTTTTGATTTTGAGACATTCAGGGGGTCCCAAAAGATTACATTTAATGGGTCCTAGACCCGTGTGAGTCTGTGTGTCTGTCTGTCTGCCCTGCGATGGACTGGCGACCTGTCCAGGGTGTATCCTGCCTTCCGCCCAATGACAGCTGGGATAGGCTCCAGCAACCCCCCCGGCGACCCTGAGGGAGAAGCGGCTTAGAAAATGTGTGTGTGTGTGTGTGTATGTGTTGGGGGGGGGGGTCCTGGACCTCCTAGGACCTCTTGAATTTCACACCTTGTTTAGAGCTAAAAGAACTATAATAATTCTACATTAATTTCTATAGGACTACAATAAGGACCTTATGGTACATGGTACTTCAAGATATTACACAGGTGTTTTAGATGACTATAGAACAGCACTCAAGGGCTGTTATACAGAGCTGAATTAGTTAGATTGTTATAAGTATTACAATCCTAAAACTTTGGTCAAGTTGCATACCCTTTAGACATTTGTAGAGAAAACACGTCAACTACAAGAAGCAAACCACTGCAAGTTTTAGTGCATGATTTCTATTTACTCTCTGAGTTTAACATATTGCAAAAAATAAAACATGACATCTAAAATGTGCCATAACTTTTTCACAGACCATGTTTGAAGTCTTATTTTCCCCAATATGTTAAATTCAGCAAATAAACAGTATTTTTGCGTTAACATGTGCGGATGTGTGCCCAAACTTTTGCATGCAACTGTAGACAGCATCACCTAAGTTCAGATCATACTTTTGTATTACCACAGTGATTTGTAAAGGGTGAACATCTGCATGGTACTAAATGTCCAAAATATTGACCATTAAGTTAGAGACCAATGAGTTGCACGCTGTTGCTTACCAACCAAGGAGTCCAGTTGTAGTGCTAGAAGTCCAGCACAGCTCAGTTATTTACCTGCTCAAATATACCTAATTCAGCACCACCAGCAGGACTGTGAGGACATCAACATATAAGTGTCAGTGTAATCAGTTATTTCTTACACTATAAGTCACTATAGGTTTAGACTAAAAGTCTTTAGATGTTGGAACATTGCTGTGAGGATTTGATTGTATTCAGCATTAGTGAGGTCAGGTATTGATGTTAAATGATCATTTCTGGATCACTCCAGCACATCCCAGAGGTACTGGATAGAGCTCTATCACTCCAGGGATGCAGTTCCAGCACTCCACAATGCAGTGCGGGTGGCTTAAACTTCCCTAGCTTACCCTTGGAACAAGCATGGTGATCCTAGGCTCAGGTTTGGCTGATATAGAGCGTCCCTTTGTATTGGTTAATGCTTTTTAATGGAGAATATGCAAACGGTATGTGTGAACAATGAGGGCAGAACTCACTGGAGTAGCATAATTCACTACAGTGTCTAAATACTTTTGTGAATATAGTGAATCCTAGTAGCGTGTTGTTCTTGAGAGAAACTTTCTGGGGGAGAAATGTGACAGTAAATGTCATAAGCAAACCCAAACTTTTATGATTTTAATCGGTGTTTCGGATTTAATGTCTTAATAGTTTTATTTTCACATCTGTGAAAGAAAACTTTAAGATTTCCACCTGTTTTTGAAGACATTATTAACTTTACAACCATGAGCACCTCAGAAACAGAGCCGTTATTTATTCTGTGCAAAGACTTAAGCAGTAGTTCTCTACACTAATCATGAACACTAGTCATGCAGAACATACAGCACAACGGTTTTGACGTTATATGTGTACAGTCAAATCATAAAGTTAGAACACCTCGTCATATTACGTTTTGTTGATTATCTAAGTAAAACATACTAACAGAGAGTACACGTAAATATGGCATTTTCCTGCAAATTTGAAGCACACAAGTTTTATTTATTTGCTGAGTTAACATATTCGGAAAAAAAAATGCTTTATTACTTTTGCACGGACCAGTTTTTCAGTTCAGCAAATAAACAGCAATTGCAATTAAAATGTGCAGAAGTGTGTTCTCTGTTGAGGATGTGTTTACACTTATTTACACTTTGAAAATCAACAAAATGCCATTTGACCAGGGGTGCTAAAACTTTTTCATGCAACTGAATATCATGCTGTAACGTTTATGCAATTCATGAATGACTGAACAGTTGGAAAGCTGTTAATTGCCACCCAGTGGATGTGAATATTTTGCCTCTAGCTGTGTGATATTCCCCATGGTGTGAAGTTCTAGATTAGGGATCATTACTGTCTCTGTGGATTCTCAGTCTGACGGTGTTATTTCGTGTCTCCTGTATCAGAGGCTGGGCGAAGTGCTGCCGAAAATCCGCCTGGCGAGAGACCTGACCCAGGAGTGCAACTGTCCCCCAGGTATGTGTCCTTTGTCTTATTGGCCTTTTGGTATTTAGAGCAGAGATGTTTACGAGTCACTTTACGCAAGTCCCAGTCAAGTCTCGAGTTTCTGAGGGGTGAGATCGAGTCTTTAGTCATGTACTGGAGTCTTTAGTCATAAAGTTTCTAACTGTTATTAACAGTTAAGCTGGACTTGTTAGCGTTTATACAGAATGCTCTGCAGTGCACGCTGTATTGGGTACAGCCTTGTATTCTGGAGTCAGACTCTTATTTTGGATGGCCCTGTTTGTGTTCTTGCACATGAAATAGTCATTTTTGCTCTGTTCTGTTTACTTTCAGGTTAATATAGTCAGTAATCGTCAGCATGAAATATAAAGTTACAGTCATATGCAAAAGTTTCAATGATGTGGTGTTGATTTTCTACATGAAAATAGGTTGACACACAGGGCACAAAATGAGGCAGCTTTCTGCATATTTTACAGCACAATTTCACTTTAGATAAAAACATAATAACATTAAATGCAAAACATAACTTTTGCACAAGCCATAATTTATGCTTCTTTTTCACCAGTATATTAAACTTAGGAAATGAACAGTGACTGTGTATTAAAATGTGCAGAAGCATGTTCTCTGTGGAGGGTGTGTTCACTTGTTTTCACATTGCTAAAATGTAATTTAACCAAAAAAATGTAATCTAAACTTTTGCACATGACCGTCTATCAACTCACTACTGTTCAGAAACAGATTTGTAAATTGTTAAAAACAAACTTATCTTCAGGTATCTCACAGTATTGGCATTTTGTGTGTTTCTATGTCCATCAGATTTGCAGATTTTTAGCTAAAGGTTTTAGTAAAATGTTTTTTTTTTAGCCATTTTTGTTTTCTGATGCTGACAATGATACCAAAACCTTGAGTATTGTCTGATTCTGATGTGGATTCAATATGTTTTTTTTTTTTTAAAGATAAGATTTCAAATACGCCTAATGCAATTTAAGTGCAGAAGCACCTGTTAAACCTTTTAAAAAAATTATATTCTGCAAATATGTGGAAAACTACACTCTCATCACAGTAGCCATAAAATATCATTTCCACCTATTTTGGGAGCTCGTTTTTTTTTCTTCAGTAATGTGGATCAAATATGTCTCAGTGGTATTGTATATGATGTCCAACACCAAAACCAACTGGATTTGGCAACTGGTGAGCAAGCCAGTCAACATTTATAAAAGTGTTTTTAATGTGCCTAAATTTGATTTTTTTGTGGCATTTTGCATGAAGAAAGCTGTAATTTTCTGTTTTTATCTAAGAACGACTGTCTTTGTGGAGAGGTATGAATTCTTTTCTCGCCTTTTCGCTTCTCGTTGCTCACTAGCAGCTCAACACAGAGTCAAGACACTTCACACACAGAGACCCAACCGTGTCCTAGTTAATATGATAGCAGAGTTACAGGAAAAATATTTCATTTGATTATATAAGTTAAAAATATCAGAGTCAATTTCCACTCTATCAGTGAAGCAGCCATTGTAGGGCGTGTATAGGGGTATCAAACTCCACCGCTAAAGGGGTCATATTAAAAAAATCGCAGCAAATCCGTGGGCCAAATCCGTGTTTTTATTCCATTTTTACTTAATATTTTGCCATGACCCGAATGGCCACTGTTGTTTTCAAAATATGCCCAAGCTGCAACAGCAAAATAGGTATTGAATACTTATTCAAAAAGAATTCTAAATAAAAATAACTATAAGGTATTTTTTTAACCTGCCTATTTGCTTGAACAAGACACCAGGCATCTTTTTGTGTAACTGCTGGCCCATAGACTTTTGATGGGGGAAGAGGAGTGGGAACACACACTATGTTGCAGTGCATACTGGGGACTGTAGTGCATCTCAGGGTAAATGGGGCTAATGATAATACAAAATTAGAATAATTTCGCTATCCCAGCAGGACGGTGTCACAGACCTGCACAAAGCTAGTTGGTTGTTTTTCTTATACTAACATTGAGCTACATGTATCTGCTGCTGTTACTTGTGACCTACATTACTTTGCCTAATGTTATATTATGCTATAGGTTATGCTATGTTTCAGGCTAGCTATGTTACAGAGTCTGAGCTGAAATGTTTCTTTTCCTTCTAATATCCTGATGACGTCTCTAATATGGACAGCTAATGTTCTTTAATGCTCTGTAATTATGATTCTGTGTTATTTCTTGTAAATGAGTATTTGTGCAGGTGTTGATGTGCTGTAGATGGTGAGCTGTGAACTAGCCTGAAGGCTAACACTTAGCCTTAACGTCAGAGTGTTGAGTATTGCACAGGTTTTTGTTTTGCGTGGGTTTTTGGCTCTTTGGGAAGTCAGGTGTCTGTATAAAGGTTAAATGTTGTTTAATGACTATAATTGTGAAGCGTGATGGGACATGTGCAACAATTAGAGATTTCTGTGATGCAGTTTACTGCTAGTGTTATTTTTCTCAGGCCTGCCTTCAGACTCTCTTTCTCTTTCTTTCTACCTCTCTCCCGCCATCTCTTTCCTTGTCTCTCGCTCTTTTACTTTCTCTGTCTCTCTTTCACTCTCTTCTTTCGCTCTCTCTGTCACTCTCTCGCTCATTCTGTGTTTTTCACTCTCTCTTTTTCTAACTCACTTCCACTCTATTTGTCTCTCACTCTTCCTTGCCTCGTCTGCTTGTATCTCTCTTTATCTCTGTTTCACTCTCTGTCATTCTCTCCCTCTCTCTTATTGCTCAAATGTTCTTTGACTGAGTCTTTCTGTCTCTGTCTGTCTCTCTCTCTCTCTCATCCTCTCTTTCTTACTTTGTGTCTCTCTAAAGTTTTCTCCTGATGTTTATGTGTGTTGTGAAAGGCAGAGTGACAGGAGATCAAGGTTAAAGGACGAGAGAGAGAGAACATCAGCTTCTGTTTATAGATGGTGAACATGTTTGTGTGTGTGTGTGTGTGTGTGTGTGTGTGTGTGACAGAGGGTCTTGTGTGAGTGTGTTTGTGTTGGTTTTAAGGGGGGTTGTAGCGCCTCAGAAGGGCCGACAGAGGCTCTAGATTGAAAGGTGAGCCTCTTTCATTTTAGAAGCAATGACTGCCACCTAAAACCAGAATCGTGTGGCCGACAGGATCAGAGGAAGCGAGAAAGAGAGAGAGAGAGAGAGAGAGAGGTATTTTTGTCTCCACAACAGATGCTGGCTCGCTACCCAGCTATCGACCAAGCATTAATATACCATCATGTTGTTAAAGTAGACAGTAGTGAGAGAACCGTTCATAATATTGTCCTCTATGGCATGAAAAAGTATATAAGATGCAATTAAGCACCCTCAAATTACTTTACACAAGGACAAAACAGTGTACAGACCAGTGCTGTAGCTTAGTTACAGGTTTAGGGGCCAGCTAGCGAGCATTGCTCTAGTGATGATGACCAACTAGCCCTCTTCACTGTAGCAAAATGATTATCCCTGTTCCCATAATCAGAAGGGATCATTTTTGAATATTAAACACAACACACGATTGCTTACCTCACATTTAACTGAGTAGTATTGTTTACTATAACATCACTCTTTCTCATCCCAAAGATGTTGGACAGAGATCCATCAATTTCACTTGGCGCTGGGCTTTCCACATAGTGATGTTAGGCTTGTATGCAGCTTCTCGGCCATGTAAACCCATTTAAACTCCTGCCACACATTTCTGATGCTGATGTTGCTTCTAGACGCAGTTTGGAACTCTGTAGTGAGTAATGCAAGAGAGAGTAAGTGATTTTACATGATTCAGTATATGGCAGCTGCACTCTGAGTTTGCATGGTCTACTGCTTTGTGGCTGAGCTGTTGCTGTTTTTAGACACTTCCATTTCACAATAATAGCACTTACAGTTGACTAGGGTAGATCTAGCAGGGAAGAAATATCACAGACTAATTTGTGGAAAAGGTGCCACCCTATGAAAGCGTCACGTTTAAACTCAATGACCTCTTCAGTCTGACCCGTTATACTGCCACTGTTTGTCTACAGAGGTTGCAAGGCTACGTGCTTGATTTTATACACATGTTGGCAATGGGTGAGGCTAAAACACCTGAACTCAATATTTAGGTGTCTACAAACCTTTGGCCACACATTGTATATATTGTTGTTCAGTTTTAGTGTACACAGACATAAATCATTGTGATGAGTGAGTACACTGATTATCATGTCTGAGTAAATGAATTGGTCATGGCCTAAGATATTTAGGAATTGTCTGGCCTTGATTGGATTCCACAGAGAATCATGGTCAACCACCATAATTCCAGCACATAAAGCTGTTGACCAGCATCCAGCAATGCAGGTGGTCTCTGTCATATTACCATGCCTTCGATCATTCTTCCTCTGCCCTGCAAACACGGTTTGCATGGGAGAGTGAGAATGTCTTAATGAGCTGTCGACTGAGCCGGCTGTTTCCACACGCCTGTTCATTCTCTCTGCCTGTTCTCACCCTTTTTGTTTCTTTTCTGAAGCTGAGGTGAGTGACTGTGGTTTAGCCTGTGTCAATTAATGCTCAAATAAAAAGCAACCTGCACCCCTCGGTGACAGAGTGCTGCATTATCATTCACTTTCTTTCCCCACCTCCCATTTCTGTATCTCTTTCGTCAAGTTGCACTTGTGTTTTAGACGAGTTTGGCTCCTGAAAACTGGTGACAAATGCCACCCACATTCATCACTCTGAAGAGATGCTGTCTTTCAACACTCTTTTCGCTGCATGAAGTGCCAAGGACCGACCGAGGCGTAGTGCAACTCATGTAATGACTGACAGAAAGCAGAGAATCTGTTTTTACATGTGAAGATTTATCACTTTAAAGGACTTCTAATCAACACCATCCAAAAACATGTATCTCCAAAATGGTAACTCTGTAGGAGAAGGCAAGGTCTTAAAGCACCGTTCCCAAATAAACACCTGAAAATAATAAATAGTCCCATGTGGTTTGTAGGCACTACACACATTTTTCACAAGAAAAATGTATGATCATGTGAAAACATGTCGTCATATGTGAAAAAATCACGTTATAAAATGTGCAATCACGTGAAAAATCGTGTGATCACACATGAAAACGTGCTGTCGTGAAAAAACACATGATCACAGGAGGAAATACATCCAATTATATGAAAAATCATGACATAAGAAAGCATGTGATCACACTTGAAAACATATTATGTGAATTATATTTTGTGAAACATTATATGAAACACTGTGCGGTCACATTTCAGGGCATGACATGTCACATGATTACATTTTATTCACATATTAAACAGCAGAAATCATGCAATTTGTTCTGCTCCACTGCATTTATCATGCAATTTCTTAGTCTTCTTGTTGCCCTTATTTAACATCAAAAAACCAAAGTGATCTCCCAAAGCTGAACGTTTGATGATATTTATTTAGTTTGTGTAATAAATTATTTTTAGGAATAAGAAAATAGGAATCTACATCACACCTCAGTTGTGCTCTGTGCAGATTTAAACAAATTTCAGTGGCCATATTCTCAGAAAGAAAGGACAGAAATATGTTTGGTTCCATAGAGTTCCATTGAGAGGGTTAAATGTTGTACTGTTCCTGGCTGTTGGGAAGCAAATGGATCATTCCAGTCTTCCAAACCACCAGTCTTCCAGATCCGCACATCTGAAAAGAACAGCCGAAGGTTATTTGTCCAGTGTTCCATTCTCAATGTAACATTTCCAGGCTGTTTTAGAATATGGTATGTGGGGTTTCTCTTGTGAAGGTGTTGGTCTTTCATAACAGAGGTCATTTACATCAGCCTTAAAGACACAAGCAGCCTGGGGATAAAGTGAGGTTGGGAATTCGTCATGTAAAAATGATTTTCACTCTTCACAAAATCACACAGTGGCAACCAAAAATGGACAGAATATAAGAAAAATATGGAATATGGACCATTTAAATAGACATCAAACAGACTAATGACATGAGAAGACGTAAACTCTGTAATTGCTTTTAACCATTTAAAATCCCAGACTTATTACATACTAAAGCTTATTATTCATCAACTACATGGACTACAGTGCAAACTGGCTCAGCTATTCTTAAGTGTAGAAATGTAGAATAAAACTTTGGACCTGCCAGTGGGATCTGGCCGTTTAGGGGGTCCTTGCATGCATTCCACTACCAATCTTGCTTATTAGGCTACTAATTAGTAGCACTCCAGCAGCCGACTGCAGTGTAAATGAGCTGTGAATAAGGCAAGCAAAGGTGTGGGAAGGTCTCAGTCTTTTAAATCACTTTTTAGAGGCAGTGAGTAATCGGAGAGGTTTTGGGTGTGGCAGATGGTTCTGATGAACATAGCACTGTATTTACTTTCATGTCTCCAAAAGGTTTGGCTTAAAATATCCTGCGAGCGTTTGGTAGCATGTGTTCTCTGTGTAATATCCCACTAGGAAGTTGTGCAATAAGATCCGGTCCTCATGTCATGGTAAAAGAGATGAGATGTGCGACTGGGAACTGTGAATGACCCCTTTTAGCACTTGGATGCTCCATGTGCTCCATTTTAGCCTCATCCTGTTCGACTCATTTAGCCGTTCTTTACACGTTTGGCACGTCTTTGATGGGTGTGGACGCCGTGGCTCAGCTGGATGCTCGAGGTCACGTTGAGTCCCTCTGCTTAGAGAGATAATGTACAACAAGAGTTAATAATCATATGGTGTAAATCTAATTCTTTTAGGTGATATGATACAGATCTCAAGTCACATGACGTGAACGATTCAATACACCTCGATTCACTACGAATCGGTTCAGCATCAGTATGGTTAAAACCAGCTGTGGTCCAATGCGATTCAGTTCAGTTAAATTCAACGTACGCTGATGTATGCATGACTCTTTAATGAAGAACATTTTCAAATAATTTTGACTTTATGTGGTCTGAGAGTCTTTACCACAGTAAATATGTCTTAATTATGTAATTAAGTAAGCCCTTGTTGGACCAATGATTTGATTTAAATCAGTTTTTCTTTGCACCAGATTCGTTTTTCTTTGCACCTCTAGAGCATTTACTTACATCATAAAAGAATAAACTGTTTTGCACATTTAGAGATGCTCTACAAACTCAGATCTCAGAGACACCAGAGCTGCGGTTCACAAATGCACTGCAAATATAGAAACACATGCAGCTTCAGAAATGCTGGAGAGTCAATCACAAGACAGTGTTTTCAGAGGGCACTCAAAGAGGACGGAGCCATTCAGGCCTTTAAATTATAGCTAACTAGCCAGCCAAGTTAAGCTTAAACTTACTGGAATGTGAGTCTCTGTGCTGTTATCAACTTGCTGATGAATGTGTTTTCTGAATTTGCCTCACAGTTATGAGTTTGCCACACATTTTCATTTCAGATAAGGTCTTATCAGCCACCATAGAATACATACTTGGCTAATAACTCATTCTGATGCAGATAAGTTTGCAAATACACTGAAAGTGAATCAACCTGATTCAGATGCATACATCATATCATATACAAGGTGATTCAAAAACATTCATCTGATTTCAAAATGACTTATTTCACTTGTAAATTATTATATAACAATGCAGTAAACTGTACATGGTTTAAATGAGCATACAGTTTATTATGTAGTTTTACAAGTGCTCAGAATGAACGCCATCCAGCTGTACGGACAACAATAACGCCATAGTCAAATTCATCCCAGACTCGATTGAGCACGTTAGGCATCACTGTACGGCTCTTTCAGTGTGATTTTAGAGACCACCCAGTGCTGTGGAGCTGTTGGAGGTTCACTGCAGACGAAAATCATGGTGCACAGTTATGACGGATTCACTCTTATTGAAGTGGAGAACGCAAAACTTTCTGCTCAGGGGTCTCCATCTCCTCACAGACTGAAGGGAGGCATCTTCCAGTCACAGTCAGAAACTCTATGACTCCCTCTTTCAGTTGGTATGTGATTGGTTCCTAGGCACCTCATGGTTGTAAAAATATGGTGCTTTGAAATCAGATTAATCTTTAAGATCAGATTAATCACCCTGTATATTGCATCAGCATATGTATTCATTGCAGAAAATAAGTAAGAAAAAATGGTGTTGATGTAGTATAACCAGTCTCACGGCTCCTTTCTGGGTCTGTTCAGAGCGTATTTGTTCTCTTGCCCTGTGGGTGGGTGGCGCGCACACACACACACACACACACACACACACACACACACACACACACACACACACACACACACACACACACACACACACACACACACAAGGGTTTCCCATCCAGACCACTTCTGTTCAGCACCCCCTTGTCTCTCATCGGACATCTTATTAAAGTTAGCTTTGTAAAACCACACTGTTTCAGTACACCAGTGGCCGTATGCATTCTTCCCTTTGGAAAATAAACAGCCCAAGGCAGGCTGGATAGTAGCTGCAGGACTTGGTGTGAATGGCTGGACTTCTAGACACACCCTCCAGCCATAAAGCCCCAACCTGCATATAAAACCTAAGCCTACATTGCACAAACGGTGCATTTGGCTCTAGCATTACAGTGTAAATTGCTAAATTAACAAAGCTCCATCTGACACTTGAAGATACTAAAATGTCAGGTTAACTTTCAGAAGTTCTAAGAAAAACATGATTCAGTTTAACCCCCTACAGGCCAAAGTTTTATTACACACTTCTTTAATGTAAGAACAGCTCAGCCAGGTTGGATTGAAGTCCCTGTAGTTTCTGAATATAAAATTTTACATAAAGTTAGCCTGGATTTTAGACGGTTATCTTTTTTAAGAGTGTTGCTTTATATATATGTTGATTGTGTTATGACATCCTTATGTACCCAATGTAGTCTCTGAATACTTTTGAAAAAACATTTCTTTGTTCATGCTTTTGCGTTTATTCCTTTTTATGCTTTTTTTTTTGTAGAAAGTGCAAAAAAGTCGAGAGACAGTAGGTCTGTACATTTGAAGTAGATATATGTGCTGGAAGTGAATTACATAACAAACACAAAAGTATCTGAGAACGTATTTTCCCATACTGCAGTCTAGCAAAACAACAGTAAATACCAAAAATTCTGAGATTTTTTCTTGCTTATATTGTTTCTTAATTTACTTCTCTAAATTTTAACACCTAACTATTGTGTTTGAGTTTGAGAGTGCTGTTATTAATTGATCAGTAATGGTGGTTGCATTGATAAGCAATTCTGCATTAAAACTAAATAAGTCTTAAATGCATAATGTGGTGGTGGTGATTGGGGGCAGCAGTAATGCACGTGTGTCTGCTTGGCCCACATTCAAAATTCCTCCAAAACTCGCTATGCAGTCTGGCATAGCATATGTACTGTAGGTCACAAAATTCCAGTAGGCCTTTGCTAAGGTGCTATTTCGGAATGCCGAGCTCGGCATACAGCATGGAAGTGATTAGATTGTGTTAGGTTTCATTATTGCGAGTCACAGGTGACATGGAAAATTGCCATAAATTTTAACGAGGGAAAGCGAGAAAACGGTTAACACTTTACGGATGTGTGCATCAGTTGCTTTGAATAGCTCACCACCTTCACACCAGGTCTACTTAAAGCCTCTACTATGGCCCACACGTTATTCTGAGCATCGTCTATGTATAAAGATACTGTACATAGATGAGACTTTCCTGCACCCAGTTTGGTTGGTGGCTTGAATGGCAGCAGTAAAAGAGTAAAACTGACCTCAACAAGAGGATGACTAACTAGGCCTATTAGAAATAAGCTCCGCCTCTTCTAGGCTGGGTTGGTGATGCAACACGTCAGCAACTGTAGAGCCTGTCTGTGGCGACCTGAGCAATACAGATGAATTTTTTTGCTTGGGAAAGCCTGAGACTCACCGCTGTGCAGCCCTGTGGATAAATAACAATTCTCTCTGACGTGTGTGGTGATAGAATCTTGCAAAAATTGCAGCATAAACAGGAGAGGGCCATTTCAGACGCTGTTTTTCATTCCACAGTTTCCGCCACATTCCTGATATCATTCGAGCCGCTGATGTTCCAGAGAACAATTAAAGTTAACATCGTTGTAGGCCTCATTCTTCCTGCTTCTTTGGTTAAAGGGCAATTCCGATTTTTCCAAAATGTCTGTATAATTCAGAGATTTAGAGGTAAACAGAGTCTTGCAGAGCGGTTTGATGTGAGATGGTTTGTTTCAGAAAAACTTGCGGACAGTGGGGGGTGATAAGAACCAGACATCATGCTGTCTTCAACACAGAGCCATTTTATTTATTGTCCAAAATGACCAGTGCACCTTCACATGTCTTCTGAATGTGATTTTCAGAATGCTGGATGAATAAGTGGTCAATCTGAACATTTTCTTCAGGGATTCCCATGAACACTCAAAGAACCCTTTGGATGATTTCTTTGCATCAAGGGGTCTTCAGATTGAAGGAGAATTTGCTGTAGATGGTTCTGCATAGAATCTTTTCGAAAAGGGTTCTATATTGTTATGGCGTGCAGCTTGTAACAGTAGAAGAATCCTTGTGGGTGCTATATAGAACCCTTTTCAAAAAGTTTCTATATAGAACCATCTATAACACAGTCACACACATTTTACATCAATCCGAAGAACTCTTTCATGATTAAAAGGGTTCTTTGCACCATGAATGATGGTTTGATTAAAGCTTTAAAGAGATTTCGACTTTTTTTACAATAGACTCATGGTGGAGAGGCGGAGTCTTCAAAAAGATGGTTTTTGAAAGGTCAACTCAAACTCAAAGGGTTCTTTGCATCGTGGAAGCGTTCTTCAGATTGATGGAGAATGTTCTGTAGATGGTTCTATATGGGACCTTTTTGAAAGGGGTTTTAGATAGCACCAAAAAGGGCTCTTCTATTGTTACACTCTAAAAAAGATGGTGCCTTAAAGAGTGTCAGTGGTTCTATATAGAACCACTTTCTTTACTAAAGGACACTTAGAGACCCATCTTTTTAAAGAGTGTCTCCACCATGAATCTTAAGTGAAAAACTCAAATCATTAAACAATGTCTGAGGCATCAGACAGTGTGTTCTAAATGCTCCAGACGTCTGGTTCCTTTCACCACCACTGCGAACAACTTGATAAGTTTGTCTAAAACGGGGAATTTCACGGCAAATCACTCTGAATGACTTTGTTTACATCTCACCAAAAATTAATCATAACTGTTTTTGGTAAAAAACAAACACACATTTCAGGAGGACAAATAAAAGGCAAGAAAAAATAAGGATGGTTTCAAAAGCTAAGTCATGTGTTTGGTCTGGTGTTCATGCATGAGCTATTGTGTGTTCTGGCCTTACAAAGCTGAACACGTTTGTAGAATTCATCCAGATGAGGTGAAAATAATGGTCCCAGCCAGGAAACCCTAATGACTGCCTTCAAATTCATCATGGGACTTGGGCATAGATTGAGGGGGGTATATGGGGGGTGGGTGTTCCCTTTAATGTTAGGGAAGGGGGCAGAACTCCACCCAAATAATTTGCTCTCATAACTTATAATAAGCTTAAATCTGTTTTCTGTCACATATTTACATTCCTGTGCACATGCAGTTTGTGTACAGTAAGCATCGTTCATGTTCCTTTACTCATGATGTTACTTTAATGATGTTTTAAAGTGAAGTAAACAAAGCAACCTGGCTATGATAATCTAAGACACTGCCAGCTTGTTATCTACTGCAGGCTGCAGTTCCATGGGATTAAAAAGACTAATGCTGTAGCCTAGTTTGTTTATCAATATCTAGCCCGCAAGTTTTTCAGGTCTAGTAGATGCATTTACTTCATTAAACCTACAGAAAAGCTTCTGCATCTAAAGACGTACACCTTTGCATGTCTAACTGGGTTACCAGGTGTCCGTTTTTGGACCGGGGAGTCAGATCTTGAGATATGGTGTATGAAAGCTTGTAAACATGTTTGTTCTCAGAACTTCCACTCAAAACGAGAGCATATATTTCAAGGAAATGTTGCCTTCATGTCCAGAAGGGAGTTGGTAATTATGAGCATGAAGCCTATTTTGTGGTGCAGCACAATTAGGGAAATTGATCCTGCATCTGGTTGGAGTTTTCCCGAAGCAATGTGGAAAAGGACACCACTGGCAGTCACAATATGAGGGTGGACTGGCCACAGTGAGTTTAGCACAGCCTCTATTGTCAGAGATTATAGCTTTATTTAAAGCCAGACATGACATACCAGAATACACATACCACTGGAACAGTGGAGATGTTAGTTCAGGACATAAATTCAAAATTCAGTTCAGTTTGTAGCAAGAATAAATGTATGTGCACCAGTCATTAATTTTCATGGACGATTTCTTTACAGCCAATTTTAAATATACTTACACTATATTGTCTTGTATATCATCTGCGTTGAGAGAACTTGAATGACATCCCATTGTTAATTCCTAGGATTTAATATGATGTCACCCCAGCCTTTACAGCTATAACAGCTTCAACTCTACTGGGAAGGCTTTCCACAAGGGTTAGGAGTGTGTTCATAGGAATTTTTGACCATTCTTCCAGAAGTGCATTTGTGAGATCAGACACTGATGTTAAATGAGAAGGCCTGGCTCACAGTCTCCACTCTAATTCAGCCCAAAGGTGTCCAACTGGGTTCAAGTCAGGAACAATGAAATTGGAAGATTACTAAGGCATTTTTTTTATGTGAAATGTTCTACCTAATATAAGAAAGCTAGGTTTAGGTGAAGGTCATGGGTCTTCCAGGATGATAAAGACCCAAAGCACACATCAAAAAGCACAACAGGATGGTTCCAAAGAAGAAGTGGACTGTTTTAAACTGGCCAGCAATGAGTCCTGATCTCAACCCCAGTGGAAATCTTTGGAGACTGCTGTAATCTGCCATGGGGAAGAGACATCCTGCAAACATCCAAGAACTTGAAAAGATTGCAGTGGAGAAGAGGGAAAAACTACCAGCAAGACAGGTGCAAGAAGCTTGTACATGGCTACCAGATTGTTCGGAAGTGGTCATTACTGCTAAAGCATGTGCAACAAAATACTAGGAAAGGGTGCCATTAAAAGTGTCCATGCCATATTTTCTTATCTTTAGAGCTGAAAATATCCATTACAATATTCCAATAATAAAACATTGGTATATTTCCTTTTATTTATGAAGATATTGTACGGTTTACATAAAGAGAAAAGAATGTCGATAATGATGGCCAGAACAGTAGCTTCTAAGCTAAGCTGAGAAGAAAAACATGAACTGGAAATTGCATGTTTAAAAAGAAAATGTTCCTGTTTCATTTCGTTGACTCAGTAGTGGGCAACGATGTGTCCAGCTACTGTCCCCAAGCTCATGTTAAGCTTGCTCTTATTTGCTGGCTGCAGTTTGGGAGCTCTGCAGTATGCATCACAGATAATAAGGTATTTCAGGTTTTACACTGGAGATTTGTCCATGCACATATGCTGAAGATATCAAGCCCACAGAGTCTCCATTTACTGTCTCTCTCCTTGTTTTTTACTATCTCAGGCTAAAACTAGGTTACTAGGTTGTCCCCATTGTGAGTTCAAGGCATCTAAATATTCGCCTCCGTGTCTATTTCAAGAGGGCTAAAAGCAGTCTGGGTCTTTTTCTCAAACATCATTTACATTTTGCAAACACTTTTATCCAGAGCAACCTTTAATTGGATCATCTTACACAGGTAGGTGAAGGTAGTGTTAGGAGTCTTACCCAAGGACTCTTATTGGTATAGTATAGGGTGTTTACCCAAACAAGGATTGAACCCCAGTCTACAGCATAGAAGACAGAGGGGTTAACCACTACACTACACCAACCACATCTCCACATGTTAGGCCTGATGTGTTGAGTGGTGCTGGGGCTTAACTGGGAGCTAAACTGTTGAGAGATGAGCAGTAGATATGAAAATAGTCTGTCTAGATCAGACACTGTAAGCTCAATTGATGAAAATATGCTGCCTGAAAGTTGAGGTTTCTTGTCAGCGCAGTCTTAACTGTGTCTGGCTTCGGTTAACTGTCATCCTCACTGGAATGACCTGCTTCAGTCATTCAGTGCATTGTTAAAAGGGCACAAATACATACACTACATAATTCCAATATTTGCTTATACCATTTGTGTGAGTTTATCTGATTAAGAACACCCTCCAGGTAATAGGCATATCATCTTATGGACTAGCCAATACAATCATCTGATCTCAGTCCAATGGCACATATATTCCACTTTCTGAGGGCAAACAAGATTAAATGCTCCAACAAGCTCTGAAGACAGCTGCAATGAACACCTGCATCACCAGGGAAGAACTTCTGATAATGTGTCTGATAATGTCCAGATTTCAGGCAGTTATTGATTGCAAAGGATTTTGGACCAAGTATTAAAAGTGATGGTTATATTAGTTTGTCCATTTACTTTTGAGCACCTAAAATGATGGGAGGGTTATGTATGAAAAGGGTTGTAATTCCAATACCATTCACCTGATTTAGATATACACACAAATCAAATTAAAGCTGAAAGTCTGCACTTTCAGTTCATAATATATTTCAGTAACACTTTACTGTAGGGTACGGTTCCTAAGGCTACATGACATCTACATAAGCTTGTCATGACGATTGACATAGACTTACATAAATGCTTATAAATGCCTATTCCAACAGATATAAACAATAGTCATTTGCTATAAAAGTTGTATATGCCAAGTTAGCTAAAGTAGCCTTTATGACAGATGATGCCTATTGGAATAAGCATTTATAAACATGTATGTAGGGTTATGTCAGTAGTCATGGCAGGTTTATGTGCATGTTGTGTAGCCTTATGAACTGTGGTCTACAGTAAAGTGTTATAGATATTTCATATATTCAGTTCATATGTTTCATTTAGCCTCAACCATGCTGTGGTGGTCAGCTAAAATAGCAGCACCTTTTATCGTCATTCCAAATATTTATGGACCTGGGGCCGGATTCATGAAAACTTTCTAAATAAAAAAGTTGTGAAGGTTCTTAAGACAAATACTAAGAATTTCATCAGAATGTCCTCAAATGCAATTCATGAAAATATCTTAAGAAGTAATTATTTTCTTAAAAAATCTTCATTGTTTTCTCATGTAGGCTACATTGCATTTTACCCCATACCATAAACAACAGATACATTTTGAGATAAATATCCACTCAGAGGAGCAAAATAGAGGAAAAACGTAAAACTAAGTGTGTAAAAAAATTAGCAAATGAGATCTAGAGGTGATGATGGAAGAAACAGCCAACAGGAAAAAAATTCTCATTGATAAATGCGATAACTCTGGGGTGACGGGTGAGGATGAACAGGACGAGCAGCAGAGGTAGCGCCCATGATAAATGTAGTTGCCTACCTTGTCAGAAAAGAAAAGAAAATAAGAGAATTTTTAAGACGTTATTTGAAGAACAACAACTTCTCTTAAGAATGAAGTTAAGAAAAAACACAATAAGGTTTTATTTCTTAAGACACTTTCGTGAATTCGGCCCCTGATTATATATGACCGTGGAAAAACCTGGACTCGTTTGAAGGCTTAAATATTAGAAACAGCCTTTAACTGTCGTTGGCTAGTCTTGACCTCGTATATATACATGTTTAACGGGACTCCACTGAAGATGACATTGAATATAACACAGTTCAGCCATATGGCATGCACTACTTGGGAGGGCACTGCTAATCATATGGCTCATTGGTCTAAACTCAGCACTGTTGCTCATGCCATAGTTCTCTGGGAGAGTTTCTGTGTGTGCCTATGTGCTGCTGTAAAGGTTCTGGGCATAATATTAGATGGTACTATGAATGAATTGCATGAATGAATCCCAATATCCCATGACATCTTTATTATTTTTAGCTGATATTATTAAAGAGTTTATTTAAATTCATTTTTTGACCATTTGTATTGGTCCATTTGTTTTGCCCAATGTATAGGGCTGCTGGCCCTTTGAAGTTTTGTAAAAAATAAAAAAAATGCAAAAATGGAGTTGGGGAGAGATGAAATACACTATATTATATATGCATTATATGATTTTTTAAATTGATTTTTAATCATTAACAGTTTCGGTTTAATGAAGACATTACTTAAAAGCTTTTTCAATTCTTAACACGTTTTTCAATACAGCATGATTAGTTCCATACCCTTTTTTGTTAACCAAGCTAAAGGTAGATATTGTCATTTTGATTTCTGGAGTACAGTACATCACTTTAAAAATAAATGCATTGCTCTCACACAGGACGTTATTTGATTCTGTAAATGGCTGTATAAAGTGCATGTGTGGTAGAACTGCTTGTTCCTGCCCCCTGTTCTCTGATGCTAATCTGGGCCTGGCACCGAAATGTATCATTGAAAGTCCGAGAAGCCTGTATCATATTCTGTAAATGACAGAACCAAAACTTTCAAGATGTTTGGCAACCACAAGGAGAAAACTAAGCCTCTAAACAACTATAACTACCTGAACAGTGCTTTCTGAAGCGAGCTTGCTAATCTCATACCTCCACATCTACATGAAGTCAGATGGTAAGACGGTCAGATGGTCTTTTCTCCATCTCCTCTTGGCTTTAGACCTTAGAGCTCCTTAAGGGCCGGACGTCCATCAGCATGCCGCCTCTGCTCTGGAGCTGGCCCTATCAGATGACCTCATTACCTCTGTTTTTCCTAGCAGACTTGGCTAACTACTAACTGTCCATCAGCAGTCAGCTCGACACTAGCACTTTTCCCCATCGGAGCTGGCCAAGTGTTGGCCAATGAGCAGTGGCAGACTTCAAAAACAGCAAATCGATGTTTCAGACGTTTGGCTTTGGATTCGGAATGACATTCAGTTTCATGTAGATGATCAAAGATGAGCTAACGTTAAACATATCAACCACCTCTTGCATTTCTTACCCTTTTTATGGCTTTCCTTACTTGCCTGAGTAAATCTCAGACCTTTCGTCTTTAATTTTGTAGGGAAAAACAATTAATCAGTTCTGTGATCTATTAGCTGGGTCTTCATTCTGGTCTTCCTTTTTCATTTGTTTGAGGCATTGCAGATCTTCTATTTTACTTCAGTGGTCGGAGAAACCTGGGCTTGTAATTCAACTACTTATAAATAATCAAAATCAATTCACTTGCTAACATTTGCTAACATAGAAACATTTGGTTTCTATTTCAGTTGCTAACATCACACATTTTGAGTTAATGTGGAACACTGGGACTCTAACCAAAACACCTCCCATAAAGCGATGATGAGAATACAGAGCTCCATCTCAACATCCATAATCTCATTCCTGGAACCTGATTTGAGACCGCTTTGTTCACCCTTAAATCATTCAGCTACATGTCTAATTGATTTGACTTAGCAGGGAAAGCAGGAGAGAAACATCAGCAGGCATAGCTTTCAGCTCGGCTTCGGCATCCCTGGCTTTCATTAAAGATTCACTATTTTCATAAGGGGGTCTCCAAGTGGTTTCCATGTGTAGCACACTCATGCTTTTCATGCTAATGGACCCTGCAGTACATTACTGTCCGCCGTGCTATGTAAGCTCTCCATATGTTAGCATGAAATGTCAGGGGCTATGACGGCCATTAGGCCTAGTCTTATTAGTAGTGTATGTCATTATCAGGAAATTCTGATTGTAGATGCATAGGGATTAGTGTTGTAGTCCAGACCTGGACAAATCATGGTTGAGTCAAGGATGTGACCTGGACAAGCAGAGACCAAGACTTTGTATTTCTGATAAAATGTTATTCCATATTAAGATTTCTAATAGCATGTTGGTGCCAAGCTAATGTTGGTGCATATTAACATTTTTGGCAGTTTTATATTAAACATAGACATTTGAAGCTTATAAAGGAAATTAACTTATACTTTGTAGCTATTTCTGTAGAAGCTGCTGTGTTTTCTGTTTATAAAACCCTGACTGGAACCTGGCTAGACTCTGGTTTGTAATATATATATATACTAAGTTTTGGACAGGTCAAGACTGGTTGTTTCAAGAATTTAAATTATTGTTTTCAAACAAAAAACTTAACAATGACATTTAGTATTAGTACTTGAAATTGAGTTGAAATACAAAAAAATCATAAGACTAATGGTCCTAGGGCTTACCAATTGCCTTTTTTATGATTAAATGAAAACACAGTAACATAGTAGTACTTGATATTGTTATAACAAATATATTACCACATTTTGGTTAAATAAATTTAAAAAGATCAGTGCAGATAGAAGGGCTTGCGTTTGATTGGTTTTGAGCATAATTTGAGTGTTCCTTATAATGAGACCAAGCCACGACTGAGTAAAAGTAATGTTGAGACCCAGACAAACCTAAGACCTCTAATGTCTGGTCTTGAGAATGAGACTGGACACTAGTAGACATTATTACATTTACAGCATTTGGCTGACGCTCTTATCCAGAGCGACTTACAATTTGATCATTTTACACAGTTGGCGAAGGCAGTATTAGGAGTCTTGCCCAAGGCCTCTTATTGGTATAGTGTAGGGGGCTTGTCCAAACAGGGGATTGAACCCCAGTCTACAGCATAGAAGGCAGAGATGTTAACCACTACACTAACCAACCACATTATTAAAAGCAAACATCTAGAAAAACAGTTGGCTGGATCTTTAGTGAAGCTAAAGCTACACTCTATAAGCTTTGAGAAATTGGAGATGTCTCTGGCGGAAGAGCATTTTGTAACATGGGTTGTGCTTTGGACTCCTTCCCCAAGCAGATAAATCTGATAATTGTGATGCATGTTGAAAGAGGACAAAACCCCCGACGCCTCTGACTTTATCATCAAAATGAGTAAGTAAACCATAGATACTAGTGATGTCATTGGTGATAATAATCTAGTTCCTTGGTTGATCCAGTCCAAGTGGTTCCTTTCTTTCTCAAGGTCACTCTAACCTCCTGTCCCCTCTCATTGTTTTAAGCTATATGAAGTTGCCCATGTGGATTAAGAGAGGTTTCATTCCCTGCCTCACTCACTTCATCTTCAGCCCTAAATTTAGAGCCTCGATTGTTTCTATTCTGGTTTCTTTTCTGCCCAGCCAGTTGCAGGCCTAGGCAAGCTCAGACACAGCCCGCTGGCATGCGTATGAGTTCGACTTTGACTTGCGGAGTGTCAAACCTGTCTGATATGGATCAGCGCTGGGGATGGGGGGGGGGGGGTCATCACCTCTCCAGACCAGAGGTGGATCAGTCACAAAACAGATTATAGAGTTATAGATTGTGCAGTTGAGATTAAAAGATCCAGAGTTCATGAACCCCGGACAGGTGCTGGGCTCAGCTGTGAGAGATAGATATCTTTGCTCAGTTTAACTGGGCGGTGACTGAAGCAGTGACTGAAGCAGTGGGGAAGATGCGAGGGATTAATTCCTGCTTTAGACAGTGTGAAGGAATCTACACTTCATAGCCATGATACTAATGGAGTTACTTGGACTGGGTCTCAAATTACACACACGTGATGGGACAATATGAAGGTTGTAGCATACTGTTTTTGTAAAATGAAGAAGTTCCAGTTGCTGGGACACAGCTGATTAGTAATATTGGTTATTGCCACGCCAACAGCAAATGACCATGTTTGGTCAGAGAGCTTGTGTCACCAGCAAGTGTTCGCAAAAATCAAAAAGGCAGAATACAATAATGCTGCATTTTCTGAAAAATAATTTTCTGAAAAAATTGTTGTGCAACAGATCATCAGTTACACACATGCTTGAATGAATGTATTTCGGTGTAAAATCCTTTAGATTGGGACACTGTAAACCACAGTTTTTGTTGGATATACTGCACTTTTATAATGCTGAATGCTTTAATAAACAAAAATAGAAACATTAACATGTTGAAGTATATTTTCATCCACTCCTTATTTTTGCAACGTCAAACAATATCGAACTTATCAAATTTAATTATGGAATAAGTGAGTTAGCTACACCATTAAAATTTAGATATGCCCCAATATAGGAACTGTGGGCCTACACAGATTTCAGATATTTTTCACATGCATATCTGTCAATACTAATGCCAATATATAGTCAGAGAACCCCCTCAATTCTTTAATTTTCCCACAGTGACAATTAAGCACAAGTTACATGTTTCAGGACATATTTCTGACATAAAGCATCCACTTGCATAAGAAAGTTGAAAGTCAAAGGAAAATGATTATAATGATTAAAATGATTAGAATGATTAAAAACTGGGAAAATGGAATTCCTAAAAACTACCTACAAGACTTGGCAGACCACCACAACTGTCCCCGTAAGATATATAAGTGTATATGAGTGTATAAGTGTGTGTATATAAGTGTATATGATAAGATATATGAGCTCTCCCTGAATTAAAATTTGAGCTTGTTCTTTCCTAAAAAACAGCATAACCTCATAATTAGATTTTTTTTGTACCCCCCAGAATTTTGAGTTTTAGACTTTCAGGGTGTCCAAGAGATTAATTAGGGGGTCCTGGACAAGATCAAACTACTTTCATGTTTCAGATCTAAAAAGACTCAGTGCTTTGGGTCTGAAAGGATGTGTAGCTGCTAGGTAGCCTTCACTGTGAAAAGGAGACAGATGCATCAAACAATGAAGCTGCTGGACTGACTGCCCCAGAGTCCAGGACTCAACATCACTGAATGCGTTGTGACTGAATGACTTGAGAAAAGAGGAAATTCAGCCAAATAAGACTGAACTTTCTGCTCATCCAGAATTCAGTCAGTGTGTTGTCAATATATATCAGTTAAACTAAGCATCTGTCTGGTGCTGATCATTTTAACAGTTATCTGCCAATACTGGTATGATACCATTATCATTGAGCTTTATGCTGCAGTGCATCATGAAAACCAGTGATCATCCCATCTCTGCTACCCTACAGTTCAGTGTAGCACAGAGTAGTAGACATATACCTAGCCTTGATTTCTGGCTGCTTCATCTGGACTGAAGTTCAATTTGAAAAGCTGGAGCATGTTTCATATCTAAGTCTGTTATTTCCTTTAAGTAAATCAAACAGTGGTGGAGACATTAAGGCTAGATTTACTGCCTTTGGTGTGTGCAAGCAATCAGGCCCTTCTCTGTTCTGCAGTAAAATATGCTACAGCATTACCTTTTGAAGAACTTGGGAGAACGTCCTGAGATTAAGATGTACCAAGCTCCTCATTTTGGAGAAGGTTGTTTCTCTAAATGTCAGCATCACCAAAAATGATAGAAGTGCCCACGCTGCATTAAAAATAGACAGACATACCATACGCAGTGCTGTGAGTATTGAACTATGGTTCATTTTTTCCCTTTTGTTCTCCTCACAGGTGGCATCATAAAATGTTTGACATGTCTTTCATGTACGCCACATGCTAGGTTTCCTGCTGTGAAGCTGTTAACCAGGCTAATCAGATAGGGAATAGATACTTGCGGCTATTTGACCAAAGCTGCTGAAGTGAAATCATATTATCACCATCGTAAGCGGCTCCCCTGCTGGATCCACTGCAGTGGCTCTTTGTTTTTCTTGGCCGACTAAACTTACACTTATCGCTGATTTAATTGACCACTCAGTTATACGCAGCGCCAGGGTTTTAGGTTCGCAGCTTCTCCAAAACCACAGTTCTGTTATCCTATGCACATGTCCAAAGGGTTGTCAAACACTGGCTGGTTAACTGATAAACAAATGGTTGATTGATCACATTTTGACAGCATGCGTGTTTTATGGTAACAATTATCAGCACAGTTTTGGTGTACCATACTCATATTTTTGCTTTAAAATATGCACTTATAGCTAAATGCATTTGATTAAATTCTCCCTCCAGACCTTATAAAACACATTTATGGACATTTCTGGATGATTGCAGTAGAACCTCACTGACTTGCAACTTCACCAAAAACAACACTTACTTTAAGTGCTTTATAGCCTGGAGTTTACCTAGGATTGCATTACATTCTCAATGGAGATTCTCCACTGTGTGTGCTTTTTAATGTAAAATGCAAAATGGCAACAGAACACTTTTGGAGCAATGCTGAAACCAAACTACATATATACAACTATAACTTGACGAAATGAAGAATTTGAATATTCCTGATTAAGCCATGATTATGCCAGTGTTATCACTGTAGTTCAAGTAAAGTGTTTACAATTTCCACAAAACAAGACTGTGTATGCAACAATACTTTTCATTAAGTTCAAATGGGTAATAAAACAAATTTGGTATGGAATAACTTGACTGACAATATATTCTTCTTTATCTTCTGTTTTTCATCTTCTTCTTTTTTTCTTCTGGATTTTTGTCTTCAAACTCTTCCCACAGGTTTTGAGATCAATTCAAATCCACCTCCAGAATGTTTGGTCTGACACTCAAACATCTACATATCTGTTCATCTTAGCCCATTTTTTTATTTTTATAGCTTCCTACATATTGTTTGAAACCTGTACACTCAACGAGTTTTTGCATGATACCACTTATGGTTCTTTAAAAACCTTTCAGTTGATAATTCTTTAGAATATCCCATTGCTAAATGAGATGTGTAAGTGTGAATAACCTTTCTGAAGTTAAAACAAAGCATGACAACTCATGACATCTTATGAAACCTGCTATGACATGTTTATGGCATGGTTGCCAATAAGTGTGTTTAAATGCCCTTAATATTCCAGTCATTATTGGATCTGGTTATTCAAGTGGTCTTGTAAATAGCATACTCCGATTTCTTAGATTGGATTAAGTTCCAGAAATCTGATTAACATCCAGATAAAGAGAGCTGGAGACTGAGAAAGAGCTGCAGACGGAGCACAGACCGAGCAACAAAACACTTTTGGAGCGATGCTGAAACCAACTACATGCTTGACGAAATGACAGAATTTGAATATTGTTTATCTTACAGATGATGTATATTCATATTTTCCTCTAAAGTGGCTCAATGCTTCTATAAGAATGACAGTAGGTTTTACATTAAGTCTAAGTCAGGTCGTCTTCTGTGAGTTAATTGGCTGGTTGCAAAGCAGAAACGTAGACCTGGAATTTTCCCACTATCCATGTAAACACGTTGAACAGATTACTGACAAAGTCTGATTTTCTGCAGGGCTTGTAAACACACTGTAGCAGGGTTCATGTATAGTGTTACCAAGTTTTCAACAGTATTGTTGCCCTTTATTATGCAGCAGTAGGGTCGGTCAGTCGTGTCCAGTCCTGTGGTGAATGTGATGGAGGTCACACTGACACTGAGGGAGTGCTTTCATACCACAGTTCATCTCAGTGAGCTGGACGAGGTTTCCTGTGCGTGACAGAAACGCACTGAATATCCAGAGCTTCGTGAGGGTGAGGCTTGTAGGATGTGAGGTGTGGAGGTGTGGAGATGAAGTGTGGCATGAGAGGGTGATAAACACACACACACACACACACACACACACACACACACACACACACACACACACACACACACACACACACACACACACTAAATGGACACGCTGGTCTGTTTCTCTGCTGATAAATGCCAGTCGGTGCGGTATTCTCCATGAGGAATGTTTGGAATCCTTGAACTTGAATGGCTGTTCTGGAAGTGCCAGACCACCAAAATCAACACAGTCTGACTTTCCATGCAGGACTACTGGAGGAATCTGTTTTTTCATTGGCATAAAAGAGACATAAAAAATATAGTGCTGGAAAGGTTTGTCATCTACTGAAGCAGTGGTATGAAAAAGGTCATGAACTCTTTGACTCATAAATGACTAAAACACAATCAGATTCTATTTTGCTCATATTTTGTATATTATTTACATATTTTTGCATGAATATCTGATTCTCTTTGAAGGGGAACATAACATCAGTGACTCCTTTGAGAAACTTTTGTTTTGAGGTCACTGCTGTAAGATGCGTTCAGAATGATGAACAGAGCTGTATAAGCTGTATAATATACATAATGACATTAATATTAACACTCAGAATGACATTAATGATATTAAACTATAGAATTTACAGTTTATAATTTAAAGTACAGTTTGCTATCTAGATCATAAGATTGATTCCAAATTTTGCAGTGCGGTTTAGATGGATGGATGGATGAATAAACACACAGACAGAGATACAGATAGATAGATAGATAGATAGATAGATAGATAGATAGATAGATAGATAGATAGATAGATAGATAGATAGACGGGTGTATGTATGGACAGAGAGATGGATAGATAGACAGATGGGTGGACGCATGGAAAAATAGACAGATAGATAGATAGATAGATAGATAGATAGATAGATAGATAGACAGACAGACAGGTAGATAGATAGACGGGTGGATGTATGGACAGACAGATAGATAGATAGATAGATAGATAGATAGATAGATAGATAGATAGATAGATAGATAGATAGACGGGTGGACATATGGACAGACAGATAGATAGATAGATAGATAGATAGATAGATAGATAGATAGATAGATAGATATATAGATAGATAGATAGATAGATAGATAGACAGGTGGACGTATGGACAGATTGTTTTTACAGTACATAGGAAGGTGTATGGAGGTGGGTACAGTGATCTGATGCTCAGTGAAGGTTTCTGAAGGTGTGCAGTCTCAGAGCTTGTACTGTATTCTAAGCAAGCATACATGCTAGTTAGCATTCCAGCCATCCATGACTCTGCCACTAAATGTGAAAACGTAGTAGCAGTCAAGGGCTTACGGCACGCAACAGCTGTGTATTATTGTACAAGTTGTTCTCATGCCATCCCTCAGTTATTCTCTCTCTCTCTCTCTCTCTCTCTCTCTCTCTCTCTCTCTCTCTCTCTCTCTCTCTCTCATTCCCTCTCACCGAGGCCAAGGACACTGTTGGGTGGTGAGTTGGGACGGGGTGGGACGTGGGGGCAGCTGTCCAGAACTCTTTAAGGCCGCATCTTGGCTTCAGACCAGAAGCCTTCTAAATAACTTCCCCAGCCCCGCCTCCCCAACAGCTGATTATTTCAATTAAACTGAGCGCTTAACTCATCTTAACTCATTACATTCCACTAATGCTGTTTAATATATACCCTCTCTGCTGGTATACTGATGCTGGTGTCACATAATATTTTTAGTTAGAGCATTACAGATAGACAGTAAAACCATTTATTACTCGAATAAAAAAAGCCCAGAAACCACCTTTCCTTTCATTTGGTTTCCAGACAAAATAATTATAAAATTATTATAAAAGTATTAAGATTTGCTTTCCAATGTCAGGAAAAGAGCAGAAATCATATTTAACAAAAAATGACACAGAAACCTTGATAAATATGATATCAAATATAAATTAAACTCCAGAACTGGAGTGCAAATCAGGGAAAATGGGAGTTCTAAGACTTGGTAGACACCAAGACCCTCCCCATCAGATAAACAGCAGTTACAGCTTTCATCTTTGAGAGGGAGGAGAAAATCAAGCTGCTTCAGATCTGAAAACATCCACAGGTGTTTCTGTCCATCCTTCTACTGTGAGAACTCAGTGCTATGGGTCTGAAAGGATGTGTAGGTGTCAAGAAGCTGATTAAGGTTTAATGGACTGATTAGTTTAAACCTGAGGTCTACGGAAGTAGTAGGAGGAGGTCTGCATACTGCTGAAACAACGAAAGACTCTTCAACCCATGTCTACAACCATGTGTCAGGTATGGTGGAACATAAGCACACGTTTGAGGAAGTATAACAACATCTGTATAAATACATTTTAGTACATCAGGGATGTATTATCGAGATGTGCTTACTTCCGCTGTCCAGACCTCAACATCACTGAATGTGTTTAGGATTGCGTGGATTGGAAGAAGCAGAAAAGGCAACCAACTTCTAAGACTGAATTTTGGAGGTGTGGAAAAATATCTTTGCAGATTTCTTTGAGAAATCTGAGGCTAAAGAACGAATGATTTCAGTACATTCAAACATTCATAGTGATTTTGACTGGAAACTGAATAAGCAAAAGGCTGGTCTTTGACATTTGCACAGTACTGTAGTTCACAGCAATGTCATTTGCAGGGCACTAAATAAATAGTTCCAGAAAGTGCCCTTTCTGGAAGTGCCCAAACATGAATAAGGTGTGGATAGACAGGTTAGAATTTGCCCTGTATTTCTTCACTTGACTTACTCAGCTATACGTGAGAAATAATTCACATAGCACCACATTATGTGTATATGTTATATCTTCATAGATATTCAAGCATTTTTTTCTGAATGGTCTTAAAAGAGTGATTTTTCAATCATAAGAGCCACAATCTGGGCTAAATAGCATTTATTCCGTGTATTTTTTTTGTTGATGTTTTTTTAATTTAATTTCATTAATTTCATTTTTTTTATTCATGTGACAGGGACAGTGCCCATTAATCAACAGATGAAAAACACTGTAAATGAACCAGAGGTAGTGGTATAGGCTAATTTCCACCCAGGCCTGTTCTTAAAATGGCAACCTAAAGTTATAATAAAATAATTTATCACAATAACACATACAAATAATACATAGCAGCTAAATACAAGGAATATTCAATGATGTTTTTATAAATCATGTAATTATAAATTATATATTATGTAGTTATATAATGAATACTACGAGTTTTCAATATTGCAATAATGACGAAGGTTCTAAGAGCTCAGAGAAGCAAACAGAGCAAAACAGTCCAGGAAGAATGAGCTCAGTAACTTTATTAATGCTACATATTCTAATGCTGTGATATATAATCACAGTATTATAAGATCTTATTGGTATCACCCACCACTACATCACATTCTGAAGCAGGCAGACATTCTCTTCCTGTCTTACTGTCAGTCTCGTTTAGGTTTTTATGATCCAGTCTAGTCTGCACTTTTCAAAATGCAGTCTTATGTTCTTCTGTGGCCAAATTGTCTTGAAAACCACAAGATCTTAATCGAGCACTGTGTGTGGGCGCTCACGCTCTCTCACTCTGAGCGGTTTGTTATTGTGTATTTGGACTGAAAAGAGCAGGGAATTTGTACTGATGTTGAAATTGTTCTGTGTTTTTCTCTGCATAAATTGGACCGTGTTTTTTTTAAAAAAGTGTGCCTGAACACTGAGGAAATGTATCACACTTTTTTAGTGATGTAGAAAATGAACCAGTCAGTCCACCAGTGAAGAGTTACACTCTACACGTATAATATAATATAATGTAATATAATATAATATAACAACCACACTCACACACACACACACACACACACACACACACACACACACACACACACAGACATTTTCTAAGCCACTTCTCCCTTAGGGTTGCGGGGGGAGCTGGAGCCTATCCTAGCTGTAATATAATATAATATAATATAATATAATATAATATAATATAATATAATATAACATGCGGCGGCACGGTGGCATGGTGGGTTTCCTCCGGGTTCTCTGGTTTCCTCCCACTGTCTAAAGACATGCAGTCAGTCCGTTTGGACATGCTAAATTGCCCCTGGGTGTGAGTGTGTGAGTGTCTGTCTGTCTGTCCAGCGATGGACTGGCGATCTGTCCAGGGTGTATCCTGCCTTCCGCCCGATGACCGCTGGGAGAAGCAGCTTAGACAATGGATGGATAATATAGTGTTTTTTCATCATTTGTTTTTACATGACCAACATATACCTTACACTCTTATAGATGATAGTTCTTCAAGGGTTCTTTAGTAATGAAAATGGTTCTTTACAGAACCATGAACCCTCAAAGAACTATTTGCTTGATTAACAGATTCTTTGCATCATTAAGTGATGATGAATGTGCTGTAGATGTTGCTATAAAGAACCTTTCTGAAAAGGGTTCTAGGTAGCACCAAGTGTTCTATTGTTACAGGCTTGACATCATCACAAAAGAAGAACTCTTTTTGGTGCTACACAGTGCCATGTCAAACTCTCCATCAGTCTGAAGAACTCTTTCACGATGCAAGGAATCCTTTAATCATGCAAAGGTTTTGTTAACTAAAGATCCCCCAAAGAACCATCTTTTTGAAGTGTGTGGTATTAAACAGTCTTTTACTGTGCCTTTTAGACTGATATATGTAAATGAGCTCTGTTCTGTTCTGCTCTCTGTTCTGATTGGCTGCAGTTTGGTCTGAAACATTTCTTATAACTTCAGTGTGAATGGGCGGAGCTTAACTGCTGTATACTGAACATGCTGAGACATGTAAATTAGTTGTTTTTGTGACATCACAGAAACAGTGAATTCAAAAAAGTTTAGAAACTTTTTTTCCAAGTTTTCCATGATTTCCTCCTTTAGGTTACAGGAGTGTCTAATAAAACTTTGGGCCTGCCAAAACAATTTGTGTTCCCTGGCCATGCAAGGGGTTAACTTGGCTTTCCTTTTTGTCTCAGTTTTTATTGATTTATATTTTAGATTTTTCTATTAAGTGTGAACATGTGAGCAAGAACACTCCAAGTTCCAAGAACCAGAGGGTAGCATGAATGCTAACAGCATTATCATTAGCTTGCTACCTAAATTGCTTTTCCACACTCTTTATAAAGTAGTACTTCTGAAAGTATCGACATATTAACGTACCATTCTAGTTAACGTTCTGGTGCACTTAATATAATAGTGCTTATTGACTTTATCTTCATCTGGAAGAGTAACATTATTAATTGTTACTCTTAGTAATTGTTATTGACTTCAATGGAAGTGTTACCAAATACAGAGGAAAACACTCGAGTACCATTAGGTTTTGTTGGTACCAATTCTAAGCAAGAACCAAATACGATAAAACTGGACCCTTTGGTACTAGACAATTGACCACTGAAAAAGGCACACTTCACTTGTCCAAAATGGCCTTGTTATTATTCAGTTACTATTATAAAATCCTTGGTACTTGCTGTGAAGCTAATGGGTTAGTTGTGTATATATTGTTTGAGAGTGAGGAGTGCAAAGAGGTCCTAAGAGTTTAAGTGTTTGAGTTTGTAGCCACACATTTAATGGTTTCTATGATTATTTTGCCAATTTCCAGTGTAGTGTTCTCTGTTAAATGTCAAATATCAACTCTGTTTCATGATCAGCGCTCAGCCCTGTCTCAGAAGGTTTGAGCTGTGCTCTCAATATGCTGATCCATTATAGAAGGCTATTGAATTACCAGTACGTGTTGTCACTGTCACTGTCAATTCCACACTCAAAGACTATAAATGAACCTTGTTTCTGTGATCAGGCCTCATTGAAATTCTCCTGGAAACCTTCAACCGTCTGCCTTCCAGCTCACGTTACAGCTTTAGAGGCTTCCCGTTTTGCCAAAGCACCGTAATCAGCCCCTCTGTTTGGATATTGTCTGCAGGGTCACTCTTGTGGTCAGAGAGGTTAACGAGGATCAGGGGATAGAATTTTTTCAGATTCATGCAGCTTTCCAGTGGCTCTCATGCCTGCAGCTGTGTAGCATCGGACCGCATTTATACTGCCATGTACTGTTAGACATACAGGTTCTGTGCAGCGGCATTTTTTATTCATCAAGGTACAAACAATGTAAGTGTGTCCTCGAAGGTGCAACAGTGGTTTTAAGGTCCAGCTGTGTCCCTTAAATAAGTTTTTCCAGGTGAAAAAGTACATATTTGTACCTTTTCATAACCAAATGTTTTAAAACAGAACAATAAAATAAGAAGCCTAGAGACGAGATGGGGTGCATGGAGTCAGTACAACTTAGAAAATATCATTTCAATAGATTATGGTACAGTTATGCTCCCTGACTAAAGACACTGAGATGTACCCTTGAAGATACCATCCCAGCAAAAAGAGGGGGGGTGCCCCAGTGACAGCTTCATACCTTTTTTTTAGTGCTCTACACTGAAAACAACAGTAGTTTAAATTGATTTCAGTGTGTTCCAATTGGTTAAATGTGTTACCTTATTGGTACCAGTCAAAAATTTGGACAATCTTACATAATTTCCAATTTATACCACACAATACCTCTATATTGTTGCAATTTTAAGTTTTATAAATAGTTTGAAACTCACCTGCTGCTCTTTACATTGTATATGAGTTTGCACCAACAGAATTAGATCAACAGCATCAAATTTACTTGGTATAAAATCATGTTGCATGACGTTTTATTATTAAAATGAAAGAACAGTTTAACCCTCTCCTGTAAAGTTACCAATTTGGAGATACTTGTTAGTGTAACACTGACGTTTTGGTGGTGTGTTAGTGTGTGTTGCGCTGGTCTGAGTGGATCAGACACAGCAGAGCTGATGGAGTTTTAGACACCTCAGTGTCACTGCTGGACTGAGAATAGTGCACCAACCAAAAACATCCAGCCAACAGCATCCTGTAGGCAGCAGTCCTGTGACCACCGATGAAGGACTAGAGGATGACCAACACAAACTGTGCAGCAGCAGATGAGCTATCGTCTCTGACTTTACATCTATAAATAAGGTGGACCAACAAGGTAGGATTATCTAACAGAGTGGACAGTAAGTGGACAAAAACTCCAGCAGCACTGCTGTGTCTGATCCACTCAGACCAACACAACACACGCTAACACACCACCACCACGTCAATGTTACTGCAGTGCTGAGAATGATCCACCACTCAAATAATACCTGCTCTGTGGGGGTCTTGTGTTGCTTCTGACCATGGAAGGGCATGGTGAATGGGGGCTAACAAAGCATGCATAAACATGGATGGACAGATGGATGGTCAGTGTGTATATATTTAAAAAAATAAACGTAATTAATTGAAATATTAAATATAGATTTTTTTTATATTCATCATTTTCTTTCACAGTCCTGCACTTACCTTGACACAAGCCATCTCGGAAGAGACTGTTTAAAGCAGCAGTCGGCACCACAGCTGCTCCGGGATTAGCAGGGTAAATGACCACAGTGCTATTTTAGTGGCTCGTGTTTGAGGAAATGGTGTTGAAATCTGAAGGCTTTTTCATGGAAGTTTGAAAACTGCCACACCACGTGCGTCAGCTTCTGATTATACGTTACAATAGCACTTAAGGGCAGAGTCTGATTGTGTTGTTGTAGTGATGGTTGTAGTGGTGGTGGTGTAGTGTGCCATTGTTTGATCGGTATTGTGAGTCTCAGGAAACAATTCATTGGCTAAAGTTGTGCCAGACAGGACGTACCAGCTCATAAAACCCTGAACCCTCAACCCCTGCAGCGACACTCACGAACACACGCACAGTAGGAGACCCCTGCATGTCTCCTGTGCCCTCTCAGCAGACAGGATCCCTGGCCCAACCGGAGGAAGCTGGGGGCTCATTAAAGTGAGAGGCTAATGATGTGGTGGGTTAGACCCCTGCTGGAGGCACGCGGGACAGACAGTGTCTAACAGAACCCGTACTTCATCACCATGACTTATTCATATGCGCACTGTGTCGTTTTCAACACTGTGTAAATTTATACTGGGTATACAGTAGTGAGCAGACGTTTAGGCGCCCCTGGTCAAGTTCCATGCTTTGTTGATTTTCTGAGTGGAAATAAGTGAACACGTCCTCCACACTTCTGTACATCTCAATGAACAATTACTGATTATTTGCTGAATTTAACATGCAAAAAGATAAAGTGTGCAAAAGCTATGGCGCATTTTATGTTCTAATGTGCTAAACTTGGCAAAGTGTATTAAAAGTTGCAAAATGTCCTATGCAGGTTTGTTCCCTGTACAGAATTTGCTTATTTTCACCAAGAAAGTCAATAAAAAAAAATTCTTGACATTCCAGATGAAAATTGTAAGGTATTTTTGTTAATTAAGACATCCAACAAAATAACCCAGGCAAGTCTTTAACACTCATAATAGGAACTAGAGTGGTGGTCGCAGCTCGTTTGTGTTTTTCCCTCACTGCATATATATTTATAGGAAATAGGATATATTGGGAGAAGATTGCTATAATGAACCAACTACTCTGATTTACCAAGGCTGATAGTGAATACTGTAAATACTGTACATGTTGACTTGACGATGAACGCTATTTAACATCTGTGAGAAGCTTTTCTAACGTTGTTGCCATTGTTGTTGCTGAGAGAGGTTCATCCTACATAATTAAAGCCCATTTTCTGCCAGGTGAACAAAGTCAACTGTTTTTTGGTCCCATGTTTCTCGTAGCAATATGTCAAAAAACATTTTATGTTTTGAATTATTATGCTGTTTTAATGACTTATTTTTAAAACAATGACATCTTAAAATAATGAAACTTTCTTAAAGAGTGATCTGAAATTTTATTTTGAGATAAAATAATTCAAATAATAATTATTTGAGAGAAAGTCAATATCACTGCACAGTTTGCCATTTTTTAACCTAACTGGTCATCATTTCAACTTTTTGTGAAAATATTGAGAAAACAATTAATTTAATTTAATGTTGAAAGTCAAATTTCCAACATAGCAGGTCTTCATATAGAAGGGTATAAAGCCCCCCACACTGGGCTTTGGAGCAGTGGAGCTGTGTTCTTTGGAGGGATGAAGCTCCTTCCAGTATCTTTGGGATGAGTTGGAGTGACTAAGAACCGATTGTCAAAGACCTCACTAATGCTTTTGTGGCTGAATGCAATCAAATTCAATGTTCTAACATCTAGTATAAAGCCTTCTTAGAAGAGGTACTGTTACTGTTACTGTAGCAAACTCCCTATTAATACCCATAATTTCAGAAGAAACACTGGCAATAAGTAGGTGTCCACAAACATTTGGACATACAGAAGTCATTTCAGAACTGGACCAGCTGAAAGTCGTCTATGAAGCCAGCAAGGCTGTGAATGCTACAGGGATGCTGTTGCAACATATGCAGCTGTGACTTTATTATATGTAAACTCTCATAGCATCTCAATCTTCATGGAGGGAAGACGACACTTTTATTTGACACCCACACTTACAGTATGTGAAATGTGCCGATGTTTGTCTACAACATCTCTAAAACCACAAGTGTTAATCACTGCAACAGCATTGCAACAGTGTTGGAGTAGCTCACTGGGAATGTCATGTCTACATGGTCTCTCACAGCTAATGCATGACGATAATATGATAGAACTTCATTGAACTTCACTTCAAAACAACACCTATTTAATATGAACACTATTCGTCGCTGTCATGTCTTCACAATAGTAACTGCACAGGAGAAGGAACAACAGTGAACAGAAGCTAGTTTTGTAATTTTAATGGATTTTTTTACTCCATTCACTGTGAAATTTTAACACAAAAGCCAGCAGGCACTTCCAAACAAAAAAAAAAATTAGAAAAAGAATAGACAAAACATAGAAAGCCACAAAAATGGTCACATTGTCACAACAATGAGAATTTGATGCAAGTTTCAAAATGTGCCATTCCCTCCTCAGGAAACTGCTGTGAAATTGGACTGTTTTGAAATCATCATGGTTCTGACATCACAGTCCTGAACACATTTACATGCAGCGTAAGCCCCTATTCTGTCTACAGCAGTTTAGCCTCATTCATTCATATTGAAGTGATGTGAAGTGTTGGTCCTGCAGACAGTCTGTGGCAGATTTACTGGAGTGGGAATACGATTAAATGTTGTAGTTACTAGCTGTCAGCAAGCAAAAGTATCACTACAGCCTTTAAGAGGATCCATGCATCTGAAAAGGTGGGTGAAGTTTATTTTTTTACTATGTTCCAAAGAGTTTCAGTGCAAATGTGAAGTGCCCATATCGTAGAAATAAAATAGTGTGATATAGGATACAAACATTACCCAACATTTTGTAACATACAGTCCACAATAGTCTGTGTGTGTGTGTGTGTGTGCATGTTGGTACATGATAAAACACAAAACTAGCTGTGTGTCCTTATATGGACTGTATGCCCATCTGGTTGAACTCTGCTAAAAGCACAGATGATGTGTTTGACACGTCACAGCAGGAAAATCAGTCAGCCAGTGTTACCGCTCCCTGATGATGCCCTATGTAGAAGGATGGCTCTGCTCATGCCACGCATCGGAGCTGTTTTGGATGCTTTTTCATACATATCGTCTCATTGCAATTAACGTGTAATTTTGTGTTCTAGTTAGTTATTATCGTTAACTTTGTTATTGTATTTGTAGATATTGTAGTTCTTAGCCTTTTGAAGTTAACTAGACTTCAATTGATGTTCAAGGTATGATTAGGTAACCTGATGGACCGATTAAGTGAGCACTCATATATCTGCTGATAAGTGCCATGAACAGCTTGCAGAACATAAGGATTTAGCGCCTCTGCAGCAAACCCTGGATGACAGGTAAGGCAGTATATGACCCCAACCAGCTGAACAGCCTGTTTGGCATGATAAAATCTACCTGTTATACTTTTGGACGCATGCTGGTAATGCTAGAGAATGGTTAGCATAAGCTAACTAGAATCAGAAACACCTTCCCGCGTCAAAGATAGGGATGGTAGAAAAATCTTCAACCTCGTAAGACCTTTAAGTTGCAAAAGTGCCGTTTGGTTCTGTCTGGATCTGGTAGCGAATGTTAGGTATAAAAACAACCGCCCAGCCTGTCTGGTTTCTCTTGCAGCTCCACCTCCAAACCCATAAGTCACTGTAGTGCCCATCCCAACATTCCCCTCCCATTTTTTAGCATTTTTTAAAGTTGAGCCAGGGGTGGAGTTAGCTGAGAAAAGTGGGGTGTAGTTACTCATTAATTATTAGGGGGATAAATAAATGCAAGGGAAATGTTGGATATTGTTCCTTTAACAACAGTATGCCCTTTATTTTAGGTCAGACTGGCACAGTACAGGGAATAGAACAGAGATAATTTGCTTTAGTCTTAACACAGTGACATAAAACAGGCTCTTTCAGGTGTGGTCATGTAAAAACAAAATGCAAAAAATTATTTTAAAAAAGAAATAAAATTTAGAATATGGGCCCTTTAAGTATGATATTGCCTAAATCCCGCAGCGGCTGCTGTTCTGGCAGTTCCTGACTGGCGCTGTAATGTTTAATGTGCAGTCATGTTCACTGTCGACCTGTTTGTGTCTTACATATGGATATGGTTTCAGCTGTGTGCACTGTACATTGTATCCCTGATAAGAGCCGTCCTAATGACATGGCCAGGTATTTGCTTAAGATTTTACAGATTGAGCTGATCATGGCTCATTTAGCCTAAGCGTGCTTTGTGTGATTAGTTGGTGGCGTGTGCGTGTGGCAGGCAGGCTGCAGATGTCTATCTGTGTGATAGAACAGCCATTAGTTCCAGAAGCAAGAGCAGAGCGTGTGATCCCGGCGGCCTGTGGGCTGACTTTAGAGAGGTAACTGTGTGAGCCTTTTTGGCCGCATTTACTGGAACAGCCACCCTGTTTTCTAGTTAAAGCAATTTTCTCATTATATGAAAATTTGTTTTATCGCTATTGAAACAGACCCACTGACCCGCTTTCAGATTTGTCTTATTTGGGTGTGACTTCAGTTAAAGGCATTTGACAACAAGCCCAGTATAAAATGGTGAAGCACTTTAGTTGAAATGTTCAGCCTGTTTAACAATTTAAATGGAAAAAAAAAAGTTTTTTAGTGTGAGTTTGAAAGTACGTACAGTTATTTCATAACATACTATTCACTTCATAGTCCATTTTTGGGAACTTAACTGCAAGAATGGCCCATTTTTAATGAATATTTTTTGTGATGTCATGAAAACCAATGTTTTTACATTCATCTACCTGTCCAGCCCACAGGCACTGCCCATTCACACTGAAGTCATAAGGAGTGTTTCAGCCTACTAATAGTTCACCATTTGTGTTATTAAGTACATTGGTTTCCAGTTAAAATTAGATAGTGTAAGATTTTTACCATTAAAAATAATAAACATGTCCATATCTGATATATACTGCATGTTTAGCTGCCCACAAGATTCAGGATTTAGTCATTTTTAAGAGAGCTTACCTCTACATTTATGGCATTTGGCAGACGCTCTTATCCAGAGCGACTTTACAATTTGATAATTTTTACACAGGTAGGCCAAGGTGGTGTTAGGAGTCTTGCCCAAGGACTCCTATTGGTATAGTGTAGGGTGCTTGAACCCCAGTCTACAGTGTGAAAGGCAAAGGTGTTAACCACTACACTACACCAACCACACTCAGCTGTCCTCACAGGCTTGTCAACACTTGTTTCCTGCAGGTTTGTTTTTGTTTTCTATGTCAAAATAGGCGGTTCTTGGACAAGTTAAATGTTCTTCAAAGAACATTTTAAACATTAAGCAGCAAAGAACTTAAACATAGCAACAAACAACCATTTTCTATGAAAAGACATAGTGGAGTAACAGTGTCCTGAGCAGAGAATGAAGTCACACCTCATCTGTGTGTGTTGTAACCTGAGCTTCTCAGTTTTTAGCTTTATAGCTAAATATAACCTTATAGCCCATCCAGCTGCATGTGCATGTTAGTCCTGCCCTGTGAAAATGTGGGCCCTATCAACATTTTGTTTTGTCCTCCCCAGAAAGTCACTGCCCACACAGAATTGTGCATGCATCATTTAATGCAGGATCATTTCAATAAGAAGCGGGGGTGCCTGAATGTAGTCTAACTGCTGTACCTTTTAAAGTGGAATGGGAAAATTTCAGCAAGAAGCTGAGGTGCCTGAATCCAAAAACCACCACCCCATCTCCTCCCTGTTCTTCAGTCCTACATCAGTCCTATTACAGCTATAAGGGCGGTCCAGCCTTCTAGCTACAGGCAGAAGCTGCCCAGAACTCCAGCCTAAGCTCTTCCTTAATCAGTTTTCCCTCATACTACCACCATGTTGAAGGCTGAACTCACAAATTGTTAATTATGATACACTTGAACTTAGAACAAGGATAGAATGCTTCTCGACCAAGCAAACTGCATGCTTGAAACTAATTATTGGAAAATGTTACATATATAGGAAGTCATCTGCAGTGTAAGATGCATGCATGGGTGTTTTCAGTTATCATATTTTTGCATGATAGGTTTGTCTGAAGAGCTTGGTAAAATATTGCATATGCAGTCATATGCAACAATTTGGGCACTTCTGGACAAATACCATGTTAATTAAGTGAAAATATGTTAACACACCCTCCACAGAGAACACTTCTGCACACTTTAATTGCTGTTTACTTGCTGAATTTTAAATATAGGGAAAACAAATAAAACATAAAATGTTTGCTGTGCAAAAGTTCTGGTACATTTTATATTTTAAATATATATACTGTATGTATTTTTCACAAAATGTTAAACAAATAAATAGAAATTGAGTATTATAATTTGCAGGAAAATGCCATATTTAAGTTTCCTGTGGAGGATGTCTTAATTTTTTTTTCACTAGAAAACCAGCTAAATGTAATTTAGGATGACTGAGGGTGTTAAAAGCTTTGCATATGACTGTGTTGAAAGCCTGCATTTGCAGTCTTGTAGCAATGCTGTTGTCCCCCTGTTGTTGCTATACTAAACTCAGGCCTGCCATCACTAGAGCACTCTCTCCACACTGCATCCACTGTGTGAACAGAAGCAGACGTAAAGAGTGCTGGATACTGTCCACTGCCTCCTTTGCTGTGTCTACAGCAGACTGATGTTTGTGTCGGCACGTGGTGTTTGGATTAAAGCCCCCCCCCCTTTTTGGAGAGGAAACCAGTGGAGTGTCTGAGAAAAGCCCAATCAGGAAACTCTTCACAAAACTAATTCGGAATGACTCACAAGTAAGCTGCTTTGTGTACAGTGTGTGACCCGGCCAGATGCTGCGGTGTAAACACTCTCGCTTCACCAGGAACGGACGAAAGAGAATACCCACACTGTCTGTGATCAAACGTAGCTTTATATCCCTGATTTACTGCCTCGTATAGATACATGTAAATCCACTTGATGGCCTGTGGACGCTTTACAACAGGTAGAGTAGTAAAGCGTGCACGACTCTTGCTGATTTACATTCATTGTGTTTTTTATGTTCTTTGAAGGATTTAACAGAGCCTGTGAGGTGCTTTGTTTTGTCAAATTTGATCTCCTGCTGTGTTTTCGATTATCTTTCCCCTTTTTCAAGAACGGAGCGTGTTGAACCCTATGGAAGCGTCTCGTCTGTAATTCCTTCATTGAATTTGGCAGTGGCCCCTTAAACTCACTTAAACCTGGCACCAGAGGAGTTACAGTGCATGCATGTGTGCTTTAGCCAGAGTTAAATGTATCAACCTGTAGAATCTATCTGGGATCTGCTGTCTTTACTAGCACTGTATAAAGGACGCATGAGGCTTCCTTCATCATTGGATGCGTTGTGATGATTTCAGGGCACAGTTCAGAGCGCATATAATTCATTTGTTTAATTACATCCATCCATCCATCCATTCATCCATCCATCCATCCATCCATCCATCCATCCATCCATCCATCCATCCATCCATTTTCTAAGCCGATTCTCCGTCAGGGTCGCGGGTGTGGGGGGGGGGTGATGGAGCCTATCCCAGCAGTCTTCGGGCGGAAGGCAGGATACACCCTGGACAGGCCGCCAGTCTATCGCAGGGCAGCATAATTACAGTAACAATAAAACATGACTGATGTTTGTGACTTATGCTGCTTTTGAGCAGTGTCTGAAACTGGGAAATATCAGTTTTCCCGCTTGTAAATTGCACTTGAACAGCCAACAAAGTCGTATTTCCAAATCGGGAATTCTAGATGATACACAAGTTTACCAGATGTGTTGTTTTTTTTTGCCAGTAAAAAATTCTAAACTTGGCAGTAAACATGAAAAAATATACCTGATGCACTTTGTCCTCTATGTACTTTGTACTATGGCAAAGAAATAGCAAAGTACATATTCTCCAGCCCTCTTTGAATCCTTTAACAAGCACCTGTGTGGAGGGAAGTTGCATTTAATAGTTAAACATGTGATGTACTTCCAATGAACATACAAATGTACTTTCTGGCACAAACACTAATTTGTTTTTATCTTTTTTACATCACGCTTTCCCTATCAGATAAATACAACAACACTGAGAAATCATGTGATTAATGAAGCTAAAACATGTTTGGTATCTGAAGCTTCTCTAGTTTTACCCTGAAGCTACAAGGCTAATGATGCAAGCAATGGAAACCTATATCATGCTAATTAGCACTGTGCGAACTGCAGGCCTAAATCATCACACAGTTGTTCAGTAAACTCAGATAGACTTGCTTATGTGATGTCTGACACTGTATAACATACTTTTATCTATAAAAATGGACCAAATTGTGCATTGCAAAAAAGAGTACTGGCAGCCGTGATGCTTGAATTTGTTCTAATCTTTTGTCCAGTTTTGTAGATAACTGTGCATCATAGAGTCTAGTTGACATCACTTAACCACTCTTGATTTAGACATGTTGTTAGCATAATGCTAAGTGGTACATGCTAGGGATGCACAGTTAGAATTAGCCATTGAAATCAGCAGATTTTTGCTGCGAACACGTGCTTGTAGGAGTCTTAGCAGTGATTCGTTTCATTCTGGTAGATTTTCGTTGCAGTTTAATGATGTAAATGATGCTGCATTTGAATTCTGCTGCTACCAAGGTATCATAGCATGCTTATGCATGGCTCATTGTGCTAAGCTGTCTCTTACATTGGATGTAGGCCTTTATTTGCTTCATTTTATTTAACAAGACATCTGCCTATTCTCCTCTTATAGAGTCTGTTGAACAAGAATCTCTGGTTTAAACACTTGGAAAACCCCTTTCTGTTCAGGTATCTTACTACTTTGGGGTGGATACTTAAATGCTGTTTGAAATCTTTTATATTTTTCTATCTGACTGCAGAAGGTATCCTGGTAAGCTAGTGCTAGCAAGCTGAATATCATGCCTCTATTTATTACCCTTTACATCAATGGCTAAACTAGCAGTCAGGATTTCTTTATATCTTTATTGGAGAGATTTCCAATGGCTGTATGATGTATTTGCATAATGCATTCTTGGTATTGTAGTGAGAGAACATTGATAAATTAAAATGCAAGCCAGTGAGACTGAGAGACGCAATGCTGCGCTATAGAATATTCCATAACATGACAAATAACAAAGTAAGTGCTAGATTTAGGCCGGAATGCCCCAAAATGTTTGGCACATTAAAATCCTTGTTCAGTGTGTCCTGTACCACTTTGGTACACAATACTCAGCTTGACGGAGGAGCACAGATAACATCGATTTTTGATATCCTACAGCTTTAAGGCATGGAATAGTGTTGTGGATGTGCTGTGTTGTCATTGCCCTCTGCACCCCACCACCTGCCTCACCTGTGCCCACCTCCACCTACAGCAGGGTGACTGACAGCTCGATGCTTCAAAATGACACATGTGCTTACGTCTGATTGACATAGCCAATGAGCTTTAGCCTTTGCTCTGTTGCCCTGTGCTCCTCTGAAGCTGACCCTAATCTAAGGTCAGTACATAAAGAGGACCAGCGATGGTAACCTGCTGTCAGACAGAGAGGTCATCTTCAGATCCATCCTCTCTAACCGAGTCCATCTTTGGAAAGTGGAGGCTCGGCTCCTGTGTGGTGACAGCAGTCACTCTTTAAACTCTTTCGTCTTTTTCCCTTCTTTTTCCTGGCGAGGATGGATAGTGCAGCATTATCAGCTAGTGAGGACAGATGGACACCATTTATCATCAAGCCTTGTAACATCTGACCTCACAGCTGGACCAGAGGCCTGTGCGTGTGGGACATGTGTGTGAAGAAGACAAAGACAAAATACTTTTTTTGAAATTGCTCACATTAAACATATTGCTGCTAGCACTTAGAGGGATGGTTCAGAATAAAAATGAAATACTAGAACTCAGTAGTCATAGAGCCAAAATTGTTTCTGTGAACAGACATCAACAGAGCTTCAAAGCATCCAGGCCTTCATTAATGTTGTGCAGACTTGTTGATCTGGTTTAGGACCCAGTATGACTTATTGTGAACTATATAAATGAGCAGAACTGCATGGGTCAACTTCAGATGACAGGGCCTGAATTCACCACCTCAGGAGTTGAAGTGCTAATGTACAATCAGTATTTGGGACATGGTATAGGAATCTGATCTAAAATTAGCCCTGCTTTGTGAATTCCAGGCCTGGCGTTGTCTGAAATGATGTATGCTATTGCTATATGGTGAGTTTTTGTTCATTTTATAGTTCACAATAATTCATACTGTGTCATAAACCACACTGACACAACTGTCTACACAACCTAAATGAAGAGCTGAATGGGTTGAAAGAAGATTTAGGATGTGTTTTCACAGACTGAGACTATTTGGGTGACTATTGAGCTCTAATATTTGTGAGCAACGTCAGCACTAATGTTAATATGAGCTCAGTAGCTCTGAAGGGCCAGCCTCTGTTACTCCAGCACAGTGACCAAATTATTTATTATATTTGCCTAGTTTTTGGTAATGTACACCTGTTCAAATGTACACCTTTGTGAACTAATTTTTCATTCGTGAAACTGAATTTTTTAGCCAGTGCACCAGTTTGCCCTGTTTGTGTGTTATGTGATACATTCATATTACGTTCAATAAAATCTAAAGAATTTTTCTTCTCCATTGTTAATTGAATATCAGTTCATTACGTCTTACAAATATAAAAAAAAACATAAAAACACAGTTTGATCTGAGTAGGTAAGCAAAACTATGTTGGAACCCACCATACAGTGTCACAAATTCTGACTATATTAATAAAAGGATTAGGTCATATTGGCAGTTGTGGACTTTTTAAGCCAGGGACAGAGCATATTTGGGTCATGCAAGTGTTTAGTTCACAAACATTGTGTCATTTACTTTACAAATATTAATTCCATTTATGGTCCATGGTTTGGTAATATTAACTAATGAAATATATAATGCTACAATATGATGATATAAAACATAACTACCGTACTTTACTCTCAGTGTACACACAGTGAGAAGAACAGATTTCAGAGATTGCAGACAGACTGGCTTCTCTCTGTTTAGATACTCTGCAGTAAGGGAGACAACACGTTTAAACCTTGTTGACTGTTGACTGGGAAGACTAAGGTAGACTGAAAACTGAAAACTGGCTAAATAAATATTGCAAAGAAATCAACAATTTGATGGACTGATGCACTGCCCATTTTCTGTAACAGTTAAAATATCGTGCATTGATGGACAGTTCATGTTCTGTGTACAAGATCTGCTCAAGAAAAATGAATCCTCTGTTCCATGTGTGCATCACAGTCTCCAGAAATGAATGTCTCCATCAGTGCCTCTGGTTTATCCGCACATACAGTCATGTGAAGAAGTAAGTACACCCCATGAAATGTTTGGTTGTGACATATACAGATGTATCCGTATTTGATTTTTCAGTTAAATAGTATGCATAGTTAAACATTATGTAATAAAACAAAAAACTTTGCAATCATTTATTTAAAAATGTCTGAAATGACATCACTGTTGAAAAAGTAAGTACACCCCTGGCTTCAGTAACTGTTATTGCCCCCTTTGGCAGAAACAGCTTTATGGCGGTGTTTCCTGTAACTGTCTACCATCTACTAGGAGAAATGTGTGCCCACTCCTCCATGCTCCATCCAGAATTTTTTCAACTGTGTTGTGTTTGAAGGCATGCACAGCCTGTTTTACATCCCCCCTACAGCATTTCAGTGGGATTCAGATCCGGGCTTGACTAGGCCATTTATTCTTTCCGTCGTTTGAACCATTCTTTGGTGGATTTGCTGTATGTTTGGGGTCATTATCCTGTTGGAAGATACACTTCTTCAGCTTCAACTTGTTGACAGATGGTCTCACAATCTGGTATTAAAGAGAATTCATAGTCTATTCTATGGCTGTCAGTTGGCCAGGCCCTGAGGCAGCAAACTAGCCCCAAACCATAACATTTCCACCATCATGCTTTACAGTTTGTGTTAAGTCCTTCTGACCAAACACTGTCTTTGGTATTCAATATGCAACGCTTGTGGTCCTGTGACCTTTGTATCTTTAGTTCGTCTGTACGTCTGTAGCAGTTCCAGAAGTCTTGGTCTTTGCCTAGATATTCATTAGCAAACTTTTGTCTTGCCCTGATGTTCTTTTTAGACAGCAAAGGCATCTTCCCACCACATGTCTCTGTTGGAGTCTCTTGTTAATGGTAAATGCATGCACTTTGACATCAACAGTGGCAAGGGCTACCTGCAGATCCTGTGATAAAATTTTGTAGTTCTCTTTTTACTTCTTTTAGCATCTTACAGTTTGCTCTCAAGTTAAATGTATCTTGCATGGAAAAGTTCAGAAATCTTTTTTGCTTGTGGATGATCTTCTAAATAGCGCCATGATTGATTTCTGATATTTTGGAAGTCTTCTTAAACCTCCTTTCAGACACATGGACATCTATAGCTTTCTTTCTGAAGAACCCTCAAAAAGCTCTTTTGATCTAGGCATGATGATAGCACACGAGCAAACCAGATCAGATATCTGAGGTTTAAAGATGAAAAGATGGAAGTTTTAAAGATGAGATGAAAAAATGGCTTTTTTTATCTTAGAAACCCATTATGGTCTGTGTGGACTGGGGAGTAGGTCGCATATTTAAACTTTAACAATATCTGTGTACTAGAAGTCTTTTACTTCAAAAAAGTGAGGACAATTGAGATGGGAAAACAAATATCTGTTCAGTTCTCATCACCTAAATTTCTTTTCAGTTGTTGTCTGAACAGATCGATACATCATTCCTGCTTTGTGCATGAGGCAGTATTGAATGACTAACAAAACTTGAACAAAAATCGTACTGAAGCCAGCCTATGGCCTGATTGAAAGGCTATCTTCAGTCCCCAGTGTTCCACATGGCACCGCCTGCGTCTCCTGGATACATTGAGCGCCTTAAAACGAGGGTCATTCATCAGCACTTGCCTAAATGATGTGACTGGTTCTTATTAGCGCTGTTTTGAAATGCTTTTTTACCGAGGGGGCCCTGCTTCAGCTGCACCGTTCCAGATGTTTCTGTACAGTATGCAGGGGTGCGAGCTGTAAGGGGAGTGTGATGAAATTGACCAAATCCACTGAAAAAAAAGACACCCACAGAACATTAAACATGTGTTATGTAAGCTTAAGGAGCTCAATGTGTGAACCCATGTGACTGATATTTGAAAGTAAGAAGGCCAGTATGACCTTGTACAGTGTGCATTCAGAACATGCTCAAAACTGTTATGTTTGTCTCCATTTTGCCATTGATAGTTTAGGTTGCTGATTTTTCAATAATCCAGTGTAATTCAGTAATTCAGAGTGGTTTGACATGGGTCACCATGTCTACAACACAAATATCCATCCATCCATCCATCCATCCATCCATCCATCCATCCATCCATCCATCCATCCATCCATCCATTCATCCATCCATCCATCCATCCATCCATCCATCCATCCATCCATTTTCTAAGCCGCTTCTCCGTCACGGGGGTCGCGGGGGGTGCTGGAGCCTATCCAAAACCACCAGTGAACCTACACGTCTTCTAATTTTTTTCTGTAAAGTGTTGAAAAAGGTAAAATAGAAGTGCATCTGAAAAAATACATTGTCTTTAGGCACTAACTTGGCTTACAAAACTCTATATGTACACCTCCACCATGAAAATGCTGATCTGTTTGCCATCCATTCCAAATCTGCAGTAGTGTTTAAAATCACCACATACTAGGGCTTGTTAGTCAGTAACTACAGGGACTTCATTGCAAACTAGCTGCTTTTTTGGCTATTTTTGTCCTGGCTATTTATGGGATTTACTATTTACTGTCTACTCACTGTCTAGCATTTAGAAGCAAAGTAATCAATAAAGAAAAGGCTGCAAATTTATGTCAATTTACATGAGCTAATTGTATGAAAAATTAAAGGTAGGACAACTGGAACGCTGAACAATTTGATCATTTCTTGCATTATTGATTAGTGTGAAATTTGATGATATCACCCTCAGCTGTTATATTTCTCACAAATGTTTTATGAGGCAGCGCTGGAATGCCTTGGAGTGCCTTTGTTTACATCTCACTGATGTAATTATGTCGAAATTTGAAAAAAAAAAAATGGAATTAATCTGTGCATGTAGCTTTTTATGTTATTATGTGTCTATTAGGGATGCACAGGTCATAATCGAGTCCCATTTCTTTTCAACCATGTTACCAGTGGCTAACCTTACAAAACTCTATATGTACACCTCCACCATGAAAATATATTTTGGGATGAAATCCACTGTGAAACAATGTCTCAGACTTTAGACAGTTTCTTCATAATGACTTCATGCAATAAGTTTCTTTGAGGAAGCTTTTAGAAACAGTGATTGCTTCAGATGTCTGGTTCCTATCGCCATCACTGTGAACAGTTGCGAACAGACTCAGTTAAGTCAGAGTAAGTTTCTATAGAGCAAACCAATTCAGATCAAACCACTTTGTTCACATCTCAATGATGTAATTATTTCAAAGCGAAAAACAAAATGGTGGAATTACACATTAAACTTATGGACACCAACATCTGTACATGTTAAGGGGTTAATAAAAAAAGGGGTTGTTCATCAGCTGGGGATCTGCTTAAGTTCCATATTTGCTTTTTATGCTATCATTGTGTCGCTTAGGAATGCACCAGTCACGACTGTTTCTAATTTCTATTCAACCAGTCTACCCAGTGGCCAACCTTACTGGCTGATTTTCATTAGTCTTTTTTGTAACATAAAAAAAAACATGAATCAATTACAGCGCTATATAATAAATAAGAATCAACTGGCTATTTAGCACTATGTGTTACTCAATATCATACTCTGCCACACTGATTTAGCAGCATTGAAATACAGCATGAGTGAACTTGTATATCAACCAAACTGGAAGGAATACATTTGCTGATGGCTGATTGCATATTTCAAGCAAAAATCTATCCACTTACAATGTTTATGTGGTCTTATGTGCCAAAAAGAATCGTAATTCATACGTACATGACAATTTTCCATTTTAATTCATTTAGAATTGAACATTTTTTGTTACTGTGAATTTAAGATTGAATAAATAAATGAGATCTGTTCTAATTGGCTGTCCAGTATTGTGCCTCATTCAAAAAGCAGTCCATGCTGAAACACTTCTTATATCTTTAGTGTGAATTGGGAGGCTAAAATGCTACAGTACTTGCTTTGGTTTTTCATTACATCACATTCGTGGGCTGGAGGCAGTCATGGGCTGGAGGTTAAGGACCCAGCCTTGTCACCAGAGGGCTGCCAGTTCGATCCTCTTAGACGACTGAGGTGCCCTTTAGCAAGGCACCTAACTCCCAACTGCTCCTTGGGTGGTACGGATAGGGCTGCCCACCGCCGAGGGCGTGTTCTCACTGCCCCCTAGTGTGTGTCTTCACTAGTGTGTATGTGGTGTTTTACTGCACAGATGGTGAAATTTCTTAGTTGTGGGACTAATAAGGGTGACTTAATCTGAATTAATGATCAAAAACAGTGAGCTCAGAATTGGCGTTTCTTAATTACTTTCTACATCACACCCTTTCCTTTAAAAAAGCTACAAAACATTGGCAAGATTTAGTCCCTTTAAGCTGATCTGTTTGCCATCCATTCCAAATCTGCAGTAGTGTTTAAAATCACCACATACTAGGGCTTGTTAGTCAGTAACTACAGGGACTTCATTGCAAACTAGCTGCTTTTTTGGTTATTTTTGTCCTGGCTATTTAAGGGATTTACTATTTACTGTCTACTCACTGTCTAGCATTTAGAAGCAAAGTAATCAATAAAGAAAAGGCTGCAAATTTATGTCAATTTACATGAGCTAATTGTATGAAAAATTAAAGGTAGGACAACTGGAACGCTGAACAATTTGATCATTTCTTGCATTATTGATTAGTGTGAAATTCGATGATATCACCCTCAGCTGTTATATTTCTCACAAATGTTTTATGAGGCAGCGCTGGAATGCCTTGGAGTGCCTTTGTTTACATCTCACTGATGTAATTATGTCGAAATTTGAAAAAAAAAAAATGGAATTAATCTGTGCATGTAGCTTTTTATGTTATTATGTGTCTATTAGGGATGCACAGGTCATAATCGAGTCCCATTTCTTTTCAACCATGTTACCAGTGGCTAACCTTACAAAACTCTATATGTACACCTCCACCATGAAAATATATTTTGGGATGAAATCCACTGTGAAACAATGTCTCAGACTTTAGACAGTTTCTTCATAATGACTTCATGCAATAAGTTTCTTTGAGGAAGCTTTTAGAAACAGTGATTGCTTCAGATGTCTGGTTCCTATCGCCATCACTGTGAACAGTTGCGAACAGAGTCAGTTAAGTCAGAGTAAGTTTCTATAGAGCAAACCAATTCAGATCAAACCACTTTGTTCACATCTCAATGATGTAATTATTTCAAACCGAAAAACAAAATGGTGGAAATACACATTAAACTTATGGACACCAACATCTGTACATGTTAAGGGGTTAATAAAAAAAGGGGTTGTTCATCAGCTGGGGATCTGCTTAAGTTCCATATTTGCTTTTTATGCTATCATTGTGTCGCTTAGGAATGCACCAGTCACGACTGTTTCTAATTTCTATTCAACCAGTCTACCCAGTGGCCAACCTTACTGGCTGATTTTCATTAGTCTTTTTTGTAACATAAAAAAAAACATGAATCAATTACAGCGCTATATAATAAATAAGAATCAACTGGCTATTTAGCACTATGTGTTACTCAATATCATACTCTGCCACACTGATTTAGCAGCATTGAAATACAGCATGAGTGAACTTGTATATCAACCAAACTGGAAGGAATACATTTGCTGATGGCTGATTGCATATTTCAAGCAAAAATCTATCCACTTACAATGTTTATGTGGTCTTATGTGCCAAAAAGAATCGTAATTCATACGTACATGACAATTTTCCATTTTAATTCATTTAGAATTGAACATTTTTTGTTACTGTGAATTTAAGATTGAATAAATAAATGAGATCTGTTCTAATTGGCTGTCCAGTATTGTGCCTCATTCAAAAAGCAGTCCATGCTGAAACACTTCTTATATCTTTAGTGTGAATTGGGAGGCTAAAATGCTACAGTACTTGCTTTGGTTTTTCATTACATCACATTCGTGGGCTGGAGGCAGTCATGGGCTGGAGGTGAAGGACCCAGCCTTGTCACCAGAGGGCTGCCAGTTCGATCCTCTTAGACGACTGAGGTGCCCTTTAGCAAGGCACCTAACTCCCAACTGCTCCTTGGGTGGTACGGATAGGGCTGCCCACCGCCGAGGGCGTGTTCTCACTGCCCCCTAGTGTGTGTCTTCACTAGTGTGTATGTGGTGTTTTACTGCACAGATGGTGAAATTTCTTAGTTGTGGGACTAATAAGGGTGACTTAATCTGAATTAATGATCAAAAACAGTGAGCTCAGAATTGGCGTTTCTTAATTACTTTCTACATCACACCCTTTCCTTTAAAAAAGCTACAAAACATTGGCAAGATTTAGTCCCTTTAAGCTGATCTGTTTGCCATCCATTCCAAATCTGCAGTAGTGTTTAAAATCACCACATACTAGGGCTTGTTAGTCAGTAACTACAGGGACTTCATTGCAAACTAGCTGCTTTTTTGGCTATTTTTGTCCTGGCTATTTAAGGGATTTACTATTTACTGTCTACTCACTGTCTAGCATTTAGAAGCAAAGTAATCAATAAAGAAAAGGCTGCAAATTTATGTCAATTTACATGAGCTAATTGTATGAAAAATTAAAGGTAGGACAACTGGAACGCTGAACAATTTGATCATTTCTTGCATTATTGATTAGTGTGAAATTCGATGATATCACCCTCAGCTGTTATATTTCTCACAAATGTTTTATGAGGCAGCGCTGGAATGCCTTGGAGTGCCTTTGTTTACATCTCACTGATGTAATTATGTCGAAATTTGAAAAAAAAAAATGGAATTAATCTGTGCATGTAGCTTTTTATGTTATTATGTGTCTATTAGGGATGCACAGGTCATAATCGAGTCCCATTTCTTTTCAACCAGGTTACCAGTGGCCAACCTTACTGGCTGATTTTCATTAGCCTTTTTTGTATCATAAATAAATAAATAAACATGAATCAATTGGAATACCTCGCAACTCCATGTTCATTTGCTTTGTAGTTGGACTCTCTTTTCAGGAGTAAAGAATGTCTCACTTTGCCCAAAAGGTCAGGTTAAAAGTCAGAGGTGATAAAGATGTTCCAAACAAAGTCGTTTTCAAAGTGGCTACAACATGCAGTAAGCAAAAGGTGGCTTCAATGCAAGAGAACACAAAAGCACACCAGTGTTCTTACAGTGTGTGCGAAGTCTATTGTGTTTTGAGTGTAGATTTTGTGTTGTTGTTTTCATTTTTCAGCCTAGCGTGAGTAAAAACAGTGATTTATAGGAAATGTTAAGATCCATTTCGTGCACACGTGTCATTGTTACTTCATTTATATGCCTGCTTTAATTTAGTGTGTGGGAGGGCTAGTGGACAGGTGTGAAGAATTAGTTCTGTGTGTGTGCTTTGCACTGCATGGAGGGGGTGTCGGGTTGCTGGGGTTACTCTGAGCATGGGTCAAATGTGACCCTTTCTTATGGTCAGCAGGACCTGGGCACTTTCAGTAGCAACACTGTTTCCTATGTGGTCATCTTGGGCTACCACTGACTTGCTGATGTGAAAGAAATGGGCAGAATAAATGATCCCACTCAGAGTTAAAACAGTCTCAGGGGTCGCTGTTCTGAAAACATCTGTCTATCCAGCAACTTCTTAATGATGAAAACCCTCACATTTGTTGTTGGAGCATTTTTCATGTGTACGTTATTTAAAACATGGTTATGGATGCATGTTTGTGGGAACTGCTAAGGTAATTCAGTGGCTGTTCAGTTTCAAAATGATTAGTAACAACTTACCAGTTTTTTTTTTCTTCACAAGAAGCATAACTGTGTAGTCTTGTAAACGCACCCCAAAAGAAAACAATGGTCTATTAATAATGAACTATTACTCTCATGTTCATTTTTCTGATTGGAAAGCATTCATAATGAACACAAAGCATGTAACAAGCCAAATAATTGAACTTTACTATATATTTAGTAATGCGCAGGAGAACCATCAGGGCTTTTAGGATTTCTTTGTGTCTAGGAACAGAAAAATGCACATCTGTAATTCGTTATTCATCTTTAGTTTGAAGCATCACCATGCTTATTATAAAAGAATTGTGGAAATGCTTTTATTTCAAAGGCCCAAACCAGCTCAATGTAAAATTGTCTGTTTTTCTATGTGGTGTCTAGGAAGATGTATAAACTAATTCTCCCATTGGTTAGGACTTCAGGAGCTGAACTGAAGTGCCGATGCATCAGATTAAGCAATAGCATTATTAAGAATTGACAGTGAAATCAGCCGATCACAGTTTTGATTCACACTGGGAGGGATCAAATTTGTAAGGAAAAAGGTAACTCTAGGCTTTTTTTGTCCTCTGTACACCACTGACTGAATACGAACCAAAGATTAACCATGAGTCCCAACCAGGTTTTAGTCCGTTGCTAGAAATGGAAACGAGTAGGACTCTTTATTGGAGGAGTCACAGTAAAACTGCAATATAGAAGGTAAAATATACAGTACTGTGTGAAAGTTTTAGGCATTTAAGCAATTTTTTTAACAATTTACCTCAGCAGTGAGTTTATCACAATATACATTAGAAAATAATGAGAAAATTCAAATAAACATAAAAACAGTCAAAAGTAACAAGAATTTCTTGGGTCCATAGTTTTCCTTGACACCTTCACAGCCACCACAGAGACTTGTTAATATCATCAATGACATCACAATTTACTGAAGCACTGATTGGACAAACCAGTTGCATTTTAACTACATGTAATACTGGGCTTCCTCGAGGAGATGTTTGAAAATGGTTAAACAAACACACTAACGTCCATAAAATCACTATAATATATATATATATATATATATATATATATATATATATATAAAACATTAATATTATATAAATTTGTTTATTCAAATATTAACACTTTTCTCAGCAAATAAACACGTACTACACAAATAAATAGATTTTGAAAATGTTTCTTGGGTGCCTAAGGCTTTCGCACAGTACTGCAGGTTAATCTAGTATAAGCTTTAAATTAAACACCAAATATATTTAACAAGCTTCAGGTGTCTGAATTGGACCTATGATTTTAACAGTACACCCTTAAAAAGCATTTGTTGGGTGCTGTGTAGAACCATTTTCAAAAAGGTTCTATATAGAACCATTGACATCACATTCTCCATCAATCTGAAGAACCATTTCATGATGGAAAGATCCCCTTAATCGTGCAAGGGGGTTCTTTGAGTGTTTACGGTTGTACCTAGAGCCAGTTTCTTAGCTTAAAACAAAAAAATGTTAAGGAAAAAATTTTTTTAGGAGTGTAGTTGACTAAATGTGTTCAATGAGTGTTCCGGATATCTGTTGAAAGTACTTGTAAGAGCTTGATAATATGGGGCTGATAATATGGATAATATGTGTGAGAAGTGTGCACAAGTTTCAGCCTCAGACCCACATCGAACACAGACTGATGTTAACTCTAAAAACTCACCACCGCTCTCAGAAATTGTCTCTGGTCTGAACTGCCTGATGGGAAACAAATGATTGTTTAATAAGCTACATGCTAGAACCAAACAGTTCTATCATTACCCATCAGTGAGCCTTTTAGAGTGACATACAGACCTCCTTGCTGAAACATTCATGATGTCCCATTGTATCCTTAAATTGTGTTTAAAACTGGAGGTAGCAAGTAAACGAGATATCCCTGAGTGTTGGCTGACCTGTGAGTTTGTTTTCATTTTCTAGGTTGCCCTAAATGGTCTGTAATTGGATGTTTTGCTGGTCATATTTTGCCCTTTTCTATTGTGTTTTCTGCCCTGCGATGGACTGGCAACCTGTCCAGGGTGTATCCTGCCTCCCGGCCAATGACTGCTGGGATAGGCTCCAGCACCTCCCGTGACCCTGAGGGAGAAGCGGCTTAGAAAGTGTGTGTGTGTGTGTGTATCGTGGTTTCAAAACCTAACCAGACTGACTTCTCCAGCCAGTGTTATAGCCCAGCTATAGTTTTACAAAACTACCTATGGAATTGGTTTCATTTTTGGCAGAATTTCCAAAAACTGATTTATATTCTCTCCTCCTGCCTCTCCACTTCAGTTTTTACCACTGCTGTGTTTCAGACACTGTTCTCAACTTGGCATTTGCCCATAGTGCAACCCCTTATATGAGTTGTGAACAGGATTATGAAGGCTGCCTTCCTCTTTCGAGATAAAAAAATAACATGTATATGACATATGATTGACGTTTGAACTTGCTTTTTAGATTTCTTGCTCTGTTTTCTGTGTTCTGTGATCCTCAAAGTAACACAGAGGTGATTCACTGACCAATGCATTCCACAGATGTTCAAATAAAAGAGGCACTACTGAGCGTGTGCTGCTGCAGAACCATAGGTTAAAATGAACACGTTATTACACGAGGGTCATCTTGCAAACGTGTGTGGCTTTGAAGGCAGATTTGGCCTCTCAGCAGGGAAGGGGCGATGGTGGTATTGTCTGTTCTGGGGTCCTGGGAGATGCTTATGTGTGATAAGGAGCTTGTAAGTGGCTGGCTTTGGTTCCTCCAAATCACAGACACACCAGAAGCAGATGGACTGGCATTTGGTACCTATTTGTGAACTGTTAATGAGTGTTAGGGCTTGGGTGTCACAAACGGCCCGTACGTCTTGATTAGAACCGCATGTGTCTATTTCATTTGAGAGACCTTTCCCTTTTTTCACCCACCTTTATCAATGTGGAAATCTAGATGGTTTGGTGTTCACTTAACATTGGAACTCTGCCTTTCAAAAGAGATACATTTCTACATCCAATTTGAACTGAAAAATGACCCACGTCTGCGGTGTTCCTGAAGTGAAAACATATTGCATGTGTGTTCCTCGCCTGTCAGCCCGAAAAAAAGGCACTCCTGCTTATTTTCCACTGAACCATGGCAAAGGAAACTGCTACCCACTGCATTCAACCTGTCTTTGTCCATACTCACTAATGGTTTAGCAGCCCACTCCAGCACTTGCCTGGTTTTGACACTGTGATTTTGAGTATACACACTACTGTCACCACTGCTTAAGGAAAAAAAACAGAAGAAAAATGAAAAAAACATGTTTCCGACAGAGGAACAGCAAATCTGTGGGTCAAAATTAGAATCGAAGTTTTGCCAGTGCTGCTGGTTTGCTATGACTGTGGATGTTGCCTGTGGATGAAGCCTGAAACGTCCTTTTGTGGCTGCAGATGTGCACTGATTTAAGCTTCTACTGGATTGCAATGTTCAAAAATGCTTGCTATAGTCGTGTGCAAATGTTTGGGTGCCCCAGTCAGAGGACTATTTTTTTTATTTAACTTATTTGGTGAAAAAACAGAACACAAAATGTGGCCTGTGCAATAGATATAGCACATTTTATGTATATATATATATATATATATATATATATATATATAGTTGCTGTCGGAAGAAAACCTTACTGCCAGAAGGACATCTGTGCACCCGAGGAAGTTTACAGCAATCTGGGAATATTTTTGTGCTTAACACCTGGGTATACAATAATTCTGTAGGGGGTCGACCCCCACAAACAAGAACTTTCCCAAGGGTATCTAAAGCGTCATTCAGTTGTTAGGTTGACGCTGGCTGTTTGGGACTCTCTTAGCAGTACATTCACTCCACAATTTCAGCTTTTCTTAGTAATTTCAGTAAAAATTTATTTTAATAGTTTAATTAACAATTAAAATCACTTATTACATAATAAAGGCTTATTATTCAGTTACTATAGGCACTTTAATGCAAACTGGCTGAGCTATTCTTAGATTATAGAAGATTAGATTAGATTATCTAGCTCACCTTGACTGAAACCTAAAGACTAAGTAGACCCCCTCCTGATGATGGTGGGATAACACAGAAATCCTAATGCTTTTTGGGTGGATTTTTTTGGGGGCTCTTATGAAATGTTTTCCTTTTTCGTTGGTATTGTACTGAGTGATAGGGCAGTGGGAGGAGCATCCTAGGCCCCCAGAGAGGGCAAGGTCATTCAATTCTTTAGGACAACCAGCTACGGATGGCTGTGGCATCTTAATCTTCTGATGGTGGGTCAAATTATTACAAACGGCTGAAATAAAAGCATAACAAAACAAAAAACATGCTTCTACAATGTGGGGAAATGAATGTAAACACTTAACATTGGCCATGTTTCAAACGTGTTTAGACTATGTTTTGAATGAGATGATAGTTATCATTCATCGTCTTAGATGTTCTTATTTCACAGTTAAAGTCTACAAAGGGCAGCAGATGGTTTCTGTTTTCACCAAAGCATCTTTCACTGTCCCCTTATTTTCACTTCATCAATCATTCGTAATGATGCTGCATCTGCATGCAAGCAAGATGCTGTGCATGTGTTGGTGTGTGCTTTAGTGGAAAACACTCTCTCATTGGCATATTTTAAAACAGAAGCAGGTTCAGTTTGGGAATGGACACAGAAGTAATGGTCATTGCTGTCCACTCTGTCATCATCTTCAGCAGGTGGGCTTCAAGACCCAAGACTCAAGACTCAAAGCAGACAGTGCAGTGCTGATGGTGCATAGTGCTGTAGTATTTGAGTCCGAGCTCATTCTCTCTGTATCTGATCTCACATATCTAGATCATTTTGAAAACTTAGCTTTGATGGACATATTGGCCTCCTGTCTACATGGACATGGGTTTTGAAAACATTCTCCAGAGTGATGTTTTTTATTCTGTTTTGAGTGTTTTTGTTTGGATGGCCTTTTTGAAAACTCTGACATCACTATATCTTCATGCCTATGGATGTTTTCATTGATTGAGCATTCAGAGCTCTGTCTGAAATCACTGTTGATTGTGTATGCAGCAATTTGGGGTTGATTCTGGACTTGATGACATGTTTCTAATTGAATTTAGCTTTACTTTTTTGTTAAACTGCAGTTTGGAGGTGTCAGTCAAACTCACTCAGCTTCAAATATATAATATTTAAAAAATACCTTAAGGATTCTAAAGATATATGACTTATTGTCTATTGCATAATTTAGATGGGGTGAAAAGCTAGAAACACTTCTAGAAACACTTCTTCTTTGACTAATCAGGACTGTGTGGACGTTCCTGAGATGGTGGAGTAGTTATGGTGATGTTAACAACTGCTCAGCATATAGTAGGCTTTCTTTCCCTTTTTAAAGCTTTTATTTTCTAGCAGCAATTATCAGAATCAGGCCTGCAGGTCAGAGTGTACAGTATACTACAGGGACAGTCATGGGCTGGAGGTTAGGGATCTGGCCCTGTGACCAGAAGGTTGCCGGTTCAATCCCCAGTGCTGACGGTCCATGACTGAGGTGTCCTTGAGCAAGACACCTATCCTCCCAATTGCTCCCTGTGTGCTGTGGATAGGGCTGCCCACCACTCCAGGCAAGTGTGCTCACTGCCCCCTAGTGTGTGTGAGTGTGTGTTCACTAGTGTGTATGTGGTGTTTCACTTCACAGATGGGTTAAATGCAGAGATGGAATTTCCCTGTTTTTGGGCTCAAAAGAGTATCACTTAACTTATTTGTAACCTGCTGCTGTCTCTGATTTTGCGATGCACTATACTTTGTGTAGTACGCAGACTCACCATGTCCTTCTTGAGGTGTATGACATTAAATTATATGGGATATTACCTCACCTTCCATGTTTATGTGAATGATATTAAGTCATTTGTGTGTTCTTGCAGGTTTGAAAGAGTTTTTTTTTTTTCAAAACAGAGGAAAAACATATTTATATTTATAAATGATATATTTCCACATTCCTGTGGATGAGGCCCAAGTCTTGGCCATTGACCACATTTAGTATTCTGTCTCGACCATGAGCACCTACTGTTTTAAAAAAATATACATAATACATATACTATAAACATTATATAGTATGTACATATTGTTATAAAATTCTCATCATATTTAACCATATTTTTTTAGTTGTATAGCTCAGTTGCTTGTTACTACTTTTTTGGGTTGATCTGACAAGCCATTATATACATATACCCAGCCGTTTATGTAAAATTTCATTTCCAATTTGTTCAGAAAAACAAGTATAACTCTTTTGTTATGATTAATTTTTAAAATTATTTTCCATTTAAAGCAACAACCATTCCATTCTAATCAGATTCCAGCCCATTTTATTTACAACACAGGACACATGACAATTGAGTTAGATTGTTCGCAACTTAAACACAGCATATAGTTAAGCAAGCACCAGGGTCCTGGTTTTAGAAATGCAATGAGTCCATGTATTAAGAGTTTTAGGGCCAAGAAAAACAAGTATAATTCTAATTCTAAATAGAATTTGTTCTTTTATTCCCACAAAGAAACACTATGTCCACTGCAGCCATAGTGTTTTAAAAAATGTATGTTATTTCTGTCTCAGATGTCTGAAGTTAGTATTTCGCCATCTCTTTTATCATCACTCTCTCACAACTTAATCAACATCACAATTCAGGCGCTCTTTAGGGGGGTGATCCTCCCAGACATGTCCTAGTGGGAGCCTAAGCAGTGTGTATGAATTCACCACACCTGATCTTCCACTGTTTCTCACCAGCCCAAAAAAGATCGCTGCAGGCAGCCTGATTGGCACAAAATCCCTCCCATTGTCCGCCGATGTTCATTTCCTGTTAGTCTCACACGTCAGTGCACTTCTTTCGGGTCATCGGCCCCTCTTTCCCCCTCACCGCTCAGCGTGGCGGGTAAACTGGCTCAGGATTAGAGAGACAGACATGAAGGTCGAAGGTTAGCTCGGTGTTAAGAGTGAGTGAGTTTGACTGGGCACCAGTGGGGAACTGTTGTTTGAAGAAGGTTCATTTAATGCTATTAAAGATCTGGTCAAGGAGGTCAGGACAGGCTTAGCGTAGATCTACTGATTTAGAGCTGTGGCGTGGCCTTTTTCAGTGTGACTCAGCAGTCAGAATCCATATCCAGAGGGTCTGAGACAATATCATCATGCAGTCATTGACTTCTAATACTCAGGGGATTCATTAGAAGTTGTGTTTTCAGCTGTATTATACAATCCGGAACTCTCTTCACAGTTTCTTTGATTTGAAAGCGGAGTTTTTGTTATTCACATCTTATCTGTCTGGCCTTTCCTTGCCTCTCCAATCATGCAGCTGGGACTTTAATTGGCAAACACTGATACAGTACATATGCTGCTTGTCAAATGTTTGGGGAAACCTAGATTTTCTAAATGGCTGAGGTGAGATTAAAGTAATCGAGAGTGGTTTAATGTAAAATATTCCTTTCTAGAGAAACCTGCCAAGTCAGAATTGTTCACATTGATGGAGCCAGATGTCTGAAGTGCCCCTGAATGCTACATCACAGAAAGCTGTTACACAAAATGGTTATGAATATGTTGCCCATTGCCTGTTTTGCTATAGGTTTATAATAAGATTTCGCTCTATTTTCAAGAATCCATTCATAGTGGAGAGGCACATGCAGTGAGCCCTGGAAAAATGTCTTAATGTAAAAAGTAAACCATGCTGCCTCACTTTCTTGAGTGAAATAAACTTTTAATAGTAAGTAAACAGAACAAAAAATACATTGTTATTGTTAAAGTTCAGTGAATTAAAATTTTTAGGGTAGCATGATTACCAGACTAAATAGGTTTTACCAAAATGTTCAAAAATGACCACTTTTTCTCTATTTTTAACATTACAAATAAATACAAGGGTTCAGTGGTCATTTAGGATAGTGAATAAAATAATCTATATTCATTGTTGTTACTCCTGGTTCCCATCACTACCTCTGTAAAGAAGTCACAGTCGGAAAGTTTCTCCGCAAATTAACCTTTTACACACTCTGTTTCATCAATCTCAGCAATTGAAATTGAAATGTAATAATATATTTGTTGATGTCTAAAGTGGAGTAAATGCCAACTTTGTGTCAAACTATTAAAAAATATATAAAGTATTTCTATAAAAAAATTAAAAGTAAACTGTTAAAAACAATAAAATACGTAAAATAGTGGGTGTGGCACATGGAAAGGTTTGGACCCCTACTAAGGCCATACTTAACACCCCCTTTTGCAGATATGACAGCTTCCAAATGCTTTTTGGATCCAGCTAGGAGACTTTCTATTATTGTTTTGGGAATTGGCGAAATGTAATTTTTTTAAAACAGTTTTCTGTAAAGGTTGCGTTTTACTTCTTTTCACTTCGTACATCAACAAAATATGTCATTTGGCCAGGGGTGCCCAAACTTTTGCATACAACTGTCATTGATAAATAACAAATTCAAACCATCACATGCAGGTAAAACTTTTGATGGCCAGTGTAAGTTTAGCCGTACACTGTCACGCAGCTTCTGAGGCCTGACTGAGAATGTAGCGGTGGAAGGAAGGTTCATATCTCCAAACAGGTTCCCCAGCTCAGCCCAAAGGAAAGACTGAGTTGAGCTTTAACTCCCAGAATTAGAACTGCTTCAGGCCTACTGTGTAATCTCACTATTCCAAAGAAACAAACATGATTAGAAACCACGAATCAACATGATGTGGATGGCTAGATCTGAGAGACCTTTCAGAGCTCCTTGTTGAAGACTTTTCCAGGATCTTGCAGCGTCTTGCCACTGATATTAATGGTGCATGCTAAACGTGAAGGCTTCCGTTTTGGTCAGTATACCACTGGCGTCTATAGGAAACAAAGCCAAAGTACACATAGTCATTTTATTGTGTTTTGAATTAGATCCAAACAGCTCTGGCATAGCAGCACCCTGCACAGAAACAGAAGCTCTAGTGCCATTTAACGTCATTTAGTTCCACTTATTTAATGTTCTCAGTGATTCGAGATGACCTTTTAATGATGTTTAACTTTGAACATGGTAAGAAAGCATTAGATGGTAACTTTAAATGCAGTTGTGTACTTAAGGCGAGTAGTTTAATTATAGAAAGTAACTCGTATAATCTGTGAGCATATGTTTACGCTTGATGATGTACTCCATTCCCAGTCCTTTTTTGGCTGTGCGTTGGTGGATCTTTGCTATGATGGCAGTATTTATTTTCTCAGAAGATCATCATGTCGAAGATGTTGGAACTAGAGGAGGACACATAAATTTGCTTCACATTTGTCATTTCCTGTTTCGTTTGGCGATGTTTATGTTGTACCTAGGCCAAACAGAAGTGAAGCCAGGTGCACGTCTGAAGAAGCTAATGAACCTGGAGAACCTAACGGCTTCTACTGCTCTCCACTGCTCAATCGAAGAGCCATAACCATCTCATCTCATGGAGAATGGATCAATAAAAATGGGATTAAATCTTGTTAATCACAGTAAAACATTTCACATATCTAAGCAAGTGAAATCTTGTTGAAATATCTAATATTTTATAAAATTCTTTTATATTATGCACTCATTTAACTTTTTAAAAAAAAAGAAGATTTTTTAATCTGTTTTATTTCATTTTACCTAGTGACATTTCTTCATTCCAGCAATAGACAGTGTTGCCAATTTCGCATTTGTGTCAATTTGCATTATGTGTCACGATTGGCCCCTCCCAGTCCTGTCCATGTGTTCATGTTGTGTTTTGGTCTAGTCCACATGTTTTTTGTTTTTCCTTTCTTGTCCGGCCCCTTGTTTCATGACTCTGCCCCTGATTGTTTCTACCTGTCCCTCATCGTCCCTGTTGTATTTAAGCCCTGTGTTTGCCCCTTGTCTTTGCTGGTCTTTGTTGTTTGTTGTTTGGGATGTTGTTTGATGTATGTGCTGTTGGATTTGTTTGGTCTGTTTCTCCGTTGTGTTTATCCTGTGTTTCACATTATGTCTGTTCCCCGATCTCTTCGTCTTGGCTATTTTAACCTGGACCGTTCTGACCATGACCCTGGGTTTGCCCTTAATAAAAGTCGCTTATCTCCGCATATGCGTCCGCCTCCTCGCTCCACATTACATTATGTTTTGAAACAAAAAAAAGAAATGCTTGCATTATTTCAGTAAACAAACTAAACTATATAAAATAACTTAAATCTAGACAAAAAAATCTAGTAGCAAGCAAGACATTACAGGTGAACAGGGTAATTGTTTAAAACAATGAATATTACAATTAATCTTTGCCAGTGGATTACAGACATTCTTACAACTCTCATTTGTATTTGAAGTTTTCCAAAAAATTACATCTAAATAAGTTACTGAGCATGTTATCTAATCAAATATGTGTAAATTTTCATATTTTTAAAAACTAAAAGCCTTTGAACGACGTTTTATTGTGAAGTCTAACTTAGGAAAAATAGATTTTTGCAGAACAGATTGCTGGAGTTTTTTGTATTGGAATTTTTTTTGTTAGAATGTACTTATTGTTTCGTCAAAAAACTTGTTTTTCTGATAATTTTTTAGTGTATATGATCTGGAACACGCACTCTTTCTCAGGTGCTTATCCTTTTGGGTCGTGGGAGCCTATCCCAGAGGTCATCAGGCAGGAAACACCCTGGACAGGTTACCAGTCAATCACAGGGCAGACAGACATATACATTCACACATTCACTCACACCTAGGAGCAATTTAGTGTGTCCAGTTGGCCTGACTGCATATCTTTGGACTGTGGGAACCCACACAGACACGGGGAGAACATGCAAACTCAGAAAGGACCCTGGTCACTTGGCCGGGAACTGAACCCAGGCCTTTCTTGCTGTGAGGCAACAGTGCTACCCACTGCGCTACCGTGCCGCCCTTAAGCTAGAACAAATCTAGCTATTAGCAGTATATTAAGAAGTCCTTGTGTCATGTCCTATAGAACAGAATAAACCCATGAAGTTTTTGTGAAATTTTATGAATGCAGGAGTTCTAGAAACTGAGATTTGTGGTTCTGAACATAGAGAAAAGCTGATTTTGAGAAAAACAGTCTAAAGAGTGGGCCTCAGAATTCCATTATCCAGAAGAAAACTTGCCCTATTTGTGTGCATATTATTAGACAACACAGATATAATGCTCTGTTTAAGTCTATAGGTAGTGGGCCTTAATTTAGAGTATTTTAACAGACCATTGGTTCAGTATTTTCTATTCCTGGATAACATTTAAGATGTTAATGCATATTATGCTGAAGAAGCACCTGAGAGATATTTAGAGAATAATTTGAGGGAACAAATGAAGATTGAAAGCTCTTTGCTTCTTTGCCACCCACTCGCTAAAGCCGGAAAAGACCCTTCTATAGGCCATTTCATCATTACACATGCCATCATACTTTGACCTTTTCCTTCTCCTTTTATTAGCACTTGTAAGCTTTGCTACAGGGAACACAGTGTTTATTTTAAAGCCCCGCTTTCCTCGCGTGTTTATCCACTTTCTCGTATGGATCGTTCCAAGATGCGGTTAATATAAATATGTGGCTCTGTTTTGCAACGGGTCACTCACTTAAACCTCAATTGGACATTAAATGACCGCTCTGTATGGTTCCACAGCTGCCAAGAGTGATTTCCTTAAACGTTTCAACAGATTTTTCTTAGAAAACCTGCATTTGGATCTCTAAACCTCTTTACTCATTGTGTCATCATTTGTCAAGTTGCAGTTTTCTACCCACTGTGACCAGATTCAAACAGGCTGCGTATGATATAGCAATTTTGGGGAGTTAAATTGGGGAATGTCCATTGTTCCTTGGCTTCTCTCGCTGTCTGAGTTTGTGTATGTATGTTTTTTTTTTGTGGTTTTTGCATTCAGCGGCAGCTGCATTGTCTCCTTTGTTGTTTTAAGGGTAAATGAAAGTGCAGTATAGACAGCTCTGAGTCAGTCGACGGTGTGGGAAAGTTGTCTGCAAGCTGGCCGTCTTGTTTTCTGTTTGTTTAGTCAAACTGGACTCTAAATAATAGCTTGCATGCTAGGTAATTGTAATACAGGCCAAGCTTTCGATTCAGTAAACAGTCATTTTTCTCATAATGTGTTTGCCTTTTGCTCACATTTGTTAGTAACGCTTAGAGCTCTGGGGCAGGACTACACATGCAAGGTTCATCACGGCATACCTTCGCTAAGTGACACTGTTTTTGTCTTTGTCCTCTTCTGTGTACAGAACGTCTGTCAAACAAATGTAGGACAATTTCCGAGGCTCTTTTTCCTTTCAGATATCTTGAAACTCACTATTCTACTCTCCTGACAGCATCAGGAAGGCTCAGTTAAAGCAATTTACAGTGCACTGTTGACATTTTGACAAATAGTCTTATGCATCGCTTGTCATGGGATGATTACGTGCTTTTGAAATTAGCCAATTTATAATGTAGCCAAATGTGTCTCCCTCCAAAACAAGAGACATAAATGTTTTCCCAAAGTGTCAAGTCTTTAGTAGAGCAACGCATTCGGGCAGCCTTCCCCACAAGAAAGAACCTTAGAATGTGAGTGAGCTTTTTGTTTAATTTAAATTTGGTGAGAACCAAACCTCCCAGATAGTGTGGTTTAGTATCGAATTAAATGATCTAACATGACAAGCTAGCATCTTGACAGGCTCCTGGCTTCACTCAGACTTGAGGCTCCAGAAATTTCAACCTAAGAAACACAAGCCTGCTAGAAAAACCTGCATACAGCAGCATGGCTGGTCAACATCAAAACCACCATGTTTTGCATTTTGGAGTCTGGTACACTAGTCAAAAAATGTGGTCAAAAAGGAACAAAAACACTAAAAATCAGGCAAATTTTTGCTTGCGCCTATATGGAATTATAGTAGAAAGTTAATATTAAACTAACAATGACTTACCTGAAAATTGGCCATTCTACGGTAACACAGACTTTCGAAGCCAGTAAAATATAACATGCTCTATTTGAAGCTTGTAGGAGACATGTCAACATATATTTTTTCTTGTATGGAGCAGTTTTACCGTAACTCACTAAAGAATCCTGGCATATAGCTGCTGTTGTTCTTTTCCATTTCTAATATCTGATTGAAACCCACTGGTCAGTCTACCACTTGTACTCATAGTCACTGATGTATAGAAAGACTTGAGTGACTTTTTTTAACAAGGTTGGTTCAACCCATCGTTAATCAACTCATGATTGGCTGATTCCTTTGCCAGTCCCTAATTATGTTGGTTGCTGACATGAAGCCATCTGTTCAGCTCCTGAAGTCCTGACCAATGGAACAATTCATTTGATTGTATCTACCTAGATACCATGGAGAAAGAAATCCTGATTTGACAGTTTCTGGTTTGGCATTTCACATTTCAAGAATTGCCAATGAAAAGTTTTTTTATTTCTAAAACTTAACAAAGAAATAAGTCAAGACAAATTTACTTTTGTACATGCAGTGCCTGCAGGTAATAACAGTTCGAAAACTAGAAGTCTGTACTCAAGACACGACTTGCAGAACATCTGTTTTGATAGCTACTATGTCATTCTGAAGGGTGGTCCATACACTGTCCATTAGCTCTAATAGCATTAAGGATACATCTGCATGAGCTTTTTGATGATGCTATCTTCATTCACCCCAATCTGTGCACTTCGCTCCATGTTTCCTCTGCTGTACTTGTGATTGTTCCACCTTTTCCTCTCCCCTGTTAAGTGAAGAGCCCAACCCGGTCTACATTAGAAAGCCAAACACTGGGCTGCAGATAGTGCAGGGCTTGCTCATCAGATCCTGTTATGCTTGGGACTGGTTTAGGATTAGAAGCAGGGTGGATTAGAGGCCTACCGCTATCTGGGTCAGTTTGTTTAGCACTGTCCAAACTAACAGGCCTGCGCTCTCTGCTCTGAACAGCACTGGTTTAAGCAAAGAGAGCTGAAGTCAGATTACAGATGAGTCACAACAGAGTTTGGAGAAAAGAACAAACAGCATTTATTCCAGTGTTGGTAATGGGTCTAGATTTGGTCAGTGAGCAAATGCCGGGTTTTCCATTATTTATCAAACAATGTAGCAAATGTATGGTATATTCCAGTGACAAACTGTGACTACACGAGCTTGGTCTTCAGTTTGGGCCATAAATATCAAAACAAGAAAAAATAGCTTTACAATAATGATAATTTATGGTTGCGAATAGTATGTTAGTGTTTGGCTAATGCTGATGCACATGAACATTTAAACATAAGTCTAGATTAAGCACAGATATTTGAAGCTTGTAAATGGCTTTAACATATATTTATATATAAGTTTTACAGTTTTACAATGACTCTTTCAGTAAAGAGCTGCCCTCACTGTTTAACATTTCTAACAATTATCTGAAACCTGTTTCAACTATGACTCATTCACAATCAGTGACATATCTAGAATTTTCACGGTCAGTTCCTAATTATGTTAGTGGTTAATTTAACATATAAAGCCTTCATTTCAGCTCCTGAAGGACTCACCAATGGGAGATCTCACTTAGCTGTATCTATGTAAATACAACCAGAAAAAATCCTGATCATTTTCCATCGGCCAGTTTCAAGATTTTAAAGATTTCCAACCAGAACTTGAAATAATAAGAATGCTACTACAATACTTGCAGATTTTTAGCAAGCATGATGGTACTATTAAATAAAAAATAGCTTTTTAAATGCACAAAAATTATAAGGCCTTGACGTTTCCACACTGGTATCCATCCATCCATCTATCCATTTTCTAAGCCGCTTTTCCGTCAGGGGGGTCTCGGGGGGGGGGGGGGGGGGGGGGGGGTTTGGAGCCTAGGAAGGCAGGATACACCCTGGACAGGTCGCCAGTCCACACCGGTATATTGTAAATAATAATTTAATAAACTCTTTTCCACAGGTAAACTGTTATCAGGTTGTAAAAGAAAATGGAATGGAGTATCTAAAGTTTGTGAAAATGAGCATGGCTTTATTAATAATCCAGTTTATGTATATTAATACAGCTGCTCACAAAGGCCCCATGCATTGTCTCTTAAAGCGCCTCTGCTGAGCTGTGCTCTCCAGTGTTGACCGGGGAAGATGAAAGAGTCTCATGGCATTGTCCCATTCTTTATTGTTCATATTTCTACATATTCTGGAAAATGAAAGTGAAAGATCTCTTTCCAATCAGTGTAATAAAAGACAGCAAGAGTGCGGAGTGGGGTCCCTGTTTGTGGTTGCCAGATGTGCACACACAGTCGATAACGCAGTGAGACAAGTGTCTTAATGGCAACTACGCTGGAAACTGAATGACTCAACATATGTAGCTATGTGTTCACATACAGCAGCCTCAAGACACGGCATGCTAACATCATAACAAAGCTGAACATGTGAATAAGAGGAGTATGGGTTTAATAGTACTATAGCATTCTTAAGCAAAATGTTTTTCTTTAATATTTTACAGCCACTCATAATGGTTATAGGTCTGCAGTAAGAAAGCTTTGTATATGAAAAGCCCTAAAGGAAGTTAGTTCCATGGCTTGGCAATGGCCTGGCGCCGTTTGTAATTAATTTCAGTATTTTTTTCCTACATCTCATTCCTCAGGGCCATTTAATGAGCTCGTGCTTTATTATCTTACCAAGAACTATAATTTGATGGCACATTTTGTTCATGCCCTGAGCTTTATGCAAGGCGACTCAAGGGCAGGCCGGAAAAGGCCATACCAATTTATTCCCTGAGTTTAACGTTAATAGATCCCAGGCTTCGACAGGTCCTACACTCTCGGTCCTTTTGTCTTTTTCTCTGGTATATATTACCACAGGTCAGATGTTATAGATCGAACTGTATATGCAGGTTTTTCCCCATGCTACAATTTCTCTGTTTTGGACTAGCTTGGCACTGATAACATGGTGGGTCCATGGCCAAGCTATGTGACCATGATGACCTGTTCTTGCATCTGATAAAAGTACTGGGTATTGGAAACATGTTTTCAATCTTTTTTTGTCTTTTTGGCACGTAACACAGCCTGCTGGAAGCTCCTTTTAAGAACATCCAAATCTGCAAATGTGTTGAAATTTGTCATTCATATTCACTAGAAATCCCCTCAGGGAATGTACCCAAACATATCTAGCCAAGAGCAACTCTGTGGTCAGAAAGTGACCACTGGTGAAGGGCTAGATGAGGGGTGTCCAAACCTTTTGTCTTACAGGCCAAAGTGCAATATATGTATATGCAGGTTTATAAATGAACCTAAATGAAAGAATATGTTTGTCTGAGATGGAGTGGAGTTAGGGTAACTTTCTGGCCAAATCAAACATCCTTATGGGCCAACTTTGGCCTTTGGGTCACACTTTGGGCAGCTCTTGGCTAAACAAATGGCTAACACAAATTGAGCATCAACAGATAGAGTGCAGTCTCTAACTGTACACCAGTGAGGTGGAGCTAGAAGATATAAGGTCTAATAAAGTAGACAAGGAGTGTCCACAGTCACTTCTCATTACCTTATGTATCCATTGTACCTACTACTGTTGAGGGTACCCGCCTCCCCTGTGTACCCACTTGTGTCGACACATATACATCAGTGAATGGATGGACAGGGGAGGTGGGTAAGTTTTTCATCAGAATGAAACAAAATGTTTAGGAAACTTTTTACCATACATATTTTGGAAAGGGTATACATTTCAGACCAATGAATTGATTTGGTTACAGCCCAGCACAAATGAGACTGGAGTAAACATTCACACTGCGGAATATAGACAACACAAACAATGTATTTAACATTTTATTTATTTATGTGATTGATAATAGGCCAAGAGTTTTATTTTGGACAAAAAGTAGTGCATACCTTACTACATATTATTCTAATTTATGTTACCTGATTCTAGCGCATCAAAATAGATGCAGATGGGTTGCAACCTTTTTAATCAATACATCATGATGCCCATGAGTCATTCAATGAGATCGGTGTCAAATGGACTAGATATTTTGAAAAATCTGTTTTTGGAAAAAACAAGAATAGACTCACATACTTGTAACGCCGTGGATGAGATGGACGCATATGCTGAGATGAGTGAGATTTATTAAGGGCAAATCCATTTTCAAGGTCAAAACGGTCCAGGGTCAGAGAGCCAGCATGGATGGAATGGGGGACAGACATGACAAAAAGAAAAGCAGGATAAACACATAATGGAGGCTGGTAGAACGATGTAAACACCACAATACAAAACACTTCAAACAATTCAAACAATACAATTCAAACATAGACCAGCAAGAAACTAGGGAAAACACAGGTTTAAATACAGGGCCAGGTAACGAGACACAGGTGTAGCAGGTGAAAACAATCAAGGGCTGGGTCTGGAAACAAGGGGGCAGGACCGGGAAGGAATCAAAACAAAAGCACATGGATGACTAGGAGGGGTCAATCGTAACAATACTCTTCTTTAAGTTATTTAGTGTCACAGTGTATTATTTTATGGCAAAGTAAGTTGCTGTGATGAAGACAGAAACACTCAAAGGTAATTAATATTAAATTGATATATGTATTGTTAACATGGAGACAGAGGTAAATTTAAACTTGGCAAAGGTTTGATATGAAAGTTTTTCATATGTTAATGATGAGCTTTGTATTAATACATTTAAAACTCCGCTGTGAAAGATTCCACTCTCTGGAGGAAATGTGTAATTGTGCTTCAGACCCCTTCCCTGTGTGGATGAATCTGATGGTTGCAAGTGTAAAAGAGAATTCAAAGAGACCTCAGTTAAAACTTTTTGAAGAACATGTCTTTCGAGGATGTGAGTGAATTATTTGGTAAGGTCATCATATCTTTTTCAGTACTAATATAATGTTGATTTTGCATTTGATACCTAAATGTCAAACTGGACATTGTATGTATGACATGATCCAAAAAACTACTTCAGGCATTATAGAGCAACTCATGGTGGTGTATGTATCACATATTTTAGCCTGTTTTAGTTCTCTGCCACTTCTTTCAGTGCAGCTTTAATGGTGCTGCTTTAGGCTTAAAATACTTATTAGCAGTTGTGGACTCAAATAGCACTCATTTCATGAAATTACTTCCCTAATAATTTGTTATTTTCCCTGCTGATTTACCTAATCAGCTAATTAACAGGCCTTCCTGCACTGGAGTGGGTGTGTTTGAGCTGAGAGAGCACACAGGAAAGGGCTTCTACAAGTCTATGGGCCTCTACCTTTGAAATAAAGCATATTCTTATTGATTCATTTACTGTGAATACAGCAAATCAGACTTTCTTTCAGTTGCTCTGTTAGCTAGAGCAGTCTGTGTGGTATGAGCTGAGATGGGTGCCTCAGTGTGGCAGTGAGCTAGAGCTGACTGTTACCTCTGCGCTGCATTAAAACACTGAACCCCCCATTGTGCTCAGCCAGCCCCAGCGGACAAAAGAGCAGGACCAAATGGGACGCATTTTGTGCAATGTTGTTTTAGCCCAATGGGGAGAGGAACAGCTCATGATAAGGATCTCCAGGGCCTGCGTTATTTAGGGTTACTGCCCCAGGGCACTGGAACACCATACTCTGTGTGTGTGTGTGTGTGTGTGTGTGTGTGTGTGTGTGTGTGTGTGTGCGTGTGTGTGTGTGTGTTCATGGGTGAAGGGGGTTAGTGTGTGTTAGCTAGTATTTGTGAAGCAAATGTCATTATGAATAATGAGCTTGCATAGGTTTTTTGAATGGGCAATACAGCTAATATGTAATACTGCAATACCTGAAGGCATTTCTAAGATATACAGGACATATTGTGCTTTTTGAGTTGGCGATCAAGATAGAGTATCGTAGGGCCAGTGTTGGCCCTGCTGCGAGTTCGATTGTTGGTGATGCTGGGAATCCAAGGTCTTGTTTCCATCATTTCTTTTAACTTGCCCTCACCAACTTCAACGGAACTGGCCATTTGCTTCAGAAGTGGACGAAGGGGCAATGAGGAGAAGATCATTCAAACAGAATGAACTCGCTCTGTTGGCTAGGTTAGCCTCAGTTGGCTAATTGAGTTTTTGAGAGGTTTGAACATAACGTATGTAACATTAGTGTATAGTGATTTGTCTGGTTCTAAAGGTGGTGTTGAGCATTGGTGTAGTGCCTTATTATTTCTTGTTGTTAGCAATGTAGCATTTAGCAGAGAAAAGTGATGCAGTTTTAGATGGTGTCTCTGAATGATGATGATGAGGATAAGTGAACAAGGGTTTGGTTAAAAAGCATCAGTCCTTCCTCCCCCTTCATCCCTTAGCACAATGCGTGTTGGGCTGACGTTGTGTTGTGTTAGCAGCAGTTTGACAATATGTAATGGTAATTAATGCATCTCAGAGGAAGAACATGCTAGTATTAATTCCCAAGGCCAGGGGTAACATCATGTGATGGGCAGACATTGGCAGGTGGGTTTGGCCATGACTAAACTAAAAAGTGAATTAAGTAAAAATAATAAAAAATAAAATGTCATAACATAATTTTAGTTTTAATTTGCCATAGTGTCTACCTGTTATTCATTCCTACTCCATCACTTGCCACTTGTAATGAAATTATTGTTATGAATGCTCCACATCATTGCTGTCAGAACTTTTCATTTGCTCATTTGAAAGCCTTATTTTTAAATACATGATTGTTTTATGGTGAATGGACCAGTAGAAATGCTCCAAAATTACTTTTTGGAGATGGTTTTGTTAGCAACAGTAATCATATATGTAAATTTATGATAGTGTTGGTTTAGTATTAAGTTGAGATAGAGGGATTCTGAATGTCTTCATGTGTGTTTTGTGTCTTGATATTGTGATTTCTGGGTGGAATTAGTTATGGTTTATGATGTGTGTGTTGAGAGCTCCATGCAGGAGACCCTTATGATCTGTGTGTAGAAATGCTGCCAGAACAGAGTGATACCAGATACACACATCAGTGTACAGTACAGATCATTTAAAAACTGAGGTTACGCTCACATATACATGGTTTGGAAGAAATTATGATGTTGGTTTTGTAGCTGCCTTGATACCTTGAAACAAGATACACCAGCCAAGATGTGTGTGCATTAGTGTATAGCGAAAGTGAGGAGTGTAATCATGAAGTGTAATCATGGTTTGTGAAAATGTACAGCTGTATGCAAAAGTTTGGACACCCTTGGACAAATTATGCTTTTACTTGTACTTACTTTACTTTAGATTTGATTAACTTAAAAAATGGAAAAAGTAAAAGGTCATTACTTATTAACACCCCATGCCTTGAATCACAGCTTGCAAATGCTTTTTGTTATCAGCAAGCAGTTTTTTTAAATTTTCACTCACTCTTTCTTTCAGAAAACTTTTAATTTGACAGTATTCTTGATCGTCGTGAATACACAGCATGTTTAAGATCTACACATAGATTTTAAGTGATGTTGTAGTCAGGGCACTTTGAGGGCTATTCAACAAGCTTCAGCCTGCATTTCCTGATGTAGTCCATGGTGGATTTTGAGGAATGTTTTGGAACATTGTCCCATTTTAGAAGCCAGTCTTTTTTAGCTGTGACTATGTCACATTTGCTTCAGAATTTGCTGATATTTAGTGTAATCTGTTTTTCCTTCTACCTGTGTGAGTTTCCTGTGCCAAACAGTCCCAAAGCATTACAGATTAACCCCATGTTTACAGTTCTTTTAATCAAATTTTGTTCCTTTTATCTTTAAATACATCTTTGGGAATTGTGGACCAAGATGTTGACTTTTATGATCAGGTCACAGACAAGGTTTCCTTGCGATGACTCTTCCATGCAGATCACATTTGTGCAAGCAACGTTGCACAGTAGAATGGTGCACCACCATGGTGCACCATGCAGTCATATGGGGATTTTGCTTTGCCTCTGTGGCCAGGATACAGTCAGTTTTCTTTTAAGAGTTTTCTAGGTCTTACAGCCAGCTGCTTAGATTAGCCCTTGGTTATTGACAGGTTGTGTTTCCTTCTTTCCACTTCAAAAATGAGCATATATAATTTGGCCAGGGATGCCCAGCCATTTTCTTACGTATCCAGAGAGTCTGAATTGGACAATCTAGTTACAAGTAGATCAGCTTTGCATCCATGTATGGCCAGTGGTACTCCTGGGTAGTGCTGCTAAAATCTGTTCTTGATGATAACAAGATGTTTATGATTACAGTAAAAAAATGACCTCCTGTTTCTTTTCTGCACATAGCTTTCTGTTCCTGAATATCCGCTCAGGGATTTTCAGGTATGAAAAACTATACACTCCAAAAGAACATAAGAAAAACTTAGAGCTGCACAGAAATTGAATAAGACATAACATTCAAATGAACTTACTGATGAACTGACGCAGTGTGACAGAACTGCATAAAGAATCCAGAGATTTTGAAGGTTGTGCTTGTTCCCGCACATCAGAGAAGAAAGAAATGATACTTTAAATGTGAAAATCTCAAGTAGGTTAAAGTTTTATGTAACTTCTGCGTTTTACATAGCATTTGAATCTTTTGGTTGGAAATAGTGCTGTTGGAACACCGGAGTGTCCAACAAAGCCAGTACCAGTCCAATCAATTAACTATTAACTAATTATCTTTTTTTTTTTTTATTAAGACAAACTTCTAATGTTAACTCAACAAAATTCAAGGATGATTAAAGGGGATTTCCGCTCATTTCTAAATGTTTCACAGTGGTGATGATAGGAACCAGACACTGGGAAAGTTTAATGCCGCTAAAAACTCCCTCACAGAAAGTTATTACATAAATTGGTTATGAATGTATAACACTGTACCTATAGAAAACTTTTGGTATGTTTTTATTTATTAGTTTTTTACCATCATCACCAATACATATAAAAGCTCTGAAGACATGTGTAGGTTCATTGGTGGTTGGGTATATAATAAAATGGCCATATTTGCGTTTGTTTGTAGTTGATTTGTGTTTAGTCCCTGTTTCCTATCACCACTACTGTAAAGAAGAATTTGTCATTTTATCTACAATGCAGCATTTCACAACAAAATGCTCTGAAAACCTTTGTTTACTTTCAAACTAATTATGTAGATATATTTTAAAGAACTGCTGAAAATCACTTTTTAAAGGCTTTTATATACCAAGTGTGATTTATTTAGAAAAATAATCTGAGCACGTGTATAAATGATGACATCTTGCACACTTATCATGATATTTTAAGATGGTGAAAATACATTATTTTATTTGCTTTCTGTTCCATTTTTGTGAATTATTCCACTCCAATTACTGTTGCTTCTGCTGTTGGCATAGCAACGACCAAGACATTTAGAGATATTCTGATAATATGCTTTTTCCACGGGGTGAAAAACTTGGGTTGTTCTCTCAGCAATAAGGGTCTGGATTCGATTCCCCGGCTGGATGACCAGGGTCCTTTCTGTGAGGAGTTTTAATATTCTCCCCGTGTCTGTGTGGGTTTCTTCCCACAGTCCAAAGGCATGCAGTCAGGCTGATTGGACATGCTAAATTGCCCCTAGGTGTGAATGTATATGTCACGTGTCTACCCTGTGATGGACTGGCTGGCAACCTGTCCAAGGTGTTTTATGCCTTCTGCCCAATGACCACTGGGATAGACTCCAGGGCCTCTGCAACCCAGCAGGTTAAGTGGCTTAGAAAATATGTGTATGTGTAAAACACAGCATATTGATACATTCCCACTGTACATAGATTCAGTGTTTGGGGAGTGACAAAATGTTAGGTATGGTGAAAAAGAGTTTAACTTGATGAAAATTAAAAGAAGCAGGATTTGTTTGGATTTGTTTGAATTGTGCAGTTACATGACTGACAGGCTCATTGTGGACACAGAGAGGCACAGACAGAGGGAATGGAGGAAGTTGGACATGCAGTGGACACTTACCTTACTTCCAGATAAATTGTGTTGTGCCCAGTGTTCAATATACAGTTTACTGATTTTATAGCTGCAGGCCTTGGGGCATAAGCCAGAGGATTTATTAACATTACTCAAATTACATAAGGTTTTACAGCCTGGAAGGTAAATAAGGGGTCGTGTTTCACTAGAGTGTGTGAGAGATATTTACTGCAATCAGATGTAGTTTATAAATCTACCTCTCCACAGACTAGACAGGCCATCAAACAGCAGCAAGTGAAGAGGGCGCTGAGATGGGAGTGATTAGCTTGAGGGTTGAGATGAGTCTTAGAGTGTCATACATGTTTTAAGGAATCTGTGGGATTAAACAGGAGATGAAACAAAGGATATCAACAACTGTGTAGGGGGTTTATTTATGAATCATAAATAAACATAATGAGGTTTAGGTCTGAGTCTTTGCTCTGAGCTTTCCATGTGGCTGAGCTGTAAGGTGATTGGTTCTAGTTGCTTTAGCCCACACTACAGCTCTTACACAACTGTTACTTTCTGTTTCAAAAATACTCTGTTTTCAGAGTATCGCCATCTAGTTGACATACTGATACGAGATTAACAGATGTTTGTTGAAAGTTTGGGGACACCATGCCTTCTTTTGAAATCTGAAGTGTTGCTTTTCCATTAAGTATATAAAAAAAACCAGCTATTTAATGATGCTGCTTATGTTTATCATGAAGAGTACCAAGAGCAAATTTTGTCTATAAAATAATCTGGGAGTTTCCTTTTCCACACTATGGTTTACAATGCTTTTTACAGCCCCCTAGTTAGAGGCATTAACATGTTAAGTGTGAGGTATAGCTTGTGATTGTGAGATTCCAAGAAAGTCTAGCTGAATTACTCTAAAATGTCTGAATGTTTTTAGGTCATAAACAGATAAAGGAGCAACAAAATATCTAATGTGTGTAGTTGGTACAAACATACACTCTAAATTTCACTAGAATGTCACATGTTTGTGCAGAATAATACAGACAGAAAATTACCAGACAGCTAGCTATATGTGGTAAAAAGTACTAGATATCTAAAGTATATGGGGTAAAATGTACCATATATATATAGAGTATATGGGGTAAATGGGACCAGATATCTAGAGTATATGGGGTAAAATGTACCAGATATCTAGACTATATGTGGTAAAAAGTACCAGATATCTAGACTATATGTGGTAAAAAGTACCAGATATCTAGACTATATGTGGTAAAATGTACCAGATATCTAGAGTATACGGGGTAAAAAGTACCAGATATCTAGACTATATGTGGTAAAATGTACCAGATATCTAAACTATATGGGGTAAAAAGTACCAGATATCTAGACTATATGTGGTAAAAAGTACCAGATATCTAGACTATATGGGGTAAAAAGTACCAGATATCTAGACTATATGTGGTAAAAAGTACCAGATATCTAGAGTATATGGGGTAAAAAGTACCAGATATCTAGGCTATATGTGGTAAAAAGTACCAGATATATAGAGCATATGGGGTAAAATGCACTAGATATCTAGACTATATGTGGTAAAAAGTACCAGATATCTAGACTATATGTGGTAAAAAGTACCAGATATCTAGACTATATGGGGTAAAAAGTACCAGATATCTAGACTATATGTGGTAAAAAGTACCAGATATCTAGACTATATGGGGTAAAAAGTACCAGATATCTAGACTATATGGGGTAAAAAGTACCAGATATCTAGACTATATGTGGTAAAACGTACCAGATATCTAGACTATATGGGGTAAAAAGTACCAGATATCTAGGCTATATATGGTAAAAAGTACCAGATATCTAGAGTATATGGGGTAAAAAGTACCAGATATCTAGGCTATATGTGGTAAAAAGTACCAGATATATAGAGTACATGAGGTAAAATGCACCAGATATCTAGAATATATGGGGTAAAAGGTACCAGATATCTAGAGTATATGTGGTAAAAGTACCAGATATCTAGACCATATGGGGTAAAAAGTACCAGATATCAGAGCATATGTATTTAGGAGCCTTTTGAAAAGCTCAGTGTCCCCAAACAAATGTCGAATAACACTTAAATGAACTCGTGCCTAGCAGGCCCTTATCAAATGATTGATTCATGGCTGAGATGCTTTTTGCTTTAAAAGAAAGTGAAGGTCAGGAAAGGAAGAATGCACAGCACTAGACGTGCGTGCGCTTGACACTCACTTGCACAAGGATTGCATGGCAATTTGGAAATGAGCGATTTTATCGTGTGCGGTTATTGGTTGCAGTTGGAAAAACCATAATCACATTAACCCGACTCTTCCTGTTCTCCTAGAACACACATCCACCGCACACAAAAGAAAGCTAAACCGAGCAAGCTCAGATCTTTTAAGATGTCTAACTGAACTGTCCTTTGGGTACTTGTGGTTAAGCTGTCAGTGTGTGATTGAGTAGAGACAGACGCCACACCGGCTGGCCTCAGGCTCCCTCTTGTGTCCAGCTGAGATTAGCTGAATTTAAATCACACCACTTCTAGAGACCTTATACAGCAGCAGTCCTAAAGCTAAAGAAATGATTGAGCCACCAATCAAATTTGTATAGTTTTCCCCTTAAAGCAAACGCTGATTGGCCCAGATGTTTGGAGTCTAAAGTTTGCTTCTTTAGTTTTGCGCTGGAGATACAATGTAATGTAGCTAATGAGCCATGAAAGCTTATGCCAGCGTTAACGTGACAGTCAGACAGTCCATGCAAAAAAAATGAGTGGTGGTCCCCAGAACGGTCATAAAGGTTTCATTAGCTTTTTTCCTACCAGAAACTATAACAACACATTGTATGATAAACTAGTGACCTAAACTAGTAGTTTATGGGTTTACCATAGTTAAACTATATTCACAAGGCTACCAACAAACTGCTTCACACAATGCTTATACCACTAATCCACACATACTCAAAATACTTTCTTACCTGTAGCATGAGCAGATCTGTGTAACTGAGACATTTGTGTAAAGTGCAACAACATGTGTGTCAGTTCCACAGAACTACCAGTATTAGCGAAACATAGCTAGGAAGTAAGAATGGCTAATCAGCCAATTTTGCCACTTTAGTATATACATACATTGAACAAGAAATGGCTATTATTATTAATCGGCAGCCCTCGTCTCAAATCTCAAGTGCAAATCTAAAGGAGCAAACTTGAGATACTAAACATGTCTGATTGACTACAGTTGATGTCAGAGAGAAAAGGGTATGGATGATTGTTGGCCGAACCAAATCAACACCTTTCTGTGCCAGACTAATAGCAGGACTGAAATAACAATGAGCGAGTTTACATGCGCATAATAAATCAGATTTGATCAGTAATCTGGTCGACATGTTTACATGCACTTGGGCAGTCAGATAATGGGAAACTCCAGGTCTTCATGAGTCATACAGTAATTACATTTCTACCTTGTAACTAGCCAATAAACTCACAGAAGACGATGTGATGTAAACGTGACATAAAACTCAGACTGAGAAATCCGAAAGAAATCAGAGTAAATGTATACATGCACTGAGAAATCTGATTACTGAGCTAAAATCCAGCTCTTTTTTGGATTTCTAGAGCTTACTCTGATCTAAGAAATGCTGTTTACATGACCATTTGAATAACCAGGTAACTGCAGAAATCTGATTATAATCAGACTATTGAGTGCGTGTAAATGGGCTCAGTGATTAAAGGTATAATAGCATGTATTGATAATTCTTGTTCTCTGTGCCGTCTTGTGCACACAGTCATTGTGAGTGTGAGTCTCCTGGGTGTGAAGACCTATTCACACCAAGAACAATCTTTTGGGCGAATGTCCAATGCAGAGCTTCACACCAAGTCTGAGCATTTTCTGTCTAAACACTGAAAACGTGTAAATGCATTCCTTGTGTATCATCAATGATGAACTCATCACTTTTCATTGTTTTCTTCATGTACACACCTCATACAAGGCCGTCTCATACAAGCGCTGAAGCTGAAATAATGATTCTGAATACATTTTCTAAGTCAGTAGGTGGAAGCTCTGTTTCTGCCTGTTGATCTTTTCATTAGAAATGAGTGTTCATTATTGAGGGAACCTAATAGTTTGTGGGCATGAAGAGTTACCTTAACTTACCCCCTTAATCTTAGCCTTTTACCTGTAGGCTGCTGTATATTTTCTTTAACTGCCCCATTTTTACTCTGCATGTTGACATTATAAACCTGGGGTTACACTACGTGACTTTTACCCCAATTTTAGCCCAGTTTTCAGTCTGGCCGAGTCTTTCTGATCATTGGTTCTAGTCTGCAGATTTTGGGTTGACAGATGGAGAGAGAATCGAGTCTTGTGTGAGGGGTGCAGATTTCTGGCCTCCCCATCATCAGACCAATTGTAGTTTTTTTGACCCGACTCTGAGCTAAATCTATGTAAACTGGTCAATGACTCCATCAGAAAGGGATCTTGCAAAAGCCAATGAAAACTGAGAGGACGAAAGAAGAAAATACAGCAATAAACAAAGAAAAATGGTGCAAAGTTACTCACATGTGGAGCTGAGTTTAACTGACCACATTTTTAAATCCATGAGCCTTACTTTGATGTTTACCCAGCATTGTGTTTGTTAGTTTCGGACTCAGTGTGAAAGATGGCAGTAATATATGTGTGTTTGTTTTGAAAATTTGTGTGAATTTGATTCAGAAGCCCTTCAGCTCGTTCTCTGCACCATCCTGTGTACACAGTCAGTGTGAGTGTGAGTCTCCTGGTTGTAAGTGTGCCAGTAGTTTACATAAAGCCAAAGAGAGCGAGAGAGAGAGAGATGGTGTGGATGTGGATGTACTCTATCACAGCAAGTGTGTCAGAGCCTTACACTTCTCTCTCTTATACATAAACTCACTCTCTCTCACACACTTATACTCGCACGCTAACGTTACAGTCTGAGTTGAAGGGTAGCAGATGGAGGACCTCCTGCTGGAGGACGGTGGAGGCGAGAATGTGTGTGTTTACGTGTGTGTGGGTGTGCGTGAGTATGTGATTGATGGCCAAGCGTGTGGGCATCTTATGAAACCCAATCTGACAGAACAGAGAGGTGGGGAGGGGCAGTTCAGTATGAAGGCACGAGCCTGGCATTACTGACCATACACTCACATCTATTCTGTCCCCCTCTCTCTCACTATTTCCTGTCTATGTCTCTCTCTCTCTGTATGTACACACTGAACGTTTCTCTCTCTTGAAGGTGAAAACTTTAAGTGCTGTTTATCTGGTGGGCATATTTGATGTTTACCAGGTTTTGCAGTTGTTAGGAGTCAATTATTCTCTGTAGATTTTATTTTATTTTTTTGGAAACACCTTAAACTCCAATAATCTTATGTCAACAGATTATTCATATGTTGTGTACAATGTGAAATTTATCATGAGTCAGTGTTTCATGCACAGAGAACTGTTCATATCCGCTCCTCTTGACCCCCAAAGGCTATTCAACCCATTGGGCCTGTATGTTGACATTAAGTGACTGCACTACTTTGGTTTCTCCAACTAATCTCTCTCTCTCTCTCTCCCTCTCTCTCTCTCTCTCTTTCTCTCTCTCTTTCTCTCTCTCTCTCTCTCTCTCTCTCTCTCTCTCTCTCTCTCTTTTTCTCTCTCTCTCTCTCTCTCTCTCTCTCTCTTTTTCTCTCTCTCTCTCTCTCTCCCTGGGTGATGTTTGCTGTCTCGTTGGCTGGCCCACCTGCTGTTCTCCATCAGGTATGTCACTTGTTTCTTATCTGTATCTGTCTCTCTCTCTGTCAGCTGCTGCCCATCAGTATGAATTCACAATGCTGAGTGCCAGACCGCACGTCTGGACACATGCTATGACCTCATCACCAAAGGCACTTCAGCCAAAGGTTTTTACCTTCATCTGACCTTGCCCGTTGCTAACATTACAACCAGTCATGCACTTCAGTGGCCCGCTAGCTATTTAAAATCTTTGGGCGATCATCACGAGTGTATTATTGATCATAAATGTGATACAATACCAAAGCAGATTCTTACTGTCATTAGAACACCTTACATTTCTTAAAAGAAAACAGTAAAATCTAGAAGTAAACCATCCTCAACTTTATGACTTAATCTGTCTATGTAAGTTAAAAACTTATAAGCTTTTCATTTTCATTGTAATGAAATGTGTAAAGTGCAGCAGGTGTTTTTCAAGTGTTATGAGTTAAAAAGTTGTGACAACAACAAAATATGATTTTTGTGTGTATTCTGGATGTATTAAACTACAAGCAGGCATGACCAGAGTGGGCTGGGGAAACGAGCAACAACAACAAAAAAAACATATTATGGTGCAATTAGCCATTTAGTGGTTTAGCAATTTAGCCATTGCTAGGATTATTGGCTTAAGTATGAGGATAAGAGAACAATTAACTTGATTCCCTTTTATATAGTGACATATTGTTGGTTTGGAATTATAGAAAATGTCTAGATATTGCTATAATTAGTGGTTCTTCCAATATTGATATTTGGTTATCTTATAAAGGATGTCATAAAAGCTCAAACAAAGCAGTCATGCCACCGTACAAACTGATGTCTTAAAGTTCACCAGAGTTGAAGTTTCTAGTGAAAGCCTAAATTGAGTCTTCACCTACAATTCACTATGGATAATGGGCCTCTAACCAGATGAATTACAATGAAGAAGATAGATCTATTAGCATTTTGCCACCCATTTTGGTCTTAAAAATTGGCACAGTGGCCCTTTAGTTCCCATAATAAGACCAAATTCCTATATTGCATATTCATTTATAGGCTCAAAGGCTCTCAAAGCTCAAAATACTGGCAGCTGATTATTATTCCTATTTCAGTTTACCAACTGATAGTAAACACTGACATTGTCCTATTAAACTACATTTGGACTTACTCAGTTCTGTAGAAAATAAGTCAGAAACAGGCTTTTGTATGCAGGACTGAAATATAACTATTATAGTTATGTGTTAATTACGAAGGTGAGCCTATGTTCATTTACATGGAAGTTACTAGTAAACAATCTACTTGCTTGGCTTCCCCCATCAGTGCAATATGTAGGTAGATAGTCAGCAGTTAGTGCCTCTTATAGTAAATCTGCTCATAAAATGTTCCATACAGAAGCAGAGCAGCTTTCCTTTTAATATATCTCTGAAGTTCGTCATTTTTAGTCAGTGCCAGTGGCCAAAAAAGGTAAGCTGAGTCTAAGCCATTTTTCTCTTAGGGAAAAATGACTGGGGTTGTTAAGGAGTTGAGTATTGCTACATGCAAGCTAACACTTATGCACAGTTAATTGACACCATAAGACGCACAACTTCATCAAAATACGCCATGCGAACAAGTAAGCTTTGTCAAGTGTGGTGGTTAAGTTGCTTTAGCAAAAGTAGGCTACAGTTTGAGCAGCTAGTGTTGTTATATAATAATGGTAAAGCATAGTGGTAGCCTTACTTTTATGCAGTGTTAGCTTGCTTGTAGCACGGATGTAGAAATAGTTGTATTTTGACTTCTTAGTGAACATAATTCAAATGATCCAGTGATATTTGGTGTAATACACAGGACAGAACATACCCACTCTGGACCGCTCTGGAGGGACAGCAGGATTTTGTGCCATTGATTTTTCCTATAGTTAAAACAGGCTTAGACCTAGAATTCCTTATTTGGGCATGATGCATCACTACAACATGATTCACAACTACAGTGGTCTATTATAATTGGTCCATTCTGGTAGAAGAGGTCAAAACTGTACATTCCAGCTCTGCTGAATGGCCCGTGCACTGCAGATGAAGGAATAAATGGAGGCATCTGCACTAAATAACGGCAGTACTAAGTGGTGTTCACCATTTTCTCTACCTTCATAAGCACATTTATCTAGAACTGAAAGGTTAAGAAGTGCAGTTAAGGTGGTTTGATGCATTACTGGTCATAAGTGGTCCAGTCAAGCAAGTCATGTACCATATTTGGTCATTTTTCTATCCGACTCAACTATGACAGCATGAACCTTTGAAAGCTTAGACTCTCACTGTCTGACTCTCGCTCGCTGTGTTTAGACTTCATTTTAAGCACGATTAAAGAGTCCGTGTCATCACGTCCACTCTGATGTAAACAAATTGGGAGCGGTCAGAAGCAGGGACGCTCTATTGCTTTTCTGTCTCTCCATATGGGAGTGATTTGTGAAGCTCAGCTTGCCTCTGTTTCCGCTTGACGCTTCACTCGGAGTTTAGCGTGTGTGACTCTGCTGTTGTTCACCCTGTTCAAAAATAAACCTCTCCTTTTGCCCCTGTGACTCATGGGAAATTAATTGTAGTTTAAAAGTAACCTGCATTTTGTATGAATCACTGTAAAATGTGTTGCGCACACTTTACTGTGGTTAATGTATGTTTCCCACGAAGAGAGTAAAATGAGACCAATTCAGGAAAACATTAACAAAGACACCATTAGGGCAAATTATCTAAAAATTTATACAGAGGGTAGGAAGTGCTTTTCCAACGATGAACTGGGGATGTTTAGAAGCAATTGGGACACTTTCTGAGGAATACATTTCCTTGGAAATTCCCATTCCCTTCCAGAAGATTAGATGCAATTAGGGTTAGATGATATGACAAAAATATAACATAATAGTTTTTGTGATACTTTTACAGTTTTCACAGTACATGATGTATCACAAATATTTCATTTTCAAAGGTTTAGTAAGTTGTAACAGGCTAAAAAGAGAAGGGTCCAGTAGTACCACAGTTAAAAACACTTACATTTATCAATACAAGTAGTTTTCAGTTTTCAGTGAAGCAATTTCAGTCTGCACTGTATTAATTCCATTCAACCACAACCAGTTATGTTCTCTTTCTAATGAAATAGTGCAGTTGGTCAGTGATTTTATATTTTGACTAGTGGGAAACACTTAAGGCCTTCTAGGCTATCAGCAAAGGTCTAATGATTTATGTGGGGAAAATGTTGTTAATTTGTGTGGAATATAAGTATAATGCATTAACATTATCCAAGTAGATCAACTTTGTAGTTTCTACTGAAAACTAGCCTTCTTGAAGTCATCATCGTGAAATGCAAATAGTAGCCTAACCAGTGCATTTCAGTCAATTATTAGAAATGGAAAATAGCAGCTCTGTCTTTTCTGAAAGAGTTGCTCTGAAACAGCAAAGAAAAATATATGTCAACATGTGTCTTACGAGCTTCATATAAACACACAGAATCATCTTTTAAGCATTAATTGTCTGCATTTAACCTAGAACAACTAGAAAAGGTTCACATGAATCTCTGTTAGTTATTGCGTACTACTAGAGTCCCATAGGAGTGCTTGCATTTAAGGCCCAAACAGAAGACCTAGCTCTTCTAGGTTCCCCACTGGTACTGATGATATTCATAATATCAGAAGAGTATAATGTGACGTGTTGTGAAGTGAGTGATCATAATAGCAACATTTAGCAGTATATTTCCCACCCTTAGTTCCAATTCTGAAGCTAAACTCAGAGTACCGTACTTTATTATTCTTTAGAAGTCATGTTGCAAGATGCATGTTAATTCTCAAGCATAGCTCACTGAAATGGAAATTTAACTACACCATTAATTTTGTTTATATTTTGCATTTAATGAAAATAATAGTGGTGTGCAGTGTTGTTTTTTTTTAAAAAAATGATCTTTTACTAATGTACTGTTCTTCTCATACTTTAACAGCAAAGCAAACGGAGAAAAGTAGGAAATGATGAGCATGTGAAATAAATAAAAGTGTAACTCATCAGCAAAGTCTGTGAAAAGTCTATCTCTCTCTCTCTCTCTCTCTCTCTCTCTCTCTCTCTCTCTCTCTCTCTTCCGCTGTCTCTGTAACAATGAAAATTTCAGAATGATTCTTGCCACAGCTGAGTTCCTTCCCACAAGCCTGTGGGAGCTGAGTTATGGTGGGTTCCGCAGGGGTCAGGAGCGTCCACAGCCTTGTCTTGTCATCAGTGGGGTCTCTGTCCTCCCCCTGTCACCGGCCTAGAGACAGGCTGTCCGCACACACCCACACCCATCCATACGCCCACACACAGCAGTGGCATGGCTTGCATCTGGAAAATTGCATTTCAGTTTAGAGGGCTGCTTTTCTGTTAACCACCTCTGCGGTCATTGTGAATTGGACAAGTTTTAAAATATTCTTTCTAGGACAAATATTTTCAACCTCTAGGTCGCAGCCTCCTTGTGTGCTGTGGTGGTCTTGCTAGGGTTAGTGAAATTAAAGTGAAATTTATTATTATATAGAGAAATGCTTTTAATTATTTCCCTCTGAAGCCAAAGCCAAGCCCAGGCTGGCATTGCTGTTGTCAGCAAATTCATTAGACTATATCAGCAACACTGCGACAGCTACACTGTGAAGAAAAACGTTAGGCCCACTTAAAGTTTTAAAACTTTGAACATAGAAACTTCACAGGTTCTTTAAGTTAACTTGAGGGCATTGACCATAGAGCATAGATTCCCTCAAGTGAACTCAAAAAAGCTGTAAAGTAACATGAAACTGAAAACCTCAATTACACTGCAGTTAGTGAAATATCATGCTGATTGCAAATGAATGCATTAGTTTTAAGTGAAGGCAGCAGCAATGGTTTTGTACCACAGCGATTCGTTCAGTCAAAAGTTTGATTTTTCTAGCTTCTCGGTGAAGGCTTGCAACTGAAGTCCAAGCATCATAACCGTCATGTCAACAAAAACTTAACTTTGTTTTGATGTATTTAATAAAATGTGTTTAAAACACTTTGTCGGTCAGACAGTCCTACCTTTGGATGCATAACTTACCATCACTACACTAATTCTGCCAAGGGATGCAAACATGCAGACCTTTAATTTGCACAGAAAATAAACAGAATATAATTTTAAATGAGTAACTCAACCTTCATGTGCAAATTCTGACTGTAAATGAATTGTGCACTACAGTTTTTCATTTGTTTGAAAGAGATTTTTGCCCATGATCTGTTATTCTTCTTGAGCCCCACTACACCAGCATTTGTGGGTGGAGTTTAGATACTGTAGCTACTATAGAGAGAATATAGAGACTCCAAAGCAAAAGGGAGAAAGTAGTACAGCTTTCTCTTGAAAGCAGCCAGCATTTAGGCTGGCCGGCTCCCAAACCCACCACCTGCCCCGTGCCAAAAACCATCAATTTTAGGAAAATGGGAAGTCACCTTTAATCTGTGAAAACATTTTAAAGTAGTCCAAGGCCAAGTGATGTTGTTATGGTTGGATTGAGCCTTACGTCACTGCCTGTCAATCACGTAACTGAAACACGGTTGTCATGCCGAAACAACCGCAGTAACAGCTCAGCGTTGAGTATAAAACTTAACGTGTGTTATAAAAGAAACAGCTGTCCAAACGTAGACTTGAGAAGCTGTCAGTTTGGAGTTTTTTATGGGGCATTTCTGTGACAGTTGAGTGTTTTTTGGATGTCCCGGTTGGATCCTCTGTGGTGCGAGATCAAAAGCTAATGCGCACTGTTCCATAATAAACTCATGCATGCCAAACAGGCACTAAAACTGGGCAAGAAGCCCCAGACTCTGAGTAAGATGTGTTAAAGCCTTTTGAGAGCATGAATGTTATTCGTTAGGCAGGCCGAATAATCAGGTAGGCAGTAATATTGGTCAATGTTGATGACTTGTGTTTCTATGACAGTGTTGATGACTTGGTTTCTGTGAATATGTCACACTTTACATTTAGTTAGGAGCATTGTTTTCGCTTTGCTTATTGCAGAGAAATAAAGAATCCCAAATTTGGTCAAGCACACTTCATAAGTATCTGAGAAGCCTTGAAAGCACTGCTAATAATGATACAAGCTAAGATTAACCCTATCAGACTAGCAAAATTCAACGTTGCCCTAAACGGACTGCCTAAACTTTTTGTCTTTTTGTCAAAGAGCAATGTTGGTGGAGGAGCAAAGGGCCAAAAAGACAACAATAAACAAATAAAGAATTCCACTTTTAATGCCACTTTAATGCCACTTTTAAAAGGAAATTAACTGAAAAGGTGGTATCTGTCACTGAGTGTGGGCAGTGGGGTTATGGTAAAATCCTAATGAGTCTTTTTATGCCTATAGGCCACACTTTGGGCAGGCCAATTGTAGCGCATACCCACTTCTCAGCTTTTTTAGTGAGTGAGATGTAATTTAATCCATTGAAGGTATTAATGTGGACCATTTAATTCCAGCAAAAATCTTTGGAAAAACTGATTATTCCAACTGTATTGCTTTCTCCATCTTTTTGTATATACATATACACAAATAGAGACAAAGTATGTTGCACTGCTAATACCACAGTATCTGCAGCCATCTGAAAGCCTGTTTTGTCCATGTTTTTAGATAACTGTGCCATACAGCAGCAGAAACCACATAACCAAGTCTGCTTAAGATGAGTTAACCCTATCAAACCAAGTGTCTGCATGCCGATACGTTAATGGTCTCTTTAACTTATTTAAATCTGCTGCCAGAGGAGTTACGGCGCATGCATGTACACCTTGGCCAGTTAAATGGATCAGCATATAGAATCTGAGCTTTCAGTGTGTTACCATGTTTCCTATCACTGTATAAAAGATGCATGAGTCTTCCATTACTGCTGAATGTAGTGTGTTTTTTTTTACAGACCAAGCATACAGGCTATTCACAGTACAATTCAGATTGATGAGAGTTTATTATTGATTTGTTTAAGCAGAGTTATAATAATATCGCTGCTGTGGGAACAAAACTCATATCTCCAAAACAGTAACTTTACAGGAGAAGGAAGTCTGGTTCAATGGACCAGAGTTTTCTCCAAGTAATTCTGTGCCATTTCTTTTGCTTCATTCATCATGAAATTTACCCACAATGTTGAGGGAAACAGATATTTTCAAATTATGTTAGAAACTGAAAAACAACAAAAATGGAGAGTTTTTTTGTTCCAACATCAGTGATGTGCAACTGATTTTCTTGTTCAAAAAGGATTTTTTTTTGACACAATCTACTTAAAAATCTATGGATTTGCAGCATGGTTAGATCACATTCTTTAAAAATAAGTGCAACAATATCACTGATGAATGGTGTTATTAACTGAGAAGAGCATATTAAATGACATGTTTTAGTGTTGGATTAATAACATGGTTTAAGGTACATAGGCATGGCGTTTTGCATTATCCTAAACTGATGGCTATAAGCTAACATTACTTGCTAGTTACATCACTGTGCAGCTTAATAACCATCAGTTTAGCTATCTGAAGCATAAATGTCCAAACAGTGGAAGGCAAACCAATGTGAAATACTCTAAGGAGGATTATAAGATAAGATTATCAAGAGACTGAGAGAAATAAATACAAGTGCAGATCTTAAAGACAGATATTAAGTGCAGCTATTTTTTAATTAAAAAAATGACCAGCTGCTTTACCAATTGATGCAGCAGCAGAAGCATTTAATCATTAGTCTGTTATATAGCTTACCAAAGAACAAATCTCCCACAATAAGACATTGCGCAATACAAGAGCTCCACACCCAATTTTTTACATGTCTGTTCAGGTATGAGATTCCAGTGAGATTTCACTCAAAATCCCTCAGAACCACAGCGTAAATCTCTGTGTTGGAGAGAAGTCGGCCCTAGTGGATCCAGGTCTTAAAACGAAATATCCAGCAATGAACAGATGGTTTTCTTCTTACTGCGTTTGTTGATTCAGATCTACAGGCTGTGTATCTTTGTCTTTGCTGAATGCTTCACCTAAGCTGCTTTTCACAAAAGCAGGGGACATGTTTTTCTAATTCTCAGCTAAGAAATAGTAATTATATCGAATTCTTTGAACTGCAAAAAATAAATGCATCAGTTTTAACAAGAAATTAAAGTATTGAACGCTAAAGCTTAGCCTTTTTTGGTTCTCTTTGATGTTGTAGCTCGAGGCCAAAAAATGGGTGAAACAGTTATGGGCTTTAATGACTGTTGTTGTAATTTGGGAATAATAGCAGGCAATAAATCTTCATTTGTGTGTGTGTGTGTGTGTGTGTGTGTGAGAGAGCGACAGAGTGTGTCCGTGTGGACCACTTATCAGGAAAAAATAACTTAAGATGTTATTATTCAAATGCTGGATTTGCCAAAGACACCTAGCATGACAAAGGCCCTGTTTATGCTAGCCACTAACTGTGCAAAGTGGCATCACACAGTACAGCTTTTCTACTACTACAATCACATTACAGTTACTTCATAAGAATCCATTTACAATTGCATTTGGTATGAACTGTATTCATAGATCAAAATTAGCACAGGTTTTCCAGTATATCTTGTTTTTGCATCATTGGCTCCTCTCAGTGGTTCTTCTTCATGCTCAGGTAGTTTCTTCTTCTTCCTCATGCCTTTAGGGAGTTTCCCCTTTTAAATCTTTTTTCTCAGAGGTTCTTCTGGGATGTTTTTTTATAGTTTCTCCTTTTGAGTCGTGGTTCCTCTTAGTGGTTCTTCCTCATGCTCTTAGAGCATTGTTTTCCAACTCAATCCTCTAGGCCTGGGTCTTGGTTCCTCTTAATGGTTCTTTCTCATGCTTTTAGGGAGTTTCTCCTTTGTAAACCTTGATTCCTCTCAGTGGTTCCTTCTGGTACTCAGAGTTTCTTCTTTGAATCTTGGCTTCTATCAGTGGTTCTTCCTCATGCTTTTGGACAGATTCTCCTTTTAAGTCTGGTTTGTCTCAAAATTTATTTCTCATGCTCATTAGATGCTGCATACTGCAGCTGCTTTTGGACAATGCCTATTGTAAATTTGTAAAACTGAATTGAGCTGACTCAAATGTTGCACTGTGTTGGCATAGTGTACCTGACCCCTACTCAGGTTTTGATGGAAAGTCAAACTTGGCGAGCTAAAAGAGAGTGTTTATATACAGCCCATAAAGCAAAGACATCCTGCCTTACGTGCTTTTCACTGTGGAATAAAAAATGCAGGCCTGAAGGAATTCAAGTGTTTCTAAAAAGGCTCAACTTGCCCTCCGAAAGGGCACGTAAAATACATTTCACAGCCTTTTCTTTTCAACTTTCACAGCCTTAGAATGTTTGGTTGCAGTACAGCAAATATGTTCACTGATCCAACCCATCCAAGCTGAACCAAATGGCTTTCTCGTAAATTAACAATTGCTTTGTGCACCATGCAGTGTAATGCAGAGAGAGCGCCTCCGCAGACTGCATACCTCAGTGCTGGTTTTTACCAGTTTCATTCTGCCTTCAATCAGTTATTGATGTATTTAAAGTTGATTCAGGCTGACATACAGACTATTTAATGCAAATGTTTTCGTAGAGTTCGTAGTTAATTGATATGAAGAACTAGTTTCATAAGACTAATTATAGTTATTGTAGTTATTCACTACAAGCTCTGTTAATAAGCATGGTTCATACTTAAATAAGACTTATATAGGAGAATGCAACACTACATAATACATGTTAACTTAAATCTTCACTTCAGAATTGAGGGTCAGTCTTTCGGTCACAGTTTATTTGGATGGTCCCCTTTAGATCGTCTACAGATACTTATCAAACTTTCTAGTGATACTCAGTTGATTATCAACAACATTTACTTCATATTAAGGTTTAGGGTTGGGGACAAATTTAATAGAATTTTTACACACAACTTTAAGTTTAGTTTTACTTAATAAATATGTAGTTGAATGTTAATTAAAGATAAACTGAACATCTACAAAGCATCTACTGTGGACTATCCAAATAAAGTGTTACCAGAGGGGTGCTGCCTTTTTTCACTGAAGATGGGCATACGTTACATGACTTTTACATTTTTAACAGACTTCTAAAATGGAGGCACTCACACCAGACAATAAAGCAAAGAGAGAGTATAAGATACATAAAGAATTTATGCTATGAATTAGAACTCAAACTCACAGATGTCCTCAGAGATGCATAGCAAAAGCACAAATTGGACATTAATATGAGGCTGAGAAGCGCTGATATCACTCTGTGAGCTGGAGCAATATTTCATTACAAACTGGCAGCTGAACTGAAATTGTAAACCGAGTGACTTGAACTCTGCATCCAATATTATCAGCATGATAACCTAAGCTATGCCTGTGTTTTACACGCAGCTTCACTGTTCAGACGGTGTGCCTGCACCTCTCTCTGACTGTTTCTCCACTCTTCTAGCTCTCTAATTGCCTGTTGTTTGAATAACTCATTGAGTTAATCTCTGACATTCTCACATGACATAATTTCTCACATTATAGGACATGTGAATGTTTAAAGTTGTTAATATAAAAAATGTTTCACTTCAGGGTTTGATTTGATAAGATTCACTTATTTCTCCTGTGACAGTTCAGTTCAGTTCAGAATACTTTATTAGTCACAAAAAGGGCAATTCATTTGTAGCTTTCCCCGTCCTTATGCGCAACTATACATGTGCATATGTATGTATGTATGTATGTATGTGTATATATATATATATATATATATATATATATATATATATATCGCTGTTGTCTGAACAAAATATCTACAAAATGGTAACTTTATCGAAAAAGGAAAAAACCTAAAAGTCTAAAGTCATTCTGGCTCTTTTCTTTTAGTTCATGAAATTTACAGACAATGTAAAGGGCAACAGATATTTTCAAATTATGTCAAAAACTAAAAAATGTCAAAAATGGAGATTTTGGAGATGGAGAAGGTTTTGTCCCGACAGCAGCAATATAGTGTGTGTGTGTGTGTGTGTGTGTGTGTGTATGATATATATATATACAATAAAAAAACAAATAACGCTGTCAGTTGCTTCCGTTCGAGGTCCTGACCTGGAAAATTGCTTCCGATTGTGAAAATTTGTCACAAGGGGCTAATTGGGGTTAAAAACAGGCAAAAGGTTACGTAGTGTGGGTGTGGTCCCAGTCTAACTTTACATGTTCCAGCTTGATCTCAGTAGCTAGCTAACTCACAGTCAGTACTGTTTTCAGAATTTTCCAGCCACCTGTAGCTCCTAACTTTCTGTCTTCACATGCTGTGGGACACTAATGCCTATCAACATCATACTGAACTACTGGCTTAAATAAGTGAACAAATTCTCCAGATTTTAGAGAATAGCGTAAATTGTGCAGTAATGTGTTTATTATGTTCACATAGAAAATCAACAAACCATAATTTGACCAGGGGTGCCCAAACTACTGCATACAGTTATATGCATGCTGGACTTTTAAAAATATACTTAACTGTGCAACTGGGACACAGCCACAGAGTCTGAACTTCTCAGCAGATCTTCAAATGCCTGTAGTTTTGACCCTAGACTTTGAATCACCAGTGGTGCCCCAAGCTGGACTGTCCAGATATGACTGAATGCTGTGTGCTACTTGACATTCAGCAGAAGGGTCAGTGAACAGCTCCGTGTTTCACAGCAGCTAATCCAGAACTTCAGAGTTGCTCATTCTCAGTAACTTCAGCAGCATGAGCCTCCTGAAACTACAAAGAGACAGAGAACCAAACACTGACAGTGATATATGGTCTTTATTTAGAGAGCATTATGTCAGCCATTATCCATTAGGGCTTATTACAAGCTGGTCCTGGACCTTAAAATAGGTCCGATACAAGTTATTCGGTGGCTTTTGATCCCAACTTTCTCACTGTTGCACACGTGACCTCTGGGTTGAAGGCCATTCTTGGGGTTCATACTTGTAGGAATATCGAGTTCTTTCTGGAAATGAGGTACACATTAAAGTTTAGGCTCTCTATTATCGTTATTATAATAATCGTTATTGTAATTAGTTGGGGTAATGTGAAAGAATAGGTATTTTTCAGAAGCAGGGTCAGACTTGTTATGTAGAGGAATAAAAATTTTTGACCTAAACCAAAATTCAGAAGAAACAACTGAAAATTGAAACTGAAACATAAAATAAACATATTAAATTATTACTGTAGGTAGGCTATCATATGTACCATGATATCCTATGTACTAGACAACTGAGAGCGTTTGGTCATCCAAGGTAATGAATTTTATTAATATTTATTTACTCTTTGCACTTTGACCGTCGTTTGTGAGTCTACTGATGGCGTGTGCATACTCACAAAGACGGTCTTTTCTGCTTATGTTGTTTTTCTGTGTTCTGCATAGTGAACTGGATGTGGAGTTTTCAACTGGTAGCAAATCTATAGTGGAGAACTTTCAGGGTTTTCGGGTGTTGTATCCCTTCCTGAAGCTCTGCATGAGCAGTGATTGCAAATTGCAATTCATGGAACCAAGAAACAGTTCCACCCGACCAACATTTTCACTGTTAATGCGCTGCTGCAGAAACTGTTTGTGAAACTGAAAGTGTTTGCGTTGACTGGCACAGGAGAATGAAGGAACAAACAATGGTTTTAATCACTATTTTTCATTTTGAAAGTCTTCGATTTTTGCACTTAATTGTAGGCCTATTTAGTCTTTTTGTTAAATTAAAAAAACAGCCATTTTTATCTTTCAGCTAAAAACCACAAAAGCCATTTTTGACTAAAAAAGGTTTTGGTGGCTGAAATTGCAGTGCATCACTACATTTTCACCACGTTTTGTTATTTTTTGTCATTGATACATATACAAAAGAAATGATTGAAAATGTGGCAAAAATGTAGGGATTTATTTTGACCAGTGACAATTTTTCGCTAAAAATGATCAAGTGGCTGAAAATTTTTGATGGCTGAAGTCTAAATGCATCCAAAGCAAGCAAAAGATTTTTGACATTGAAATACATGGAAAAAAGTCAATGCATAGACTTAAACCTGTTGATACAGAATGTAGTAACTTGTTATTTAACTATGCAATTAATTTGTTATGGATCTTTATGTTCTTAGATGTCTTTTAAACAGATGTTAGGTAGAGTTGCAGACAGAGCGAGAGAGAGAGGTGGAGAGTAAAGAGAGGGAATGTGGGTAGGGAAGAGAGAGGGATGTTACGCAAACACGCTAAAGTCATCTCACATGTCTGCACCAGATTAATTGCTCCATTAGAACAAGGCTGCCGTGTTGTCTCCAGATGTACGCTGGCTAATGATGTCACTGCCCACCAACTCTGCTCTGCTCATTTTTCATCTGATTACGCTTTCTAGACCTAGATAGTCGTTACCGTCAAATGAACAATCATATGATTTATTAAAGAATGAAGATTTTTGTGCAGTTTTGTTTTCAGGGATGGATGCTGATCTTTATAGCTTTTGGCATCTTTCAATGTCTCTACAGTTGAGTGTCTGGCTATGAGTCAAGCACAGGAAATTAGGATGAGGGGATCTTTCCGACACCTTGAAGCTTTTCTCTCATCTCCTCAAAGCACCTCAACATGTGCTCTCTTTGTTTTGGGCTGGTTTCTGTTTTCTCCTTGAGCATGTTTTCTCTCCAGGTTTCCAGGAGGCTTGTAAATTAGTTTGGTTACAGTTTGCATTAGAGTAAAGAGCACTAGCAAGGTAGGCCAAAGTGGCGTCACTGGCAAACAGAGTTTGTTTGTCTGTAAAGCTGTCAAAATGCCCTTCTTTCAGTGTTAGCTGACCTTTTTCTGTTCAATCAGGAGGGTCATTGTTTCACTGTTTAAGGTTTTTGGTAGTATCACTGCTGTAGTGGAGAATTTCCTAAATATATCTTCTTCTGATACTTAGCATGAACAGTGATTGCAAATCGCTTGTCTAATTTTCCTCACAGAAACCATTAAATAGCTCCATGTGGATCATATTTTTACAGTTGTTCCGCTGCTGCTCAAACTATTTGAATTTGTCTGCACTGACTGGCTCGAGAGAACGAAGGAAACAAACAATGCTTTAAATCACTTTTGCTCATTCGTAGTCTTAGTTTTATGTCTGTTTAATGTTTCTTTTTTCAGTAAATACGGTTGTCTGTTTGTCTCTTTAACAAAAATGTGGCAAAAGTGTAGGGATGCACTAAAAGTTTTTGCCTGAAAATATGTACAAATGGCACTTTCGGTTTTTGGCAGTGGTTGAGCTGACATGAATGTTGGCTCATCTGCATCAGAAATGGTTAAGCAGGCATACATGTAAAAAAATGTACAAATGCCAAAAATGCAAAGATTTCACATAAAATGGCACTTTTGGTTTTTAGCCAAAAACTTCAGTCCTATGTTTTTGTTATTTTTTGGCACTTACAAAAGCAGAAAAAATGAGTAAATGCAGAAATAAATCTGTCAATACAAAATGTAAATTAAATGCAGTGGTATTTCTTTACATTACTGTAATGAATAATGTTATATACACATAACATAACATTACATTAAATGTAAAAGAAAACAACTCTAGACTTCTAAGTATTGAAAATTTAATGTAGCCACTTTGGTGTGAATGAGTTTGTATGTGTGTGGCTGTCAGCATGCCCCCTTTTCACTATTAGCTAAGCTATTTTCTGTCGAGTGGGGGGTCATAGTTACACGCTAAGCTGCTAACTGACAGTGGACATTGTTATTCATAACCACAATTGACTCCATGTGCTCATGAAAAAAGGCAAAAAACCCAACCCGTCTTGCTTTTATGTAGTAAATGGCTGGATTAAGAGAAAGAAGAAAACAGCAATGAGAAGGATAGCAGGAAGATGATTTAGCTGGACAGCAATTAGGTAGCAATGGCAGGAGATGAGAGCTGAGCTAAAGTTTGTGGAGAATTACAGTTATCACTTTGTCTGCGTAGTGTACTTTTGGCTTGTACGCTCTTTAGTTAAAGAAAATGATCCTTATGCCCTTCTGGTTCATCTGTTTCTGTCATTAGTATCAATATACTTCGCATGAGTGTTGATCAAGTTAGCCACTGCTGATCTGCTGCCCAGACTGGATGATGACAGCAGTGACAGGTTGACATGCAAGTTTGACGTGCAATGTTAAAAAAAAAAAAACATCATTAAAGTTGGCCATGTATCAGATATGTATTCGTGTCTGGTCTCAGAACTAAATCATGAGTGGGGAATCTAAAAGCCACAGAAGAGCTGGGTGGGTTTTATATTAATATTAATTTATGTTCATTTCTGTTAATCTGTCACGTCAAGCATTGCAACAGCACATCCAAAGTTTACTTTCACTTTGTTTTTTGGCACAAAATAGTAAGTTTAGTGGACCATGATGCTTGGTTGGTGGGGTATTACCCCATAAATGACCCCTGATTCCATAAACATCCATATCTTTGCAATTGTTTCAAAACGTTGTATCTCCAAAGTTGATCTCTATTACAGGAGAAGGAAAAAAAATACATTTGACACTTGTAATAAAAGTTTAACAGTTTATTATATGCAATTTTGGACTATTTCTATTGGTCCATTGATCATGAAATTTCCAGTTCAAGTTAACTTAATAAAATCTCAGGCTTATTACATATTAAGGCTTATTACCCAATAATTACAGGGACATCAACATAAACAGGTTAAGCTTAGATTATAGAGGTGTGTAATAAAACTTTGGGCCTACTGACAGGCCCTGACCCTTTAAAGAGTTAATAAAAAAGTCTAAAATGGAGAATTTGTTCTGAGAGTGGTGATATATTAAAATGAATAACGCTGGGCAATATGGTAAAAATATAATGAAGTAATACTTAGACATAAGGCATAAAGTGCATCACAATGTTTAGCTTTTTGGGGGTTTGATTAGTTGAAGACCAATAAAAATATCTATTCAACACCCCTGGTCTCAACATTGGCCGTATCATCAGGAGATCATGAGTTTGATCTTAAGCGTTGCTGCAGACGTCCAATACCAGGCAGACATTAGCGAATGATTGTCCTCTCTCTCTGGGTGGACAGTATGGTCCTCCCTCTCCTCCGTTCACTAAGCATAATGCTTGACACCTCAAGCTTCTATTCTTTAAATAGACAAAATTAGCAGTTAGTGTTGCCCACAAGTGTTCTGCTGTCCAGTGATGCTGCATTAACAGCGGTTCAAAAACATGTGGTGGCACCATGCATATATCTTGAATAAAGCATGACTCAACTAGAAAGAAAATTAGGTTAAAAAGTCACTGTGTCTACTGTTCATCTGGCTAAATGTCACAAATATCTGCTTTATAGTTTTGTAGTTTACATCTTTCCAGTATGCTTCTTATTCTGTGAGCCACATGCTGGCTATCCAGACAGATAAAATGAGACTGAACATGTGATACTACTGTTCTATATTCGGCATGATGTCGGTCATATGGGGCCAGACGAGAAAATTACAGTCGATTAGATTTACTGCAATCAACACCCCTCAAAATAAATGTCTGGCTAGACCCCTGTTATTTGATTGTGTGAGTGACCCAGTCATGTTAGCGGTGTAGATATTAAAAAAGGATTGGGATTTTTTACAGAATTTGATAAAATAGATACATAAAAGACTTTCAGAATGAATCAAATGCTGATTTTGTTGTTCGTTGTGAGTTTAAAAAATTAAGGCATCCTAAACCCACTTAAATATGGTGTTTTCTGCAAAAAATGTGCTAAAAATTCCATGTATTTGACATTTTGGGACAAAAACAAAACATAAAATAAAAAAGTAGGCTTTTTCTTCTCCCAGTGTGTTAAATTTAGCAATTATTATACTTATATTATAATTATAACACAAGCAATTGTGTATTAAATTGTGCCAAAGTGTGTCTGTTCAGGATGTGTAACTTATTTTCACTTCGAAAATAAACTAAACATTAAACTGTACTAGAGTACCTAAACATTTGTATATGGCTAGGCTGCTGTCAGAACAAAACCTTGTATAATCATTTTAGTCGTTTTGCAAAAGCTGCCCTCTAGATTGTGTTAGAATTTCATAATGGACCAGTAGAAATTGCCCAAAATTATTTAGGAAAAGAAATTAATTCCATTAACTTACATTCAAAGTTAGGAAGATCTTTTCCTTCTCCTGTAAAGTTACCAGCAGTGATACAATGTATGACCTTTTTGGGGACAACAACTACTACCAGACATTTCCAATATTACTAGTATAAGAGGACATTATAATGGCCTTGTCATGCTGTCATTAAGCTTAGTATTAACTGGATACTTATTACTAATTTATTAAGTACTAACTACAGTGAACTAACCGTTTTCAGTGTACTTTTATGTGTGTATTGTGTACATCATCATTTCTTAATATTTATTGATATAAAGACAGACAACTAGTGCTTTGTTAAGACAATCTGATGAGTTGCAGGCTAAGGTTGTCTTTATTTGGAGCTATTTGTTAATTTATTATTCTGATATTGATGGGAATCAGAAGAACCTAACAACAGTGTAGTGTCAAAGTACAATGTACAAGAACAATGTAGTCGTTAGGTGAGGATATTGCACTATATTAAGACAAACAAAAGTGCTCTGAAAGTGCAACCTAATTCACCTTAATTACTGCTTAATAAAGTAGTACTGAGCTAGTTCATTAGCAGATAATGGCTTTAAGTTTGTGACCAACTTGAGTTAATAAGGGCATAATAATGGCCTTTTTAAATGATGTGCAAAAGATTATGACATATAACGCAAATAAAAGTGGCCTGGAAAATGTTTAACTCACTCTAGATGCTACATAATAAAGTGGTAGAGAGCAGTCAGCTTATTAGAAGCTGTTGTCTTGATAAGGCTTAATAAGAGCATTACAGGGCATTATAATGTTTCCCTGTAACATTTCTGGTTATGACCATTAATGATCATGATGATAATATGATCATTCATATCATTCAGGACCAATTTTTTTCAGACTTGAACTCAAGCTGCAGTTGCAGGTTTCTGGGTCATTGCCTCTCAAACTGATGAAGGGGCGTGTGATAGATGTAGAAGGTTGTTGGACTCTTCTGGTCAGCACAAAGCCTGTGGAGAATGAGACTGGGGGGAGGGGTTGTGTTTTTAGGGTCCTACCCCACCGAGAGATCAGAAATCTCCACAATGTTTGTACAGCCGCCCTGCTCCAGGGGAAACGTAATGGCCTGTCATACATTTCCCTGCTAAGTGATGAGAAAGCATATAGAGATGAAATCGATATGGTTTGCTCCACCGTGGAGCAATGCTTTTCCTCTCTTATGTTCTGTGATTCACTCGTTCTTGTATTGCCCTGCTTCAGGGTAAACAGGGAACAGCCTCATAATGGTGATTCACAAAGAGAGTCAGTTATTCTTCGTCACTTAATGCATTTACCCCCTTTTCACAGATTAAGTCGGCTGTTTTAGAGTTCCCTGAGTTAATCTGCATTTTTGTAATTTTTCTCTTCATAGATCAGCAAGCAAATCAACATTCCTTTAAAAAATTCTATGCTTTTGTTGCTTTTTTATTGTGGCAGTTGCGCATAATTTTTTGATATCAAGAACTTAGCTGTTCAGTCTTTATAGAGGATGAATTAAATTATGGCTGGCGAGTCTCTAACCTCACATTTTGCCACTAATTGCTCACTAGCAGTTTAACACAGGGTCACAACGGTTTACACAGTTAATCTCATAACAATGAGTACATTCACATGCACTTAATAATCCTGCAGAATATCAGATTTTGTCAGTAATACAAGCAACACATTTACATTCACTTGAGTAATCAGACAAAGGGATAACTCTAGATCTACAAGGGTCAGACAGTAATCAGATTTCTGCTTTATAACCAGCCAATAAGCTCACAGAATAAGGCATGACATAAACGAAATGTAAAACTTCATGACACTCCTTTTTTTCAAAAAAGTTGTATGTCTACATCATCTGGAAGATGAAGAATATTGAAATCCTTCATTTCGTCATGCATACAGTGGGTTTCAGCCTCACTCCAGAAGTGTTTTGCTGCATCTCACGGCAACACTGCTTGCTTATTTCCAGTACCGCTGTCTGTTTTTACACATGCAAAGACTGAGATATCTGAAAGAAATCAGAGTAAGAGTTTACATGCACTGAGAAATCTGATTACTGAACAAAAATCCAGCTCTCTTTATCAGATTTTGTAATAGACCTTACTCTGATCTAAAAAATTGGAGAGTGCAGTTTACATCACCATTTGAATAATCACATAACTGCAGAAAACCATTTATGGCTGAATTATTGAGCGCTGTTACAGAGAAAAATTAAATTTGATTATATTAATGACAAATATCTGGGTTGATTTTCACTAGAGGGAGCTGTAAAGAGGCTAAAAGGCTGATGTCTTAGGGTTGAAATTTCGAATATGTTAAAATAAATATAGTCGTTTTCAGCAGCAGTCAAGGTCTCAGCTCATGTGCATCAGTCCTGTTGGAAAAGCATGGCTTCTCCTGGTGGCTTCTCATTAAGCTGCTTGAAAAACTAAATCTGAATAGTGTGCCAAGCTGCATCATGGCAAAAAGGAGCTCAAACAGTTTTGACTTATACTTTAATGCTTTTTAGTCACTGCATAAATCCGTATGTGTTTTTCATTCCTCGCTGTTATTCTGTTATGTGAGAAACAGTAAAAAATAGGGAAACTCAACTAAGACCGGATCCATCCCATCTTTGCATTACTTCTCATATGATCATCTTAACCGCAGATTTTAATAATGATCTCTGCAGAAGACTAAACGAGAAGCATAGATCATTGTGAAAGACAAGGCCATCGCAGATGCACTCAACACGCTGCTTTACTTACTTGTTGTGTTCCACACTTACATGAACAACATACTTTAAAGGGCTTCCAGATTTCAGCTGTCAAAGCCTCAATTATAATCAAAAGCTATAAGGTCTTTAGGGACATAACTTTTTAATTTCTCTTCATCAGGTTCTTTTATTTTCCACTGCTCAGACATGTCATCTTTGGCATCGTAACAAAGCCAGTCCGCTTTGAATTGTTCGTTTGATTGTCGCGTGTTTGTATGATGACTCGATTTCCCAGATGGCCTCTGCTGGTGGCTTTGATTCCTCAAAGAAGAACATCATGGATGCTTTTATTGGTGTTAATGATGAGTATGGCCAACATAAACACCATTAATCATAACTCCTGGAGTTGTCACTGTACACATTTGATTATTGACGACTATTAACTAGTATTTTGCATATATAGAATCATTCTGTCTGTATAAAATCATCTGGCACGTGTTATTTAGCCTGCATTTACATCATTGTGTTGTTTTTCTGTCAAGAGGTAAAAATGATTAACCTAGCTAAGTAGAGCATTATATAATAAACACAAGAATCCATTCAATGCAATGTTAATGATAGCTGGCTAACAAACAAGATAGTTAAGCTGATTATTTTTTTCAGCAAATAAGCAACATTATTCCAAGAGACCATATGATTTTTTACCATTAGCTTTTCTGTCACATGTCCATTGGAATCAACTGGTGGATATATCATTTGGCATGATCATGTGGTACATTATTTGGCTATTGATTGATGGTTTCATAGAATTTGTTTCACAGTTTCAAGTGAGTTGCACAAGATTTTATGCAACACACATGAAAGTAAGTTTCACAATTCATTATGCAATTGAAGTTCTGTGAAAGTTTCAGCAAGTAAAAAGAGCCTAATAGCAGATCTGCTAGTTGTCTTACTGTAGCTTAGCTGTTATGAAGTTTGATTAGCTTAGCTATCTATGATAGTAGACAAATCTTTAAATATTTTACACTTTTATAAAGCATCTTGTGTTGAATTCATGGGAATCATCTACAGTCAGATTACATTACCTGATCAAATACCTTTTTTATGACTACTGTATTATTATTGTAACAGCATTATAACAATACATCAGAGCATTCAATATCATTAGCTTACTAGGCACTAAAAGTACTTCCCAACAACAAATTTTAATGTTAAAAGAGCTGTTCAAGTGAGTTCATAAACTTTTGCTTTTTTGTCATAGTAACTTTCACTTTGTAAATGTCTTTGTTCTTATTAAGTATCTGATTATCACAGCTAGTGTAATGCTAACCTCAACTCTCAGATTCAGTCTCTATGGGACATTCAATGTTATGTTAGCAGCTAACTGGTGTCCATTGACTTTCCTATATTAAGTTTCATGGAATGCATGTAACATATTTTTACTTTATATATTGTAGTTTTCCAGTTAATCATTTAGTCAATGCTTTACCTTAAAGCATGCATGGTGAAACTCTATATGATTTATTTCTTATTCGTAACTCAGTGAAATGAGCAGAGAAATTCTGTTAACAGTATGGATTCTAAACTTTCAGTCCAAGCTACGTTAGTGTTTGTTGGTAGAAGAAGAGAAATTTTATTATGATTTGACTTTGATGAAAAGATGTTATAATGTGTTGTCTTGTATGAGGAAAGAAAATTCATCTTTTGCATTTTTTCTATAAATCAATGCTAAATTGTTGACACAGAATGCAGTTGTTTCTGTAAAAAGTTTATGATTCACTGTATAATAACTATGTAATGTGATCACATTTTGAGTAGTATTGGAAAACAAGAGTAACAACTTCTAAAAATTTCTTAATTGACTTGTAAAAATGAATGAGAGTTGTTGGAGAGTCTTCAGCATTCAGATGGGTTTGACTGGCTTTGGAGTCAAGTTCTGTGGCACACGGATCAGTAGAGCAATAATTTTGCACCACAGTGAATGACATGCATTCTGCAGTACTGAATCTGTGGCAGTCATCCAGCTCCCATCATGCTGAGATGGGCGCCAGCCTTCCAGAAAATCGCTCTCATATTCCTGTCACATTTTTTTGTGGGTGTGAGAAAAGATGAACGTTATGGCAACCCTTCTGCCCAGTCAGGTTTTGAGCCCAGCTGAGCTACTGTCCTGTGTTAATGCAGCCTCAGTCTGGAGCCGTGGGAACATGACAACTTTCATTGCATCTAAAGCAGCACTGCCATGTTTCACTACTGGACCCATCCATCACTGAATGAAGGCCAGAAGTGGGTAGTAACTGGTTATATTTACTCTGTTACATACACTTCAGTACAAATGTGATAGATTTGTGCTTCTCTGAGCCTTTAAATGGTAATAGTTTAGCTTTGGCTCCAGAGTGTCTTGAGGAAAGAACTTTTTAAGTTCCACTTTATCACTTAACAATGAGGTGAATTTCTTTTTTTTGTGTTTATTTTTGTTCTGTTTTGTTGGTTCCACATTTGTACTGCTTTGCTGGTACTTAGACTGTTTACTCTGGAACTAGAATATTATTTTAGACTAAAATGATCCAAAAAGAGAAGAATAACACTTTGCAACAAGTTCAGTTTATGACCAATGTATTAATTTTAAGATTATCATTTTCAAGATAGGGTGTAGAACCATAGTGGCTTTTTTGGAGGCCATTTAAAATCCCTTTTGAAAGGCTCTTGAAAGGCTGGAGAAAAAATATTTAACAAAATTGTCATGGTTCTCCAAATAGCCAACGTCTTTTGAAGCGTATAGAAGAACCACTTTTGGTTCCCTAAAGAAGGTTTCAATGGATAGTTCTTCAAAGAATCATCTTGGTCATCTCATATTTGAGATGTGTATGGAGAACCCTTTCAAAGTTTGAAGAACCTACATATAACATAAAACCTCTATCAATAAAAGGTTTTCCCAAGAACCAAGTCCAAGCAAGAGTATCATGTGAATATCCCTGTAACTACAACCTTCACTGGTTATTTAGGAAAGGCAACAGTTTTATATAGAACCATTTTAAGTGAAAGAACCATTTGACGATGTAGATGCTTCTTTGCATGGTTAAATGGTTCTTCTCTATGATGAAGAACCTCTTGTTTATGGTTCTTAAGAGAAACAGAGTCTATAATGTACCCGAAAGGGTTACAGTATAGTTTACACTTTTTTGATACTATATAGAACACTTATAGAACCAAGAGTTTAAGATGTTAAAAAGGTACTACCAAGAATCACTTGATGAAGAGCCACGTCTGAAAAAGATTAAGAAATAAGTGTGATGTATCTTTTAAAAGCTTAAAGAATTCTTGACTTTTAAGGCTTCTTTCTAGAACCTTTTTGTTACATGTCAGATCTTTAAACATGAAAAAGTTCTTAGTACATGTCATTTGCAAAACTTGTTCTCTAACTAACAATCCATGGAAAGATTCCTTAGGAAGCTAAAAGTGGTTCTTCTGGTCTCATGCAAAGAACCCACTCTAGCACCTTTCATTTAAGAGTGCAGACAACTGTTGCTAAGGTTTTTTTAGAGTGATGCTAAACTTAACCCACTTTTGATTCCCTAGAAAACCTGAATTGATTGAGCATTCAAGAATCTTCTTGAGAGGTTCTTCTAGGCCATCACTATTCAACAACCTAAAGTGTACATAAGCTGTTTTTATCCTTTTACTTAAATTTGTATTTAGCCTATTTTACCCAGCTCTGGTGAAAGTCACACTCTTGGTCAAGCCTTCTTCCATCCTGCCGTCCCTCTGACCTTTTCAGTTGCCAGTTTTTCAGCCCTGCTCATTTTTAGATGCTGGGTCATGTGAGCGGCGCTGGCTCGTCCGCCCTGGAGAATGTTGCATGCATAAATGAGTTATGAGCTTAATATTAACACATATTGTAAGATGTTTGTGTGGGACAAAGCAAAATAACAGACTTCATATGATCTTTGTTGCACTCGCTCACACACACACACACACACACACACACACACACACACACACACACACACACACACACACACACACACACATAAACACTCGTTTCTGTTGTAAATACGAGTGACAAAGAACAGAGCGGTGGACTAAAGTCACTGACTCCAAATCTGAGCCAAATGCTGAATTATAGCACATCAGGAGGGCTTTAAACAAGAATCGAGGGGATTATTGCTGAACTGATGCATATGTAATTTTTATCCTTTTTCTGGCTGGCAGCTGAAGCAATTGTTTATTTTGTTATTTATCTCTGTGGTCCACATGAGGAACGTCTGGTGGCTCGGTCTAGCAACAGCTGCAGCATCAGTGCGCAGAGGCAGAGCAGAGCTGGGCCACTTCTATTATGAGTGTGCTTCAGATGAAAAGCAGGTGCCTTTGATCTCTCTCTCTCTCTCTCTCTCTCTCTCTCTCTCTCTCTCTATCTCTAACTCTCCTGACTTTCTGATTTTGTCATAATCACACACATGCAAATATGATGTCAACAGCACTGTGAAATAAGACTATCCTTCATTTAATTTCCAGTTAAAATGGCCATTGAGTATTATTAATAAATAGCTTATTATTCTAACATGCCTTCAAGTGCAGTAATTGTTCTTTGCAATATTTATCCAACATTTATCTCCTAGTACTGGACACGTTATTCTTCTATGGACACTTTTCTTTACTGACACTTTATTCTTTTATTCTGTGTATACATTTACTTTGTTACATTTGATTTATTCTATATATTATATCTTTAGTGTGTTCATTCTTTAATAGCCTCTTTGTTTGCTTTACAAAGATAAAAGCTGGTTTTGGTGGTCTACCAGGTCGTGGTGGTAAAGAGTGCCATTTCCTCAGTAGATTTAGATATTACAGAAGACCATTTACAGTGTTTTATAGCACAATATACCATTAAAACTGTTCCATCTTTACTTAAATACTGCCATAGGAAAGTTTGGAGTCAACATTCAGAAGATGCAATCATAAGGATAGAATTTCTCCAGAATGTCTTCAGTTTGGGCCTTTAGGTTTAGGTTTCTGAATGGGTTGTTCATGAGTCCTCGTCTTGTACCTGGTCATCCTCTTCTTTTACCTTCAACTGTTCCAAGCATAACTTTTTCAATGAATTGCTTCTTCCAGAATATGGCCAAATGAGCTTCAGTTTAATTATCTAAATGATGAGAGGTGAGGCTTGATTTGGTCAAGAATCTAATCTGCTATGAGTGTTGTATCATTCACATATCAAAGCTTATTATGAACAGAATATAATATAAATAGATAACTACAGTATATTATTTATGCTTGAATACATTCTGTTGTGGACAGAATCCTTGAAATACTGAATACCTTTGTGTAGTTTGCTCCTGATAACTGGGTATAGTGGACCACTGTTGGCCCACTGAGGGCAAGGCTTGTGGTCCTTTGGCATTTTGCTCAGTGTTTTCCAGGTTGTCCACCAGTGGTTAAGAAGAGTATTAGACAAACCTCCACTTATCATTGCTTATTTTCCACTCACAGTGCGTTATTTATTTTTCCTTCCTTCCTTTCTTTAGTTATACTTTGTACACTTATACACTTATACATTAGGCTTACCTGCTTTTTTAAAGTCTGTTTGAGGAGAATAAAAATTTGTGAGAGCTTGTATACAGGAAATGAATATGGGTGGACAAGCAATGGCATACAGTCAACGAAGTGCTGACCGTATCACACGAGGGGAACGATATATGCTTTCGTTCTGGGGAGTATTTAAATCTGAGTTGTATATGATGTATATAAGTGTGTCCAAACTTTTGAATGCTAGTGTATGAAACTCTCATAAATCCTGACTTCATAAAAAAATTAAATATCAAATAATTTCCCTTTAGGAGTTGGGAATTACTTTCATGTTAATTGCTGTAATTTTATATACAATATTTATTCTAAATCAACTATAAAACTATTCTTTTTTCATTTTTACAAAAGCTTTTAAAAGTCTGAAGTTGCACAGCATGTTATGATTTATATATGTATCTGCAACCAAGTATGTTTTATATTATTGAAAACACTGATGTCAAACTTGTAAATGATAATCCACATCTTCAGTGTCTGGCATGCAGTATATAGTGACTCATAACGGTGGTTTGGCTTCTTCAGTAGCACTAAGTCAGTGGTTGCTGGTCAGGAAGTAGTTGTTGAAGTGAATTTGCCCCCTGGCCTGGGCCCCAATGGACATTTGATGACCTCTGACCCTGACCTTGATCCTCTGAGTGTTTGTGTTGGACTAGGCTTTCCTCTCTGTTTCAGTCAGACTCTGTGCTTCAGGCTCTGTAAAACACAACAGTTCAGAGAATGTATCAGACACACAAACACATCAGCACTGACTCTGATTTCTATGGATGGGTTTGCAGAGTTGGATAAAAGCACTCAAAGTGGAAAATCAGGAAGATCTGAAGGCCCTTATAAGGCAAGTTACAAAACAGAGTTAAAGATGAGACTTCAAGTGAGGATGAAGAAAACACAAGTTCTGTAAACAGAAAAGAATGCTGGCTTTACCGTTGATGGAGAAGATGTGGAAAAGGTGGGCAGCTGTTGGCTTCTTGGATGAATTATTAATAATAAAAGATCCAGCAGTCAAGAAATATGACACAGACAGCAGAAATCAGGAGAGCAAGGATGAAGGAGCTTGAAAAGATATTTGGATATACTACAAAGACTACAAAGATCAGAATCCAGGCCACGGTCTTCTCTGTGGTTCTTTATGGATGTGAAAGCTGAACAATAGAAAAGCAAGACAGGGAAAAGTATTGGTGCCTTAGAGCTTTGGTGTTGGCCAAGACAAAATATCTTGGATGGAAAAGAAAACAACCAAATGGATTCCTGACTAAATCAAGCCTCACCTCTTGCTCAGCACACAGGTAACCACACTAAAGCTGGTTGGGATAGTGTAGTGGTTAACACCTCTGCTTTCTACACCGTAGACTGGGGTTCAATCCCCATCTGGGCAAACACCCTACGCTATACCAATAAGAGTCCTTGGGCAAGACTCCTAACACCGCCTTGGCCTACCTATGTAAAAATGATCAAATTGTAAGTCGCTCTGGATAAGAGTGTCAGCCAAATGCTGTAAATGAAGCTCTTATTTTGGTCAAATACTAAAGAAAACCAGGGATTAAAAAATAAAAAGGCATTTGTGATTGGAGCAGTTGAAGGCAAAAGAGGAAGAAGACAATCAGCAACAATAAATGGAAAGTCGAATGGTTGGACGCAATCATGGAACAGAAATAAAGGCCTAAAGTCCAAAGCAAACGACAGGAGAAACACTATCCATATGGTCCCCTGGAGTCTGAACGAACTTTATGGCATTTAAGAATAATAGGAACTAATAGATAATAAATAGATAATAATAAAAGTTTGTAAGCAAGCTTTAAGTTGGCTGACAAAGGCAGCTAATAATGCTTCAAACGTTAAAGTAGTTACAGAACAGTGTTGATTGTTTTTGATAACTTTACTGGGTTTATACAGTAATTCCATATTGCTATGGTGTTGCTAGGCTGTTGCTATGATATCCTAGGTTAAACCATCTTAAACCAGTATAAACCCTCTTAAACCAATATAGACCATCATAAACTAGTTTAAAGTGATATAAACCAGTTTAAACCAGTATAAACCATATTAAACTGATATAAACTGGCTTCAACCAGTATAAATCAGTTTAAATGAGTATATATCAAACAAAAACAGTATAAACCGGCTTAAACCAGTATGAATAAGCTTAAACCAGTAAAAACATACTAATTAACTAACTATTATAAACCAGCTTAAACTAGTATAAACTAGCATAAACTGGTATTTACCACCTTAAACCATCTTACATCAGTATAAACATGTTTAAACCGGTATAAACCATCTTAAATCAGCTCAAACCAGTAGAAACCAGCTTAAATCAGCTTAAAGCAGTATAATCGCTCTTAAACCAGTATAAACCAGCTCAAATAAGCGTAAACCAGTTTAAACCGGTATAAACCAGTGTAAGCCAGTATAAACTAGATTAAACCAGTATAAATCAGTTTAAACCATACCATACAAACAGTATAAATCACCTCAAATCGGTACAAATAATCTTAAACTAGTATGAAACATACTAAACCATTATAAACCAGCTTAAACTAGTATAAACCAGCCTAAACTGGTATTTACCAGCTTACACCACTGTAAATCAGTATAAACCCGTATAAACCAGTTTAAACCCGTATAAGACAACTTAAATCGTCTTAAACCCATTTAAACTGGTATAAACCAGTATAAACCAGCTTAAACCATGTTAATTCATCTTAAACAAGCTTAGACCAGTATAAACCATCTTGTCTTAAGACAGTATAAACCAGCTTAGCTTAAACTGGTATAAACAAGCTTAAATGGGTATAAACCAGCTTAAACCAGTATAAACCATCTTAAACCATCTTAAATCATCCTAAACCAACTTAGACCAGTATAAACCATCTTGTCATAAACCAGTATAAACTAGCTTAGCATAAACTGGTATAAACAAACTTAAATGGGTATAAACAAGCTTAAACCAGTATAAACTAGCTTAAACTGGTATAAACCAGCATAATCAGTGTAAATCAGTATAAACCAGTATAAACCATCTTAAACCAGCTTAAGCCAGATAAAATCAGTATAAACTTGTATAAACCATCTTAAACAGCTTAGACCATCTACAGTAACCAGCTATTGGAGCCCAGGTTATTGCTAGGATGTTGTCAGGCTGTTGCTATTATGTCCTAGGTGGTTGCTAAGGTGCACACAGGCTTGACTTTAAAGATTCTTTAAACAGGCTTTCTTCACAGTAATCAAAGCTACACAATGGTACGACTCTCATTTCCAAGTATTGGTAATAATATAAAGATACTGAACGCATACGAGTAATAAAGAGCCACACTGATATCATGCAATTGACTTCAAATGGTTCTGGTTAAGACTTGGCCATGGATACACTGAAGATGACAGACAAGCTGCAATTTCCCAAACAAAGACTAAAGCGCTAATTGAGATGTATATTGTAGCATGAGTGGGTGCTAATGTCTGTTGATGACTGCATATGCAAAATAAATATGTCATCCTCATGCAAAGGATGTTTCATAAGCTACGTTGAGGATACACAGCTGGTTCTCCTTGACCTTTCTGATGATTTTTTGGCTTTGTGTTTTTCATCAGAACTGCAGGAAACTTGAACTGAGGGTGCGTCACATGGCTTGACTGTACTGCTCCTGCACTCCTGCGCCTTATCCAACGTGATCTCCTGACGAATTCTCTCAAATCTCTATGAACGAGATCGAGTTTTCATACTGAACATAACCTGTGTTGTTCATTATGCGGAGTCACAGTTGGAGAAAATGAATTCCATTTCTGAGATAATTCGCCCTGGAAAGTACAGGCTTATTGTTGTTTTACTACTATTGTTGTTTTACTTAAAGGAAAAATGTGTCTTAATAACTTATCAGGACCTCCAAGCTGCCAGAACGACTTTAAAACACCTTTGAATATATTCTACAAACCTCTAGAACTGGACTAAAAGGATGGAACACTGTTCTTCCAAGTTGTATTCCCTCAGTTGATGTTTTGGTGATGTTTAGTCATAGTCATTAAACCTTTCAGTGAACCTCATGCCCTGTGGATGGGGGCATTGTCATCCTGGAAGAGTCCACCTCCATCAGGATAGCAATGTTTTATCATACAACGATCCATCAAAATGACTTTTGATTGGCTTGCAGTGACCCTTCCTGCACAAGCGGACAAGTGGAATCATTTTTAAATTTTAAATTTTAAAGAGAGGATCTTTTTAAAAAATATGCTGTCCCACAATTTTATGGCACTATCCAAAGATAAAAAGTTTTAGTCCACACTGTAACAAGTGGCTCATCAGATCTAGTTAAAAAAATACTGTGGTAACAAGTAAATTAACTAGTTTTATTCAACTTAAAAAAACTACACCGATTGAAAGAATTGTTTATTCAAAGTATTTATTTAAGTTGTGCAACCAGAAAACAGATGCTCGCAGTTTGAAAACACAAGTGAAGCTTTACTTGTAGAATCAGGGATGCAGAGAGTAGTCAGGAGACAGGCATGGGTCAGTTCCAGTAAACACAGCAGAGTAAGAATGATGACCATAAAAACAAGGGCAAGTCCACAAAACAAGCGATGGGTCAAAACTATGACTCTAACAAACCAGGCATAAGTATTCATTTGAACTAGAATGATGATAGGATGACGAGGACCTTTCAGGAGTCATGTGACTGTGCTGAAGAGTCTTGGTAATGGAGTTTGAGTCTGGAAATAGGAGCGAGGGAAATGGCTCCACCTCGTGATTCCCCAAAGGATTCTGGGGAATGCAGTTTTTATTTGTTTGAGGACTGGTGGCATGAGTGACAGTTTGACTTGTTACCACATGAAGTAATTGTTTTAAGTAGATCTGACAACTGTTTTACAGTGCACAGGTCTTATTTTAGCCACACCTCTGTATTTTCAGACAGAAAATCAAACTGCATCTCTGTCCTTCATGGCCACATGGTGAGCAGTTACAGCCCATTGCCTTAAAGTAAATGTCTGAAACTTAGCATGAAACATTAAGAATTGCCATTACTGAAAAGCAGTGTGATTATATGTGTGTACAGCTGTTCAAAGCTGCATTCAAAACAAGTCATATATTTGTGAGCAAATTTTTGAGTTCTGCTCAACATTAGCTAATATCGTCACTACCAAAAAAGTTACCACTAAAATGTTTGGCAAAGTTTGGGTAGTGTTATGATTGTTTTGTTAGTAACACAATGTAATGTTGTGCCCCAAACAAAACATTTGTTTTAATGATATGAACATAAATAATTTATAGGTAAATCCTCTCCAGGCAAAAAAGATTTTAGTCTGAAGTCCAAGTTAGTAAGAAGTCTGAATTGCATTTTGAACTCTGAACCCATTCTGTAGAATGATTCATTTACATTCTGTATCCACAGGTTTTCTTCAGTATTTTTGGTGTTTTTCTCTTCATTTCACTTTATAAAATCACAATAATCTGACAAAAATATGAAGGATATTTTACATTTCCACTAAAGATGTATAGACAGTGTACGTTTTCGGGATTTGGAGACCTCTCAGTTTGAAATGTGTAATTGCATGCAATGTGCAGGAAAACATTTAGTAATGTGGGCTGTGCTTCAGAGACTTTTCCTGAGTGGGGGAATCTGATGATTGCAAACGTTACAAGACAGTTCAAAGAGAACTCAGTCAAAACTTGAAGGGTGTGTCTGCATTTGAGACCTAAACATTGTCTTTGTTTACATACAAAGATTTTTGCCAATCTGATTGAATACATTCTGACTCTAGATTAAGACTGAGGTGTTATTATGCTCATTCTACTCAACAGTCTGATGGAACATCTCAGTTTACATGCATACTACAAGCAATCCAATAAAAAGGTATGTGCATGCCTAGAGTACCGCTTAGTGTAGGCGTTACTATGACAATAAGCACCGGTCCAGTCAGAGTGAGATGAGCAGCAGTGAGCAGTGCTTGTGTTTTTAATTGCTTTAAAACAATGTCAGACTCAGGACTCACCAAAGCTCTGTAATGCTTTTTTTATTTAACAAGTCTTATGTAGAGCAGCTTTAAACTCACATCTTAATAACACATAGTTTAAAAGTTATCAGCTTTTTTTAGTGAGCTATAAATGAGAAATAATTCATATACAGTTATACATACTTTTACTATCAATGGCAATAGCTAAGATGTCTAAGGGTTACTCAAAAACCACACTTTCTCACTTCCTCCAGACTTAACTTTAATCATTTAAGCTCTTCATATTTGTTGTATTTTCCTGTATATTCCTATTGAGCTTCAGTTATGATCTCCTGTGAATTTTATCTCTCCATCTCTGTGCCAAAGCCGGCTTTCTGAGACCCATTCCATCTGTTCCAAAGACTCTTCCACATGTTCCCTGTGAGCGGCTGACAAAAACATTAGAGATGCTGTTGAACTGAAGATCGAGTGACAGACACCCACCACATCTTAGGACATTTAGTCAGTTAAACAAAGTCTTCGTTTGTGTTTGCATCTTTGTCATCACGTCTAGAAAAGCTAACCACAAAATATTACGCTGGCTATGCAGGAAATTCTTGACATAAAACCTTCTGAAGATAAAAGCTGTTGGGCATGGCCATGTTGCTCTGAGCTATGAATGGCTTTTGTTTTACTACATAATGCTCTTAATCTGAGAAAAGAAGACTCCTTACTTTGGGTACATCTTTTAGGAATCAGAGTTTTATGAATCTGAGAAAGGACCAGTGCACAGAATGAAGCTTAGTAAACTCTAGCCATGTGACTTTCACCACATGGGAACAGGGTCATTGATACTTTCAGAGACTTTGTGTTTTTCCCCTTAAACTCGTTAAACTACACCCCCAGAGGAGCTGGTGTGCATGTATTAGAGATGTTTACAAGTCACTTCCTGCAAATCTGAGTCTAGTCTCAAGTCCTTAGTAGAGAACTCTAGATTAGTCTTGTAATGGCTGCAGGCACTACATTGTATGAAAGTCCACCAGTACTAAAACCTGTCAGCTTGGATACAGCATCAAAAACTGGGCCTTTATCTGCAGTTAAACCTTAAGTTTAAAGGAGAAAACTGAAGTGCTACATGCAGTACATGTGTTTAAAGGAATGCAGCAAAACCACTTGAAACAGTTCTATAGCAAGTCTGCTTGCTAGCTAACTAGAGTAATGGTTCAGCTAAATCCAGCTTTAGTACGCTTTAAATGAAGTGATTTGTAACTTACTAAAACTTTAGCTAGATCTCCTGGGAACTTCAGCTAAATTAAGTCATGTATCAGATCAACATGCAACTCAGGTCCAGGTCATTGACTTATATCCCCATCTTTGGTGGTCATGTCCACATTGGCCATTGTAAAATGGATTAAAAAGCAAACCTGTTAGCTACCATGTTCCCTATCACTATATAAAAGAGGCTCTGTGCTGCTTTTATTGTTGGATGTACTGTAGGAGCTCCTGAGTGCACACACATTCAATTTATATCAATATGGAAATGCTTACTATTAATTGTTTAATAGGAGTACCAGTGGTGACTGAAATGTGAAGTATATGCATATCGCTGTTGTTGGAAGACAACCTTGTATCTCCAAAATGGTAACTTTACAGGAGAAAGAAAAAACATGCTTTACTTTTAATGTAAGTCAATGGAATCAGGTGTTTTTTCAAGTCATTTTGGGTCATTTCTTTTGGTCCATTCATCATGAAATTTACACACAATATAAAGAACAACAAGTATTTTTAAATTATGGCAAAACCTTTCATCTGACAGTGTTATTGATTTGTTTTCTTGCTAAAAAAAACAAAAAAATTATTTGTGACACAAACAACTAGTTCATGAGGCATGTTATTACAGCAGAACAGTAGATTAAATCCTTGACTTGTTCTATTCTAAGGTTTATTATTTAGTATGTGGATTTCATTTTGAACAAGCTGAGTTATGCCTAAGTTATATAAGTGTGGTAAAAGAGTAAGGGCCCACCAGTGTGCATAGGGAATTTAAGGGGTAGACAGAAATATTCACTTATGTTGCCGTGACATTAATAAGCCAAAGTTCTGCTTCTCAAAATTTTGCCCTTCAAAATGTACTTGGCATTAGTTTCCTTGTCAAAACAGATTGCTGGAGATTATCATAAGACTCAGGTCAGAAGCTTTGTTGAAAAGTTCCCCAAGTTTTTTTTCCATTATTAGTTCTTTAATGGTATCCATGTTCAATATGGAGTTCAAAGCCCTTCTAACCCCTTACCTCTCCAGAGGAGTTAGACACACGGTCATCATAGCTGATTGCATTTAGGAGTGCTGTCAGTCTGCTGTCCCTCAGCAGATGCTCTGGAACCTCTTCAGGATATTAATGAACACAGTAAGCTGTCTCAGATGTGTCCAGCCCAGTGCTGGAGTGGCATGTAGACCTGAGGGGACTGAAGGGTCATTGCTTTGTACTATTTAAAACCTTTTTAGTCTATTATAAAAACATTTTTAAAAAGGGTACAACTTTACAGTAAGGCTACTCTTGTAAAGGGTGTATGAATGAATTAAAATTAGTTAATAAATTATTAATTAGGTCATAAATGATTATATAATACTGATTTGTTGTTTGCCAGATAGTAAGCCTACATTAAAATAAGTTTAAAAAAACCTTAAAATCACTAATAGACAGTTATAACACACAAATAATAAGGGCAACAGTGTTACATCTGATGAATATGGATAGCTGATGTACCTGGCGGGTGTAATACTGACTGATTGAGAAGACGAGGTAAGACAAGATCTGAAGTTTAAGTGTATAGATGATTGCAGGCTCACTATTTAGCAAAGAACAAGTCATTGTTACCATTTTTGAATAAACAAATTTTTAAACATTCATAAACCCTTTATAAATGTAGTTGTATCTTATAGTGGCACCTTTAAATGAATAGCATCCAATGGGTTTCCATTTACAAAACTTTGAAGTGCACACCTGAATATGTCAAAATTGAATATAAACGTAATTCATACACTCTCAGAAATAAAGGAGCTAAACTGTCACTGGGGTGGTCCCCTTCTCATCTCTGGGGTAGTACTCTCAAAGGTACATCTCAGTACCTTTAGTCAGGAAACATAACTTTGCCAAAATCCATTGAAATTATAATTTCAAAGTTGTACTAACTCCACACAACCTGTCTCGTCTCCAGGTTTTTCAATTTATTGTTTTGTTTTAAAACTGGTTATGAAAAGGTATAAATATGTACTTTTTACCTGGAAAAAACTTATTTAAGGTACACAATTGGACCTTAAAAACACTGTTGAACCTTTTTAGAGAACATTTACATTTTTTGTACATTGACAAACGTGAAAAGTATCCGTACAGTGCCTTTATTTCTGATAGTGTAGTGTAAGTATAATGTAATAGATATGTAATTATGTCATTACATTTGAACAGTTAAGCAAAATTAAAGAAATAACTTGTATGGGTTAAATAGTAAACACCTGGTGTGTGAGCTGGTAAACCCATGTCAGGGATTGTAGGGTACAGCTGATGCTATATAGCATCTCCTACAGCATTAACAAGGTTAGCATGGGCTGTTCACATGCAATGCTGAGACAGGCCTGACCTTGGAATCACAGCTATGCACATTTTTTCCCTGGAAGAATGTGGAATAGAAAACAGGTTGGCTTTAAAGGCAGGTTAACGGTTTGTTTCTGTAGGTTTACTGTATATTTTCATGGTATGTTTTATGTTATGTTTTGGTTTATGGTGCTTTGTCCCCTTTATGGATCAAAACCAAATGTTTGCATAGCCACTGTTGTTTATACTTAGAAGCTTTGTAGCATGTCGCTCAGATAACTAGCTTAGAGTACCATGTGTACCAAAGTGATAGTTCAGTGAAAACCAAGACATTAAGTGTTTAGAGTTTCTTCCTAATGTTTTTACACTGGAACTGAAAGGCAAATGTAGCCAGAAAGTGTTAGAAACTTATAGCCGCTATTTACCATTGTGCAAACTGTAGGCCTACATCACACATCTGTAAACATGGACAAAAGTATGGATGAAATTTTGTCTTAAAGTTGGTTTCTACTGTTGTTTGAAATACATTATTTGCTTTTGTATATAAAAGTACATCATACAGTGCCAGAAACAGCATCAGCAAGTCTATATGCCTTTTTTTAGCATCATAGTGTTAATATGTCTGCTAAACAGTGTAAATGTTAATAATTTTCATGAAGGCCTCAGAATCTCCCCTTACCTCCATCCTCTGAGACCCAAACATCCAAGTTTCAAAGCAATGCTTAAGATATTAATAAATGTGATTATAATCATTGTCATTTTTGGATGACTCTAGCGTAAGTAGTCACAGATTGTTGTGTTTATCTGACTCAGACAGAGCCTGCAGGTCATAATTAGCTCAGGCCAGTGGACTGACCTCTGATAAATAGCGGTGAAACTGTAGACTGACACATAGGAGTCCTGTCCCGTCTCTTGAGATGCTTTGGTCTGCAGAGTGGCTGCAGTCTGGACACACTGTCTGGATCATCTCAAAGTTTTGCCTGGAGCCCTTAAACTTCAGAAGACATCTAAACTCTCAGCTGCCTTTATAATATACTGTGCATTATATTATATAAACACTGCTTACGTTATAGTGGAAAAGTAGAACTATGCTTTGGCAAATGTTCCAAACCTATGAATTTATCATGACAACAGCAGCATGGCCTATGTGACTTTCTTCAACTGCTACCTCAAGGTCATGGTGCTCATAACCATAAAGAAGGTATGCTACCTGCAATGAAAGGCCATAATTTCAGCATCAGCGTTTTGGTGATTAGGATTAACTGCCACTTCTTTTTACATGTACCCCACAAGGTTGTGAGAAAACTTTTTGTCTGTGGCACTGGAGCTAGCAGGCTAAAAAAGTGGTAGAAAATAAAACATTAATAGAAGAACTGAGAAAAGTTTTAAATCGAAAAACTGACCCAAACTCAAAAAACTTACCAAAACTGATCCAAACCAGCCCATCATCACCCAGAGTGCTGAATAATGCCTAATAGGACAGCTCCTGTTAAAATACCATATAGCAGCAACCATAAAAATAATACAATAATAATAGAACAATAATAAAATTGTGTAAATTAATCAGCTATTCAAAAAAAATATTCAGTTTTAATAAATGTTTTCTTCAAGCAATGCTTTTGAACAACATTCCAAAGTTTTCTGGATAAGCTTTCCATACAGTTGTATGCAAAATTTGGGCAGTCCTATAAACTTAACTAACTTGTTAGTCCTTAACTGACGTGTTGGACTGGTTAGGCAGGTCTTTACCTTACCTTAGCTTTAGCAGGTAATATAGAGCAGCTACAACAAGAAGATATAACACTCAAACCATTTTTCTGAAATGTAAGCAAGGCAAGCAGCTTATCAGCAATACTGGCCAAATTGTTCTTAGGGACAACAGCAGAGCTGTTGAACAGTAGAGCAGCTAGTGGTTCCACAATGCCTGACACAAGAAGTACTTAAAATTGGTCATTCAGACACTTGGGCAGGCCACTTTGGACTTGCTAAAACACTCAGCAGAATTGCCAGCAGATTTTACTGGCCAAGACGATATTTAGATGTGGTAGAATACTGCAGAGCATGTCCTGAGTGCCAACTAACTGCACCTGAAAAGAAAGCTGACAGAGTGCCATTAGTACATCTGCCCATAATAGATGTGCCATTTTCACGGATTGCCATGGATGTAGTTGGTCCGTTACCCAGAAGCAGAATGGGAAATCGATATATCCTGGTAATTTATGATTATGCCATGAGATAACCTGAAGCATTTCCCTTGAGAAAAGTGAAAACAAGACAGATAGTAAATGCATTAATGCAGCTTATGTCTAGGGTAGGCATACCCAATGAAGTATTAACAGACTAAGGTATGAATTTCACATCTAATCAGCTTAGACAAGTTTATGCACTGCTAGGCATAAAAGGCATTCAAACCATGCCATATCACACCCAAACTGATGGGATGGTTGAAAGGTTTAACAAAACCCTAAAGTCGATGCTCCAAAAGTATGTGGATGAAATGGGGACAGACTGGGACACATGGCTCCCATATCTCATGTTCACATACAGAGAAGTACCACAAGCATCTTCAGGCTTTTCACCTTTTCATCTCTTGTACGGAAGAGGAGTGAGAGGTCCACTTGACGGGTTGAAGGAGAAAAACTAACAGAGAAACTAAATATCCTTGCTCATGTACTCAAGATGAGAGACAAGCTGAACCAGCTCACCGAACTGGTCCATACAAACATGCAGAGAGCCCAAGCCAAACAAAAAGAATGGTATGACAAGACGGCAAAGGACCGAGAACTGACACCTGGGCAAAAAGTGTTGATTCTCCTGCCAATATCAGACACTGGCTTGCTAGCAAATTGGCAAGGCCCATATGTGGTGCAAAGGAGAGTTGGACACACAACACATGAACTCTCGCTACCTGACAAGAAAAGGAAGCTCCATAACTTTCACATCAACATGTTGCGGCCATGGCACGAAACAGCTACAAGCATTGCTGAGCAGCTATGGGTCCATGCAGTAGAGGAGGAGGAAGAGAGTAAGGAACAATACTTTCCAACTGGAGGGTACACTGTCACACTACCAGACATGTCGCATCTCACCTACTGTCAGCAGGAGGAACTGAAACAGGTGATTCTGGACAACCTGTTCAAAGAGGAGCCAGGGCAAATGAACTTAATCCATCACAACATCCACCTGATGAAGTCAGAGCCAATCACGCAGACAAACTGCAGGGTGCCCGTTTATCTGATTCCTAACCTGAAAGAGGAGGTGGAGACAATGTTACTCCTGGAAGTGGTAGAACCTTAAAAAAGTGAATGGTGTAGTCCAGTGGTGCTTGTTCCAAAGAAAGATGGAAGATTACGTTTTTGTGTAGACTACTCAAAGTTGAATACAGTATCAGCCTTTGATCCAAACCCCATGCCGCGTGCGGATGAACTGATAGAGAGGCTGGGGAAAGCAACGTTTTTATTGACATTGGACGTGTGAAAAGGGTACTGGCAAGTACCATTGAGCCAAGAAGCCCAAGAACTGACAGCTTTCAGAGTTCCTAGTGGATTATTCCATTTTTTGACCATGCTTTTCAGCTTATATGGAGCCGCTGCAACATTCCAGAGGTTGATGGATGAGGTCTTGAAGGGTATGGAGAACTTTGCAGCAGATTACATCAACGACGTTGTCATCTATAGCTCAATGTGGCAGGAACATCTGCAACACCTGGAAATTGTGCTCCATTAAATCGTCGATGCAGGACTGACAGCAAACCCAGCCAAGTGCAATCTGGCTAAAGGGATGTCTCCTACCTGGGCTACATCCTTGGAGGCGGAGAGATACGTCCTCAAGTGGATAAAATTGAGGCAGTCAGAGCTTGTCCAGCACCCACCACTAAAAGAAGGGTGAGATCCTTTTTGGGTCTTGTGGGCTGGTATAGACGGTTTATCCCCAACTTTTGCAACCATGCAGCAGTCCTCACTGACTTTACAAGAAAGGACAAACCTCAGAGAGTGAAATGGACTGATGAATGTGAGGCAGCATTCCGGGACCTGAAAGACTGTTTGTGTTCTGAACCAATGCTACGTAGTCCTGATTTTGCAAAATCTTTTATCGTACAGACTGATGCATCAGGCAGTGGACTAGGTGCTGTGTTACTTCATGGGGAAGGGGAAGACACAAGACCATTCCTATATATCAGCAGGAAACTGTTCCCCAGAGAGGTGAAATATTTGACAGTGGAGAAAGAGGCTCTCGCAGTGAAATGGGCCTTAGACTCTTTAAAGTACTACCTATTGGGCTCAGACCATAGAGCATTGCAGTGGATGAGGAAGATGAAGGACAGTAATGCCAAAATCACCCTGTGGTATTTATCCCTGCAGCCGTTCAAGTTCCATATTGTGTACAGAAAGGGCTGTCAGAATGTGACAGCTGATTTCCTGTCCTGACATGCTTGAGGTGGGGGGGTGTGTGATGATGTCAGGTTACCCCAACATATCACCAAGACTGCAATAAATACTGTGACTATAAATACTGACTTTTAATATGATAGACACTTAATAACATTAATTTAAACTTCTGCTTACCTGAAGTCCAGGGGGATCCAGGCGAGGTGGGAGCCAGGTCATTGCTACCTGTAAAAGAGAAAAACATAAGGTTAAATATAGCTAGTATGTCGGAAAGAAATGGCCATTGTATTTCTGTAAGCAATTTAATGTGTGGATTCTTTGTTCTGTTGTCACCACAGACTGGCTAATGGTATGACCCAGAATCAAGGTGGGAGGGGCTACCAGGTTAAAAGGGAAGGGGGACAATGGAGAGGGGGAGAAGGATGTTTTAAGAAAAGTCTGTGTGGCTTTGCAGCCTCAGACCCTATGTCACAGAATTTAGTTCTGTAGGTGACAAATGGCTGCCGGAAGCTGATTGCAGAATCAGCGGGGTCATTTGGTTATATCGTTGTTTTTTTTTTCCTTTTTTTTCCTCGTGAGTGTAAATACTTTGGTGTGCAGATCTAAAATAAAACTTCAGAGCACTGTTAAATTGAGTCCCGATGTCCAAGATCGTTGGAAGGTGAGCCTCCAGACCACTCATTGACCACAGCACCATCAAAATGACGACCACGCTTACCACACAAGGCAAGATCTGGAACACCAAGAAAACCCTCAGATAAAACTGTTTGTGTGCTGGCCAGAAGGCAAAGCAAAACCCCAATATGACAGGACCTGCAAGAGGTTTAGCAGACACAGGAGTGCTGGTGCACCATTCTACTATGCAACGTTGCTTGCACAAACATGATCTGTATGAAAGAAAACATAAAAAAAGTGTTGCCACAATAACCAAAGGCATGTTTGGAGAAAAAAAGGCATATGATGAAAATAACACCTTGCCAACTGTTAAGCATGGGGATGGATCTGCTATGCCTTGGGGTTGTGTGACATGATCTACTTCAGGAAATGCAAGCTAAAGATTTCGGAATGGTCAAGTCCCCTGACCCAAACATCTTTGGATATCTGTGAGTAGATCTTAAACATACTGTGCATGCAGAATGGCCCAAGAGTATCGCAGAACTATAAGACTGGTTGTAAAGTCCTAAATCTAGAATAAAAAAGTCCTAGCTGGTTACAAAAAGCATTTACATGTTGTAATGCCAGCCAAAACAAGTGTTAGGTATTGACTTTGTAGCATGTCCAAACATTTATACATGCCAGAATTTTGTTTTTTTATGTTAATAATGTTACTGTGCATTAACATTTACAGAAAATGTCATTTTTAATCAACAGTTTGACCAGGGGTGTTTAAACCTTTGCGTACTGTAATGAGTTGTCCTTGCACTATATGGTTCTGATACTGCAACATCCTCTGTTTAATCCTAAACCTCTGTTTCTTCATGTAAATATATCATATCAGACATGATTTCGATTGTGAATTTCCCCGCTTGTGAATTTCCCCACTGTGGGACTAATAAAGGATTATCTTATCTTATCTTATCTTATCTTATCTTATCTTATCTTATCTTATCTTATCTTATCTTATCTTATCTTATGATTTAGGCCATAAATTAGACATCCTTTTAGCTGCACTAAATTGTACCATTTCACTGTACAGCCCTGCCATATGATAAGAAAACTTTCTCATGAACACTCTGGTCAGTTCTTTTGTCTTGTTCCTCTTCCATCACCTGAACACACACACTCACATGTCTGGTCCAGTCCCCTGTGCGTGTGACATGGGACCTCTACAGTGCTCAGGCTGCATTGTTGATAGGAAGCAGCAGTAGGGGAGCTTCCTTTGGCCTGGCCTATGGAAAGCAAATAACTTAATCAAACACAGCAAGCCTTTCGCTTTCAACTCCGCAGTTGTCAGATGGAGGGGGTGTGGAGGGGCACCGTTTAAATCTCAGGGTGAAGAGGTAGAGCAGCTGCTTCCCAGGGGAAGCTGGGGTCACTGGTGTAAGAAACGCAAGGCGCACCAGCAACTCTCTAACCAAGAGTTCATAGAAAACCACCCAAAATACACATGCTCTCGTACACTCATAGCCATGCCTATTGCTTATCAGCTCCATCTCTTACTTAGCTGATTGTGGTTAGACACAGTCTTCAACACGGAAGACTGTGCTACTCACAGATGCCTCATTTCCAAAAAGTTAGGATGCTGTGCAAAATGTAAATAAAAACAGAATGCAATGATGTGCACATGATTTAAATCCTATATGTAATTGAAACAAAGACAACATATCAAATGTCAAAACTGAGAAATTTAGTTTTTTGAAAATACATGCCCATTGTGAATTTGGGACAGGGGCATGTTTACCACTGTGTTTCATCAACTCTTCTTTTAACAGCACTTTATAAGTGTTTGAGAACTGAGGAGAACAATTACTGTAGTTTTGAAAGTGAAATATTTTCAGCTGCTCAACAGTTTGAGGTATCCTTTATCATATTTTTTATTTTGTAATGCGCCAGATGTTTTCAATGGGTGACAGGTTTGGACTGCAGGCAGCCCAGATTAGCACCCGGAATCTTTTACTACAGAGCTATCCTGCTGTAAAACATGTAGTATGTGGTTTGACATTATCAAATAAACAAGGCCTTGTCTGAAAAAGATGTCATCTGGATGGTGGCTGCATATGTTTCTCCAAAGCCTGTATATGTCATTCAGCATTAATGATACCTTCACAGATGTAAGAGTAAACCATGCCATGTACACTATTGGCCCCCATACCATCACAGATGCTGGGTTTGGAACTGTCAGTTGATAACAAGCCAGATTGTCTCCCTTGTCTTACGTACATACACACATAGAATAATTGATTAATTTCTAGATAGATAGATAGATATGTACACTCACTGGCCACTTTACTAGGTACACCTTGCTATTAAAAGGTTGGACCCCCTTTTGCCTTCAGAACTGCCTTAATTCTTCGTGGCATACTTTCAACAAGGTGTTGGAAACATTCCTCAGAGATTGTTGTTGCCTTGCTATCATCTTGAACCAGTCTGCCCGTTCTCCTCTGACCTCTCACATCAACAAGGCATTTTCGTCCACACAACTGAGGCTCACTGGCTATTTCCTCTTTTTCAGACCACTCTCTGTAAACCCTAGAAATCCCAGTAGATCAGCAGTTTCTGAAATATTCAGACCAACCTGTCTGGGACCAACAACATGCCACGTTCAAAGTCACTTAAATCCCCTTTCTTCCCCATTCTGATGCTCGGTCTGCACTTCAGCAAGTTGTCTTCACCACCTCTACATACCTACATGGATTGAGTTGCGGCCATGTGATTGGCTGATTAGCTATTTGTGTTAACAAGCAATTGAATTGAATTGTACCTAATAAAGTGGCTGGTGAGTGTATATTGAATATGTTACAGTGCCTTAGAAAATGGCTCAACCAGTCAGGTTTTAGAACAAGAACTATCATGTTTTAACACAGAAAAGCAAAACAATACCCCTCAATGCTTTTGCACAAAGTCCTTTGCTTTCAGCGGTGGACCCCTGCAGAGCAGTTAGAAGTTAAGTGCTTTGCTCCAGGCCAAGACAGTGGCAACTATAGACTGACCCCCTGACCTCCCCAGTCAGAGCTGAAGTCTCTTATCGCTGTGTTACTATCATTGAAAATAAACATTGGTGGGTTTAGTGAGTTAACACCATTCTCCTGCCTCCACAGTGTGGGGGTTGATTTTACTGAGATGTGTTTACTGTATGCTGTGTAGTAAGATAAGTTCACAGCTTCACCTTGTGTCTTTATATGCAGCTTTAACCCTCATGGGTCCTCCATTCCATATATGATGGCTATAACGGATATATCAGTTACAGCTCATTGAAAGAAACAGTGAAATCCTGCTGGGAAGATTCTGAAAATAAAATCCACACCGCATATTTGTACGTTGAAGAGGATATATTTTGTTATGGTTTGAATTTGATGAGAACTTATTGCTCTGCATACACTAGCATGCAAGCGTTTAAGCACCCCCGGTCAAATGACATATTTTGAAGTGTAAATAATTTAACAGATCCATTACAGAGAACACAAGTCCACACAAATTCATGCACAGTTACTGTTTCTTTCTTGAACTTAACATATTCAGCCTGTGCCATGTTATGTCACATTTCATATTTTATGTTTTCTTTGTTTTCATATGTAAAACTCCAAAAATAAATATTTTTTTATATAACTTTCCATATAAATGATATATGTTGATGTAAATACTAACATTGTCAATGTTAATGCTGTAATAACGCAGTAATAATATGCTAATGTGATCAATTATTAATCCCACTCATTTTGTTGTTTACACATTTTCCTAGTTTGGTCCTCTAAACCATCTGTAGATCCATTCTGAAGTATTTTTCCTTTTCCGCTGATGCTCGTTCTCCTCCCATTTGAATATAGCTTTTAAATATCAGGTTACTTTGATGGCTTGCTTCAGGAAACTACCTATTTGCTGCCACTGCAATTCTGTGAATATGTTTATCACTGAAACACACTCATCCCTGAAGAATGATTTTCAATGAAAGCAATTCTTCATGATTAACTATACAAAATGCATTTAGTCACAATTGATTATATTTGGGTCCAGTAATTACATATTAATAATGAATAGAATGTAATTTGAATGTGTTGCAACATTAAAATAATAATTACACTAGGGCTAATGATAAACATTGCACAAAACCTCTGATCACATACTGTAGCTCCAAAACTATAGAGCACTGGGCAATGAGAATGAAGCCTGCATTAACATGGTTGTTGAGGATAGTCTGACTCCAGATGCTACACTACCTACAGATCTCAGGTCCAGATCTGTTTTCATTTTATATATTTTTACCTGGAATATTTCACAGCAGTCAACATTTACCATGGTGTTGTCTGTGTCCACACGCTTCACATGAGCCTGTCTTGCATTCCTTCTGAGCAGCATAAGCCCCTTTTTTCACACACTGTGAACTGGACCTTTGATTCCAGATGGTGTGGTTATTGCCATGGAAATTGTGTGTGTACGTAAGGGTTAATAAATGGGTTAATCATGGAGAAGAACAAAAATAATGCAAAACATGGAAAAATGTAATGCAGCTGAAATTCATGCAGTGCTACAGGCTGACCTTTTAGGGTGGCAACACTGGTGTTGCACAAAAAATTGGCATCACGCACAGGAATACATTCATTCAGTCAGCGTAAATCAGTAGGTCAGAGGTGTGTTCAACTAAAACTTCTTCCTTAAATAAACAAATGTTCTTAAATCTGACAAGCAAGCTAACATAAATGTCAAATGATACCATTAAACGCTTAACCATTACTGATAAGTCCATCTAATTAATGAAAAGAAGTAAAAGACATCAACTATATTTTGATAAACTGCTTTATTTGTTTTCCCTCTGATTTTCTTTTTTAACTTACTCATAGTCAATTCCACCTGCTAGCTAGGTCTCCACCAGTCAAATGATGCTGCCAGCACTAAGTTGAGGAAGGCTAACATCTGCATCCTCTGAGTTATGTGAAGTTCCACTGCATCTCAAACTGCTGCTACCACAAAGTCATAGCAGCTCAATATGCTTGGAGAACGATAACTGCACATTCTGTCATGTTAGCTAACAGATCACTCTGACTATTGTGTGGCAGAGGGAAACTGAGGACCATCCTGCCCACCCAGAGAGCCCAAAGCCAGTTTTCAGTCTCCTGAATTGTAAAAATAGAAGTTAGCTCAACTTAAAATGATCTAGTAACTCATTACATACCTTGCTAAGTTAACTCAACTTGAGGACACCACAGTTCACCCAACTCGAACTTCTTAGTTGAGTCGAAAATTCTCCCAGCTACTGTTTCTAGGTCTGCATATCAGTTAGATAAATAAAAATGAATTTGCACTTTTATTCAATTTCCCCACTAGATGGTGCTCCTTCTATCACATGGTGCCATCTGACATATTTTCCTTTTGGGCTTACGAATATGGATGGTTATGGCATTGCTGCGATTCAAAATCACAATCTCCTGATGTTGGAATGAATTATGTTCACCCCATGAGACGATGCCATGCTTTAAAGTGGAACAACAAATATTTTCACCAGTGTCTTAAACATTTGTATACACAAAATCTGAGTTTCATGTGTTCCTAAGAGGTGCAGTGAACTTAGCCTTCACACCAGCAGGAGGTTTGGAGCTTGAGCCCCAGTGGTGCCATAGCCAACCATAAGTGTGTATCCAAGAGTAAAAATGTCAGGATTGTATCATGGAAAGAATCCTGGCTAGTGGGGAAGTTGATGTTAATTTCATTTACCTCACTGAGATGCAGAACTAAAAATGTAAGAGAACCTTTGTGTGAAGTTAACTCAACTGAAGCAAAGCCATGTAATCAGTTATCATTTTGAGTTGAGCTGACCTCTCATTTTTAACAGCAGTGTGGCAATAAATAAGATAAAAAGAAAAGGAATAAAGAAAAATGTTTTTTAACATACTTTTTATAAGCTTTTAAAAATTGTACATTGTCTGTTGTTTGTAGTACACACACACACACACACGCATATATTATATATGTTATAAATATAATAAATTTAAAGCATAAATCTAAATTGATAAAGGCTATTTTTGTGCTCTTGCGCTGTCAGGGAATGGACGAGCACTCTGGTGGAGCTTTGAGTTTATTTAATGTGTGAAGTCAGACCTGGCATTTGTATGCTAATTTCCAGTAATTGATTTGTTTCATGGTCGTGCTTAACGTTTTCACGTTTAATAAGCGCCCTGGACTGATTAGATGAGAAAGACCAGTTTCGGAGTTCTGAAGAAAAAAGTTTGTAAATGCCAAGTTTTGGGAAAAATGGGTACAAGTTCTTCATGTATTACAGTCCTGTTCAAACATAAAGTTGAGTTATTGAACTGTATACTTTCTCCGTCTTAGTGTAATGAAACGCACGAATAGTGATATCAGTTTTCATATACTGGCACCTCGGAACAGTTAACCGAATACTCGAGTAGCCCTGCACACCCCGAATGCAGAGGTGCTCCTAAAGGTGGTTGAAAGCATGTAATAACAGAGGAGAGTGGAGACATTTGATCTGCTTTTCCCTGCACAGATCTTTTTCCCCTCTGTGCCACTGCCGTAAACTGTAGAGAAGGCAGTGAGATTCAGTATTTCTTACCATCTGGTGTAGGAGAGGAATTTTCCCAGAAAACCAGCTCGAGTTGTGTAACTGTTGTTTTGGGATGTTGCTCTTTGCCCGTCCTACTTTAAAACCCCTTTATATAGTACATGCTATTAAAACCTTCTCCCATTGTATAAGGACCTCATGTGGATTTTATTTCGATTCAGAGGAGAAAAGAAGCACATTCTCTACTTCACTGGACCGTCTGATGGGGTTTCAGCCAGTGGCTGAGATAAATAAATGAAAGCTGTATGTAGATATTGTTGATGTTTAATATTCACTGATTTATTTAATGTGACACTAGTTGAGTTACGGCATGTGTCTATAGAGCCAGAGCTTTCTGTGTGCTGCTGTATTGACTGTACTGAAGATGCACAAAGCTTCCTTTACTATTAGATGCACTGTGTGAGCTTATTCAGAGTGCAGGTCAGATTGGTAAGCACTTATTTTTGTTTTTCTATACTCAGTTTATTGATAAAATGTGACTAATGTGTGTCATACCATTATTAATGCTTTATCTTATTTAAAAAAGTGATTAGACAGCAGATTCAACAGCAGAAATATATGCATTTGTTTCCTGTATTTGACCTTTTTGATCGACTGTTCAGATTTCAAGTTACAAGTGACCAAATCTGAGTTGTAGAGTCTGTTTTGAGACTGTAGTCATATTTGCTGGCACATCCACATTGGCTTCCATATCGATGAAGTGGGCAATATGATGCATATATATTCATTTTGTGACAAAAGATGCCACCACATGCATTTCTGAGCGTATAATTAGTGTGGTCAGTACATAAAAACCCTGACCAAGTACATGCGTCTTTAGAAAGAGGCATAGTTAGTCCTGTTCAGTTGTAATTAGTGCAATGAGGGTGTGAAACACTGAATAAAAATCAGTGTGTGATCATCATGTTCATAGTTTTTGACCGTGCTCTTTTAAATGTGCCGCTGCTGGGGTCTGTTCTAAGTTATTAAGCTCATATTTTTGACATATCAAAAGCATAATATCATGATATATACCATGATATCATGATATGTACCATATCGCCTCCCCCTACACATGCAAATGCTGACCAGCTAGAGCAAATCTAACGATGAGTCTTTTTTATTCATTATAGCATGGACGGAATGTGTTAGTGTAGGTTGACCTGGTCAACAGACTGTGAACAAGCTACAAGCCTTTGCAGTGATATTCAAAGACAGGTTCAAGCCTTTTGTTGAAGGAGTTGCTGTAAACTACAGCATACAAAGTAAAAAATATGGTACTTCTCCTAAGCTTCTACTCTGTGTTTAAGCTCTAATATGTGAACATGCACTGCTGACTTTCTTGTCACCCTTTCTGAACTGCCGTGTCCAAAATGACATGAAATCTGAGTTGAATCAGATTCAAAAGTGCCTTATTTTTGCCATTCATACTTGCCATTCTGGTCTGATTTGAGCTGCCTGTTTGAACAAGGCCAAAGTTAATCCGCACCAGTATTCCTTACAATGAAGATATCCTTTGCACAGGGGCTAACATCAGAATTGCTGTGTTTAGAGATGACTACCTTTTAAAGAACGTTTCTGGCACACGTCTGATTTACGTGGCAGATTTGTTGTTGACCTTTACCATCTTCGTGCTTCTCTTACCTGCGTGCTTAAGTGCCTGGCTTATGTGTCAGCTACAGCACCTCTTAAACATGACCGCTCTAACATGCCATCCTCTCAACTTCACATGACTGATTCTCACGCTTGCATTTGCAGAGGTAGCTGTATTGTTTGTGCTGGCCTCCTGATCCACTGTCCAGCAATCAGAGTACAATCCTGAAACAGTTACCAACGATCTGAAACAGATCTCTACCGCTAATTGTAAATGAATATACTGTATAAGATGGTGGACGGCTGGTCCGTACCCAGTAAACACAGAGGGAACAGCACTGGAAGTCATTAACATTTCCGACCACAGGGAACAAACTTAAATGAGCAGGACTTAGTGGAAACAGAGATGCTTAATGTCACACAGAGTCATACATATGCATATGAGCTTGTGTGACAACTTATCTACAGCATATTCACCATTTTTAATTGTTTACAGTCATATACAAAAGTTTGAACATCCCCAATGGAAACGGACTTAAATATGACATTTTTTATCCAAATTTTAGTCCAAAGTTTTTAAGTTAAGTTAAACTTTTTTGATCCCACAACCGGGGAAATTCCACCTCCGCATTTAACCCATCCATGAAGTGAAACACCACATGCACACTAGTGAACACACACACTAGGGGGCAGTGAGCACACTTGCCCGGTGCAGTGGGCAGCCCTATCCACGGCGCCCGGGGAGCAGTTGGGGGTTAGGTGTCTTGCTCAAGGACACCTCAGTCATGGACTGTCGGCCCTGGGGATCAAACCGGCAACCTTCCGGTCACAGGGCCAGATCCCTAACCTCCAGCCCACGACTGCCCCAACACGGCTCAGCTGACCTGCCACAATAAGAATCCCAGCACGGAGAACTTGCACAGGCCATATTTCTGTAGTCTTCTGCACAATTTACACAATTACTATTTATTTGTGCATTAAAATCTGCAGAAGTGTGCTCTCTGTAGAGCACTTGTGTCAGGCTCCAGTCCTTGCGGGTCAGAACACTGCAGTACCAGACACTTGCGGGTAAGAAGATAAGAGGGTTTAATAGACAAGGCAGTCCAGGCAGAGATAACCAAACACAGATCAGATCGGAGAAGCGAAAGAACAAAAGGTTCAGGCAGTAATCCAGATCGGAAAGTATGTAACAGCGGGTCGATGCACGGGTAAGTCAAACAAAACCAAAGTAGAACTCTCAGTGATTGCATGGAAACAATACCTCGCAACGTAGTGTGAAGCCTGTGCTTATATACACACTAGCTAGAAACGCAATAAAACAGATCATTTGGTCAGGAGTGCCTACATTTTTGCAAATGATTGCATAACAATCAAGCTAAATTTATGTAAATCCATTTTTGGACTATATCATATTTCATTTCTGTCCAAAAACAAGGAAACATCATGGTCATCGTTTTATTTGTTATTTGTGGTTGGTATAGTGTAGTGGGTAACGCCTCTGCCTTCAATGCTGTAGACTGGGGTTCAGTCCCCCACCTGGACAAGGACCCTACCCTATACCAATGAGTCCTTGGGCAAGACACTCAACACTACATTCACCTACCTGTGTAAAATGATCAAAGTGCAAGTCGCTCTGGATAAGAGCATCAGCCAAATGCCGTAAATGTATTTAACCTCTTACACTTCACAGAGCTGCCACTGTTCCAGACTTTAATTCCCAACTACATTAGCTAATGACTAATTTGAAGAATTAAACGTTGTTTTTCTAAGCCTATGTTGACAATGTTAGCATTTAGCTGTGTCATCTATGGGCAGCTAGTGCTACACTCAGCTTAATTGTGAAAGTTGTAGCTGAGAATTTTCTACCACATTCAAGCTACGAAAAACATTGATGCCTCCAAATGGATATGGTTTGCAACAAGCTAGCCAGCTAACGTTAGCGATATTGGCTATAACGTTAACAGCTGTGTTGTATTTATATCAGTGTACAAGACTTACATATTACATATTTAATTACATATGTCTGTATGCTGATTGATTTAAAGCAAATATGGCTCAATTAACAATAGAGAAGTGCTACTTTATGTGTGAGCAGCCATGTTGATATCTTTAACTCAGAGTTCATGACACCTTCCAGTCGATGTTCCCAGCTTTTGTTAAAAGCAGCAACCTTTTCTAGCAAATGTAAAAGCTTCCACCTTGAGGCTTTCAATAGCACTGTATATATAAAGCTGATACCTTGTCCTGAGAAATTCAATAAAGAATTGTTATGTTTTGTAATTAAAATATAATTTAACAAATTCTGCTTTCTAGGGAAATGTTTCACGGAATTGCTCACAGTGGTTTGTGACAGGAACCAGACGTCCAACTAAAAGCTCCCTCACTGAACGTTTTTACATGAAGTGGTTATGAACGCACTGCCTGATGCCTGAAACAGTGTATCTGGAGATATTTTTTAAAATCTATTCATGGTGGAGTGCCACATGCAGGGTGTAGTAAGGCAAAACAGAGCCAAAAGAAAACAGATGTTCTGCTATTTTACCCTCATTAACAAATAAAATCTCAGAAGACGTGTCTGTTCATTGGGCATTTTGAATAGTAAATGGCTTTATTTGTGATGTAGACACCACCACTGTAAAGACGTGAGTCTCCCTGCAATGTGCTATTTCACATCAAATCACTCTGATGGCTGTATTTAGATTTAAACCACTGAATTACACTGGAATTCCTCTTTAAGGGACAGAATGTCTCATTTCTATGATCGATTCAAAGCTGTAATGCTCATTCTAAATAAACGTAGGTGTGTGCATGTGCTCTTGTGAGCACTGTGTTTACATGAGCATGCCACAGTGCAGGCAGAGGAAAGCGCCGCTTAGATCTCGGTCTTTTGAGAGAATAAAATTCAGCAGACCACAAAACATTTGTAGCCCTAAGCATTCTCTTTTAAAGGAGAAAAAGGGCTTACATGTGGAAAGTAATCAGATAAGCTGGGATTAATGCAGACTTTTCATTCTCTTTTGGTCGCTTGTGTCTTTAGGGTTTATGAGAGAGCTATCAAAGCACAATAAATGCTGAAATTATAATGTATGAATATTGGAATAGTGCTTTAGTGTCCCAGGGTATATTATTTACCTCTTGAAAGGGGAATTCCACCCAATTTCCATGTGATTTGATAGATGTGTTGTAAACAATCATTCAGACTAGCCTGATGTAAAGTGCTTCAATCATTAGAAACGTATTGAGTCACAACTGTTCACAGCGGTGGTGATAGGAACCAAACTTCTGAAATGCTTAATAAATCTGAAAGCACCTTTACAGAAAGTTATTACATGAATTGGCTTCAAATACACTTGATACATTGTTTTATGATAGTCTTGAAAAAAGCTTTGGCTGAAAATATGTTTTAGTTATCGAGGCAGGGAGTACATGCAAGGTGATGACTTAATAGTCCCCCAAAAAATTTTATTTTTCACTATTTAACCATCAATATTACATATATAAACTCAGAAGACATATAGATTCACTGATGGCGGTTTGAGTTGGTAAGTTTCTCTATAACCAACCATTTTGCATCAAACCACTCTGAATGAGTTTGGGCCCATAATAGCAGCAGGACTTTATAAAGCTTTTCTCGTGGTTGTGGTGTTTGTATATAAAGAAGCCTATTTGTGTTTGTTGTGATGTCAGCAGCCACTAAATCCAGTGGTAAGCCAACTAACTCAGTGTTTGCTGAATAAATTTCCCCCAGCAATCCTAAAAGTACCATTCAAAGCATGCAGACCAACATTGCCTTGATTAAAAGGAGCCTGCATGTCGGATCTGTCCAGCGGACTCCATCATTGCTCTGTAATGACGCTCTAATTGTCACAACACATTGTCAATCTGCTTCATATGTGTCACTGTCATTTTTCTGTGCAATGGATTCATCGCCTGTGTTCTCTCATCAGTCCTAGTAGCTGCCAGGCTGCTGTAGAAATGCACTTAGCAGCCCATAAAACACAGCTGCCACTGTATGCCACTCAATTTAATTAGAAAATAATTGCTATAGTCTATGTGTGTCATACACATCACTCTCGCTGGCTCTTAACAGCCGCATATTAGTTGACACATGGAAAGTATCTTATTTTGTCTGTGGAATTTTGTTTGGAATGAAAGCAAAGGAAATTTGCCGTTGAGTGACTCGTTCTTGGCGCAGGTGTGGGCCCAAAAGTGAAGCCTTTGTTTCGCTCCCGACTGTTTTCACTTTAAAACATTTACAGAGAGATTTATTAGCCAGCTCTCTTTTAGGGCGAGAGTGAATATGATGTGAAACGCTCCTAGTCAGCCCTTTTGCCCACTAAATCATACCAAGCGTGTATGAATGTATTTCCCCGCTGTGTATTTCTACCCACGAAGTATGCTCAGATATCCCACTCGGTGGTGATTGATGACAACGGCAAATCTTTTCACCAACGTATGATGTTTTGATGTATGTTGACCAGTGTGAACTTGATATGTATTGGATAATTTGCTATTGCAGGATTTAAAGGACTGTTTATTTCTAAAGGGCTGCAGTCATTACTTTAGAAAATATACGACTGTAAACAAATACCTGTTATATTTTTGGCTGACATGTGATTTCTACCACAGGGCTTGATTTTAAGGGTGATGCCATGCTAATTGTCAAAAAATGAAAAAACGCATCGCCCTTGTAAAATGACCATTCTCTGTTCCATCTTCTTCGATTCTCTTAAGATGTCCATCCATAAGTGAGATTTACACACTACAGTAGTTCTTCAGGTAAGACCAACATTCTGAGCGGAGCAGAGGACATACACCTACAAACGAGGTGGTATTGTAGAATCATGCTTTAACTTTTCCTTGGTTATGCTGTGAAGTTTTTGCTACGGTGTGCACACCTGCTACCAGGGTTGGCAGGTCTGGTGTGGTGGCTAGTGCTGTCACCTCACAGCAAGGAGGGCCTGGGTTTGAATCCCTGACTGGGTGACCACGGTCCTTTCTGTGTGATGTTTCCATGTTGTCCAAAGACATGCAGTTAGGCCCTTTAGGCATGCTAAATGGCCCCTTGATGTGAACGTGTATGTCTGCCCGGTGATGGATTGACGACCTGTCCAGGGTGTATCCTGCCTTTTGCCCAATGACAGTTGGATAGGCTCCAGCACCCCCCGTGACCCAGAAGGAGAAGTGGCTTAGAAGATGTGTGTGTGAAAGTGTAGTCACAGGAGAACATTACAAAAGGTTCAGATTTTAGTGGGTGGCTTTTAAGTACACTTTAGGTTAGAGATAATTGCAGGACCTGAAACCCCACCAAGGGAATACAGCATGATCTGTGGACTCTTTATAAAGAAAAAACAGTATGATAAGCAGTGATAGCCTGTGAGAGATTCTTGAAGAAACTGAAGAAGCTGAGGTGTTTAGGAACTATCCTGTAGGAACTGTTACCAGTTTGGTCATTCCAGCATGCAGCAAAAGTCCAGCATTGTAAATATAGCTTTGCAAGAAGAATGTGACATCTTAATTATTTTTCTGCATTTACCAAATGCTCTTATCCAGAGAGGCTTACAATTGATCTTTTTTTTAACATAGGTAGGCAAAGGTACTGTTAGGAGCCCAAGGACTCATATTGATATAGTATTGGGTGTTTTCTGGGGATTGAACTCCAGACTACAACATAGAATATAGGTCTACAAATTAGAGGTGTTACCCACTACACTATACCAACCATTATTTCTCAGCACTGCTTTGCATTCTGCTGAATTCATAGTTTACCTGCTCATAACACAATATTCAGTTTTCAGTCTAATCAAAGTTTGTGTTTCTCTGCAGAGATATGAGCATGACGCGGCTGGTCCCTCACATCCTCAACAGCTTGTTCATGCTGTTCTGTAAACGACTGAAGGGTTTGGTGAAGCTTGAATTTGACCAGTAGTTGATGTTTCAGGTGGCAAGCTCCATGTTAATTGTTCCTAGATCATAAAAAAGCATATACTCTGGAGTACTGAGCATTTGGATCTGGAGCTAAAATAGGGCCCTGGTAGAAATTTGATTAACAGTTCCTGAATTCCTGAACAAGTTGCTGGTTTTTTTGATGTAGTGCAATGCTGGGCTTTTGTATATGGCATATTCTGCCCTGTTATTTTGCCTTTGCTGAAACCTTGCAGAGTTTTTATTTTAGCTAAATTGAATTAGCTTTTAAGACCCACAATAAGAGGCACACATAACCCTACACTTTCACAAGTAAAGGTAGTAATCTGTCACTGGGGTAATACCCCTCTTATTGCTGGGTTGGTACACTGTTAGAAATAAGTTCTGTACAGGTACATTTTTTGTTTATCAATGTAAAAACAATGTAACTGTACCCTCAAAGGTACAACAGCATTTGCAAGGCAAGGCCTAACTTAAATAAGTTTTCCCATTGAAAAAGATACATATTTGCACCTTTTCATAATCTAATATTTTAAAACAGAAAAATGCCTGGAAATGAGACGGGGTGTGTGTAGTCAATACACTTAAAAAATAATGGGACACTTATGTTCCCTGACTAAAGGTGCTAAGATGTGCCCTTGAAGATACTACCCCAGTGATATCCCAGTACCCTCAGGGGTATGTCTTCAGTATCTATAGTCAGGGAACATAATTGTACTATAATCCATTGTAATGTATTTTTTAGGTTGTATTGACTTTTTAAAACATTAGGTTAAAAAAAGGTACCTTGCTGCACCTTTGAGGGTACATTTACATTTTTTGTACCTTGATATGTGAAAAATGAACTTGAACTCTGAGATGTCTGAGGGAAGATATCTTTGGATATAAACTGTAAATGGACAAACTAATGTACTAGAAGGAAGATCAGCCTTACCAGACTGAATCCCTGCTTTTTTCCTCTGGAAACTCTGGCTTTGGTTGCCCATGAATTAGTGGATTATACTATTTAAGGTATAAATGATCAACATTTGTTTCTGTCTTACTTTATTTGGTAGTACACTGGAATGGCTGAAAGTCAGAGAGGCTCATGATCTGGCAGTACTTTCGCAACTTCCATAACATGGAAGTGTTAATGCGTTCAGCAAGGTCACTCAGAACAGGAAGCCCTGTCAGTCACAATGCCTGGATTCTATAAGACACGCATGTGCATGGCTTGTGTGTGTGTTTTGAAGATGATGTATATAAAAGTGCAATGCTCACATGAGATTGATTCTTTTTCTTGTACAAGTGCAAGCATCTGTTAGGAAAATTAAAAACACGGTACTGAACTCAACATGTTTTTTCAATGAACGGCATCATATTTTTGCAGCACCTGAAAGAAAACATTGAGGTTTAAATACATGTTAGAAATAAAGGTTCTGTGCAGGTACATTTTTCACTCATCAAAGTAAAAACAGTGTAAATGTGCGTTTCAGGTCCGATTTTGTGCCTTAAATAAGTTTTTACAGGTGAAAAGTACATATTTGTATGTTTTCATAACTGAATGTTTCAAAACAGATCAATAAAATTAAAAGGCTGGAGGCAAGACAGGGTGTGTGGAGTGAATGCAACAAAATGTAAGTTCACTGGACTGTGGTACAATTATGTTCCCTGACTAAAGCTGCTGAGATGTATCCTTGAGGGTACCACCCCAGTGACAAGAAGGGTACTACCCCAGTGACAGTTTACAACCCTTTTTTCTGGGAGTGTATAGAGATTGGTATCTACACTCACAACATCATTTCTACAAGATATGATTATGGGCTGAAACAGGAAAACTAAAACATTGGCTCATGTTACAGCTATTTTCATGTTGTTTTATTATAAAACCACTTAAAGGATTTCCTGCCCTGCAGACTGAACCTCTATTTTGCAGTCTTTTAAATTGGATTTGCCATTAATGGACAGTAATAAAGAAAATCTTATTGTAAAGGCAAAAGTATCTATGCCTAACCTGCTACAATAATGTGTTGTGTATAAATAAGTATATACATATGACATTAAAGTCAAAACAGGTTTATCTTACACTAAGGCAGTCAAGCTGTAACAGTGAGCATCTGTGAGGCATGTGCACATGTGCATGGTATAGATATGTGCTTGAATGTGTCTGGGAATGATCCAACTAGAACTAATAATCCTGTAATTCATTTTTCTCCTGTCACTGAGCTTACTTTTCGTAAAAAACTTCTGAGCTTCCTCAGACTACCCTGTAGCCTGCTCCATATTTTATGGACCTGCACCTCACGCCAAGGCACGAGTGTGTAATCAGCGAATGAGGACCACCTGCACACTTGTCTGCTTATCCTCAACTCAGCACAGGGCTACACAGACTCCCATCGGCCTCTTTGAATTAGTCAGAGTGCCTTTTGGGCTTCATGCTGCACCATACTCATGACGTTTTCTAGAAGGGTAATTGTGTTCAGAGTAAAGCAAGGCACATTGACTGTTTTATATGGAATACTGATAGCCTGATGCAGTGTGAAGGCAAAATATGTAAAGTGACTCAAAACAGTTGAAAGTAGACACTACACAAAAAGAAAAATATTACCGGTTCAAAGCCGCTGAAACATTACCGGTTCAAAGCTGCTGAAACATTACCTGCTCAAAGCTACCTGAACTGCATATGACCTCGTTTGATTGTTGGGACTATGGATAATCCAACTGCTAATCACTAAATGTTTGGGCATGTGTGAGCTCTGCATTGAAGACCCGAAATACCTTTTGAACCCCCCTCCCCAAACATCATACAAAAAGAAAAATGTACCTCTATGCACCTGATTTAGAGACTGTTTGCTTAATGATAGCTGGTTTAGAAAAGAAGTATAGTTTCCCACCAGCCACTGGAACACTTTTCTCTTTTCCTTGCTTATAAGGAAACAGAAAAAAGAAGATGCATCTGCAACACTCCAGAAACTTTCACAAAAAAGGCATCACAGTGGCTGGATAATATTTCTTGTATTGATTATGATAATCCATGTACTCAGACATTTGGTCAGTGGGTTGGAAAGGCTGAAAAGGCTTGTTAACCACTTACCAAGCCATTTGCCTGCCAGCAGGCTGACATTTTTATTACATACTTCTATAATTTAAGAATAGCTCCATTAGTTTGCATTGAAGTCTCTGTAGTTACTGAATAATAAGCCTTAGTATGTAATAAGCCTGGAATGTTAAGGAGTTATGAACATATTTCAGGTGGCTGATCCTGTCTTCTAAGAAACTGGTCACAAACTGGTCTTCAGGGACCCCCAGGCAGGCCAGATTTTTCTCCAACACATAGAGGAAGAGCTAAAATTAGGATTGGCTGGAAGTCATTGAGGACCGTTTTGAGGACCGCTGTTCTATGTTTGTAGAGTAAAGCCACAATCCCAGTTACAGTTTGCATCTTCTTGCAAAATAGCTGTGACCAAGGTGTGTTCAGAGGAAATAAATCCTAGAGTTTGGTGTAGTTAACAAACTAATTAACCTTAGACAGTAAATGCACAGCAGGTAGTTATATCATCAAATGCAGCCTCCTGACTGCGTACCGTATTTATACATTTTTTAACATATCCAAAAAAGTAGTGGTTTTTTCACCAATTTTGGTCAGTGCTACTGGATGTGGGACCTTTCAGAAATCAGTAGAGCACAAAAATCCCAGCAGGCACGTTATAATCAACACTGCAAATTCATATGAAAAATTTCACATAATTTTGAAAGCAGATTTTATTAATAGAGGTCTGCAACAAAAAACCCCTCTTCACAATGATATCTGCTGAATTGAGGTAAAATTTTGCATTCCACAAGCTAGTGTGACTTTGGCTTAAGGCATCTGAATGAAAGAAAAGAAAACTGTCCACATCATGGTAGCAGTGAGAAACCATGATGTTTATTCAGAAGATCTGTTTTTGTGCATAAGTGATTTTCAGGATTCCCAGTTGTAGAAGTTTCTACTAATTCCTATCATTGATTAAGTCATTCTGCTTCTAGGTGTAGGTGCTTTTGAGCTGAGCTTTACCAGTTTCAGTTCAAATGCACAAATTTGGACATCCATATGTTTGCTCCTTTCTATTCTCCACTGTAAAGATACAATATGACAAGATTGAAAAGATTTTGGGATCAATGATAAGAAGTCTGACCTTCACAGTGCTACATTCCTAACATTTGAACATGGAGGTCTTTGTTATTCTTTACCTAGAGATGCAGTTTTATGGATACTTTTCATACGTACATTGAGTAAGAGTCAGTGCATTGTTGGGAAATCAGATTATATCTTTCTTGTCAGCTTGTATTTTAGCTGTGATTTCATTGCTTTGTGTAGGTCTATAGTTGTGTGAAATCTCAGATAAGTAAAAAGAACATGAACATTAACCAAAAATTGACAAAACAAAAGGACAAAAATTGTCACAAGAAGGGATGTTGTAAGTTTTCTCAAGTTAGGACTCAGCTTGTTCACTTCACCTGCTATGCATCAGTGTAGTAAGATACAATGTTGATTTTTCAACCCCTTCAATGGCCAGGGCCCACCAGCAGGCCCACTACAAACTTCTATAACCTAAGAATTGCTTGGCCAGTTTCCATAGAAGTCCCTGTAGTTGCTAAGTAGTAAGACTTAGTATGTAATAAGCCTGTAATTTTAAGGGAGTTAAGTCTTAAATGCAGACGATTAACCTTTGATCTAAACCATTTTTCAAACTTTTCTAATTTCATGTTTGTATATCAGCAGTACTTGTTAAAACAGCTCTTTTGAGTGAATCCAGCAATGTCAAAACTGTTATCTAGACCTACATAAAATGCCATCTTGGGCTGCACAATGCAGTGTTCAATAACTGTTATTATTATTATTATTATTGGCCTTTACATTACTGGTATTGCAGACAGCTATGATATGAAAATGAGCCCTCTATCTAATCACGTTGGGCCTCATTCACCAATATCTTCCTAAATTTTTCCTGATTTGCTCTTGAGAAAGATCCTAAAAATCTCCATATCAGATTTATGACGTGTTCTTAAACTGCAGACTTATTTGTAAAATAAGAAACTATTTGCAAATGAGAACCATCTGTGAATGTCAGAGTCAGTGAAAACTGCATATGTGGGTCTTAAGAAGAAACTTCCTCTTACGAACGTTTGGAGAAAAAGGCCCAGTGTGATTTACTTTATGCTATAAGATTCCTGACCAGTCACAGGTTGTTTCTGTTAGTGTTTTGATTAGTATTCAAGTAATCCAATCCAACTAATGTAAATTATTTTGGTCAGTATTACACAGGCCAATTTTTAACCATGTCACATTAGTGATTCACCAATGTGTCTTTAAACATACCGCAAGGCACAATTAAAATAAATAGCAACATAATTGCAGTCTTTTGGTCATTACTTTGTATAATTTATTCACTTCTCTTATCTGTGTCTTGCAGCTAATAAATCTACATATCTATGACCTAACTAAGCACTGAGTGTCTGAATGTGCTTGAGTTATGTGTTTGGAGGTAATAAGGGGACTAACAAAGTAATGTGATATGTCTCCAGAGGAAGTGGCGGAACAGCCTGTAGGCCGTTGACGTGCTGTGTCTAAGTGTGTGCCTAAACATTCTCTTGCCCTATTTCGCTTGCCACTGACCATAGTAATGGCCCTCAAATGGCAGCACCACCCAACATGTGGCACAGAAGCTGACTGTTCCCACAAACACAGACACTTCCAGCATCAACAAACACGTGGAAACATTTCACTGCAGGATGGCCCCTGCAAGAGGGCTGGGTAGTTCATCTTGGGGTCAAGTGAGTTAATACAGATTCAAGAGCTTTTATTGTCATGTGCACAGCAAAACAGGCAGTTGCACTGTACAATGAAATTATTACTTTGCTGTTAAGAATAACTCTAAAACAGTAGTAAAAAGTAAAAGTAAAAAATGTACAGTATGTGCAAAGTTGAAATAAAATTAAAGTTACACATGTGTATGTGCAAATATGTAGAGCAGCTGTTCATAAAGTGCATCAAGTAACAGCTGTAAACAGATGTAAACGGTAAACAGTAGTGTTCTGTGCAGGTAATAGATGTAAACAGTATTGTTTAACAGCAGCAGTACAGTGTAGGTAAGGTGCAGTTATTGAGTGTGAGGTTAAACCAGTTCAGAATGGGAGGGGGGAAGAGGTAGTGAGTGAGGTATTCACCAGCCTGATGGCCTGTGAATAGAAACTGTTGGTCTGTCTAGTTGTCCTGGACTTCACACTCCTGTAACGTCTGCCTGAATGTAGGAGTGTGAAGAGTCTGTGCTGGGGGTATGTACTGTCCCTGATGATGTTTTGGGCCCTTCTGATGACCCTAGTATGATAAATGTCCTGTAGTGAGGGGAAGGCTCTTCCTGAGATGGACTGGGCAGTTTTGATCACATGCTGGAAAGCCTTCCTGTCTTGAGCAGTGCAGTTTCCATACCAGACCGTGATGGAGCTGGTAAGAACACTCTCAGTCGTGCCCCTGTAGAAGCTGCTGAGAATTTTGACTGGCATGCCAAATTTCCTCAGTCTTCTAAGAAAGTACAGTCGCTGCTGAGACTTCCAGATGATGAGGTGTGTGTTGTGAGACCAGGTGAGATCCTCACTGTTGTGGATGCCGAGGAATTTGAAAGTTGTCACCCTCTCCACCTCAGTCTCACCAATGTACAGAGGTGTGTGCAGATCCTCCTGGGATCAACAGTCATTTCCTTGGTTTTGTCTGCATTCAAGGAAAGATTGTTGTTATGACACCAGGCCACCAGCTTGGCCACATCCTTCCTGTATGCTGTCTCGTCCCTGCCAGTGATCAGTCCAACGACTGTAGTATCATCAGCGAACTTGATGATGCTGGTGTTGTTCTGGGAGGCCATGCAGTCATACGTGAAGAGTGTGTACAGAAGGGGGCTCAGCACACAGCCCTGTGCTCACTGTTCTTGTGCTGGATGTGCGGTTGCCAACTCTGACTGACTGGGGTGTATCTGATAGAAAGTTCAGAACCCAGTTACAGAAGGCAGGTGTCAGTCCGAGGGTGAGGAGCTTTTCTGAGAGCACACCTGGGGATGTTATCTGGGCCAGCTGCTCTCTGTGGGTTTATTTTCTTCAAGGTCCTGCACACATCCACTGATGTCACAGTGAGTGATGTGTTTTGTGTAGCCATAGTGTCTCTCGGTCGGCCAGGGTTGAGGACCCTGAAGCGAGCATAAAACTCATTTAGCTCATCAGGTAGTGTGGTGTGGCTGGTTGTGACTGCCCTGCTTTTGTGATCAGATGTTAACATTTTCACAAAAAAAGCTCAAGGACATTATTATTAAATGCATTAGGCAGATTACATGTTACAAAACGGACCAACCAGTCCCTCACACCAACCCCTGCCCTCATCACACCAATCAGTAAAATACAATATCCAAAGTTGTACAAAGAACCCAATACAATACATAAATATAATGTAAAACCAACAGCAATAGTTATTGCAATGCTATTAGAAAGAATGGAGGCTTTCACAATAAGTTACTGACATACTGACAGGGGTGGAAAAGGGATTCAATGTCCACATTTGAAGACCTTTGATTTAAAGAGTAACATTTAACATTTAAATCAGTGAGCTACAAATACCAAAAACTCATTTGTAGTTGTAGAACAGTGAGTATCTCTTTAAAAATATACACAAAGTAAAAGCTAAAAGAATTTATTACCTTGATGCATTCAAGTGTTAATGTGGAGCCATCAACTAAACACTAACTCCAGTTCATACTGCAACAGTTCATACTGCATCATGGAGTAAAATGACATTTGAAAATGCTCTTTCCAGTTACCCACCTGTCCTCTAAATTGAACTTCTTACCTCTGATGTTGCTGGTCTGGTTCCAGCAGTATTTGGCATTAAGGCAGCTGGTGGGTTGCGATCTTCTAGATCATGGGTGTTATTAGAACATGCTCCCACACCAAAAAAAGTTCAGTAAAGACTTTAACCACATGTTAAGACTCCCTCAAACACAAACAGACTTATAAATTCAATTTCCCTCCAACATAGTGCTTTAATTCAGCTCAGCAAGAGAGATCTGAGAATCGTATAGACGTTCCATGCCAGGATGTGAGAGTATCGCATTCTGTGTTTTCATTTGGACCATTATTGCAAACAGTCGTGGAGCTTAATAAAGAGAAGAGCGGACTCCCTCTCTGCGTCCCATGCCTGTCTCTGAATCGCTTGTTTTAGACAAACTGTCACAGTAGCTAAATCAACTCAAGAACCAATGCAGGAACCTGTGTCCTGTGTGCTTTAAATAATAATAATGCACTTTTTTCATCACTGGACATTAACGTCCTGTGACATATTGTGAGACAATTGTAGAGACAGTTGGAGACAGCCTTTTGGGTCCAGAGTCAGTCCTACCCAGGTTTTTTACTACATCATGAAGAAATCATTGGAACTATTCAATACACATAGTATACGGGTATTGCTTCTATTATGTGAGTTTATTATCCAAAGATATAATAAATGCACCTTTGATTGGCTCATATATTTTTATTGGATTCTGTTTTATCCCCTAAATTCCACCCATTATGTACTATGCCTTCAAGACTAATTTACGCAGATGACCTCTGTTCTGATTGGTTGCCTTGTTACTGAAGCTGTTTTGGCTGACATGCATGGAGCAAACTGTTAAATTGAGACTGAAAATAGGCTTCAGCCTCTTCTTTTGGATATGTGGATCTTTTGGAGGGCTGCAGTGTTATGTATGCTTCCTAACACTCATGAACAGTACAACGTTGAATAGTATTTCCACAGCAGTCACTCCAGTAATTCTGCACTTCACTATGAGCAACTGAGACTAAACTACTTTAGTACTAGATATAGTCATACTACAATGCTGTGAAAAAGTATTTGTTCCTGATTTCTTCCATTTTTGCACATTTGTCACAGTTAATTATTTCAGATCTCCAAACAAAATCTGAGTAAACACAAAAAAGTGTTAAAATGATCATTCATGAAGGCACATAAGTACCCTGACAGTTATCTAAGTTACTTGCAGGCCTTGTTTGGCACAGATAAGCCATAACATAAAGGCTTGTCTCACTTGCCAGAAACACCTTGGGAAGCGTAAACACCTTTGGAAGCGTTTGGTTGTAATTGTTGCTGCTAAATTAGCACAACTATTTATTATTATGTTGGGGGATAATTAATTTTTCACATGGGCAAAAATAAGTGCTGCAAAAGTTTTTTCTTCAATAAATGAAATGATCTGAAATTATTTAGTGTAACGAATATGCATAAATATGTACAATCAGAACAGGCAAATACTTTATCACAGTACTTTAAATGCATTCATGGTTGTGATGCCCTGCACAAAAATAAATACGACACAAAAAAATATATTGGTGGCTCCACTCTCATACCCTTTTGAGTGGAATGCATGTTGGCCCCAAGTATTGAGCCATCACCACCGCAGCCCCTGGCTTAGCCAGCAGTGTTTATGACTGAGGCTCAGGAAGGCGTATATTTTTACCTGTGTTGTAGGTTTGTGTGGGGGGGGGGTTGTAAGTGGACACCGGCCAGTGCAGCGAGCCAGTTTAGCTCAAAGGCGGTTCTGGCCACAACTATTTTCACTATGTACGCAGAGTGGCAGTTCCTTTGAGATCGTATATGTACACTGGTACATACATCATTATGATAGCGGCAAGGGTAAAGCAAAGGACAGAGGCCTTCAGCAGAGAAAGGTCAAGTAGGGAGGGAATGAAGATGGGGAACGGGAGTCAGCAATATGAGTTGGGGCGTTTTGGGATCAGTGCACAGTAAGAAGCAAATGAAGAGAATGATGTCTGACCAGGGCAGCAAGCTGGTGAAAATCAAATGTAATATACAAAATATGACATATAGCCATTTTTCGGTCCCACTTTATATTAGGTGTCTCTAATAACTGTGTATGGTGAACATGTGCGACAACAGTGTAACTACTAATGATTTAGTCGCTGTTACAGTTGGATTACAGAAGTATACCTTATGTAATGATACATGCGTATCAACTTCAGTTTTGCCTTGTGTAATTTCACATGTGTATCGTAATAGTTGTAACAGCCTATTCTCTCAACAAGGGTAATAGCCTTAATGTATTTACATTGGTAATCAGACTGGATCAGCAGTTTTTTTTCTTTTTTCCCCCCAACAGTATGTATGTATGTTTTTTCCCCCCAACGGAAGTACATATTTATTTATTTACATTGCAAATAAAGACGTTACTTACAATAGATCTGAAAGCTTTCCTAATATTTAGCTAGCATTTATGTTGCTGGCGCTGTAACATTGAAACCAGTTTCAACTTTAAATCATTCTGTAATGGTTGTTCACTGCAATTCAGATTGTTCAGTGAAATTCTATTTTATTCCAGTTGGCAGCATAAGTGTTGATGTTTTATTAAAAGAATAATAATGGAAAATAATGCACTGAATCACTGAATGTTCAGCAAAATCCTTATTAAAAGTTGATGCATCACAATCTTTTGAGCCACATGTATTTCAAATCAAGCTTAATTCCAGACAAGATGAATGTTTTATGACTATCTTTGTGATTTAACCACTGAAAACAATCATATAATCATATATCCAAATGTTTGAATACCCCGTTCAAATGACATGTTTTGGTGATTTTCTACATGAAAATAAGTTAAAACATCATTACCGGTAATGCATGTAAAGTGTGCCAAAACTTTTGCACATTCCATATTTTATGTTTTATTGTCTTTTATTATTTAAATTAGCAAATAAACAGTAATTGTGTTTGTGCGGAAGTGTGTAGATGTGAGAACACATCTGACCAGGGGTGCCCAAACTCATGCTTAGTACTGTTATGTAAAAGTTCAAATTCATTGCAAATATGTCAAAGCTTAAAATCTAAGGTTATAATTTATAAAATTTAGTGATAGACCAAGATGGTAACACTTTATGTGAAGGCTGCCTAAACATAGTGAGTAAGCATTGAGTAACATGTAAATAAATAAATAAACAAATAAATAAACAAATGAATAAATAATTGAATACTTGTGAACAGCTCCTGCAAGCGATCATGAGATGGCACAAGATATCTTATAAAGTAAATGACGCTGTAATGAGGCTTTAAGCTGAAGTAGAGAGAGTTTGTTTTATTTATTACCCTGTTATGATGCATCATTCCCAAGTAGTGGAACTTAAAATTCAGAGGTCTACTGTGTGTCTGTAAACATGCTGTTTTCTATTCATTTCAGGTCTTCCAGGGAAGCGCGGCAGAATAGGCAGACGAGGAGATCCTGGTGAGTTTTAATCGGTCTCATTCTCCACTTCCCTCTGTGGTTGTGCTCTTTTCCAGCCTCGTTTTGATTCACAGATCTTTCACATTGAATTAGCAGTGAACATCTGGATTTTCACCAGAACAGCTTCTTAATGCGTTATTTAACATGATTCATTTTTCAAACATTGTTCAGAGGTAATTGAATCAGAAAGTGACTGTAAGGATCTGAGTCAGCTGGGAGTCATGTGTTGACTCGTCTGGCACTGATGATGACTCAGCGTCTCACACTGCTACAATGACAATCAGCTTCACACAACATACAGTCACTCGTTTGCTTTCGCTTTGACATATGCAGCGTTAAAGATGCAGTGCAAGTGTAAATCCAGAGGTTACACTGAGGTCCCAGACATTTCTTTGAATAGTGTCGGGCAGGGCTGGAGTGGGACTTGTTTTCAGATCCAGAGTTAACTCATGCAAACCAACTGACTCCAAACTCTAACTGTATTTCCCCTGCTATATACACATACACACACTCAGAGTTGCCTTTATACAAGTCTTTAACTAGCCTTTTTTCCTCAAATTTGCATATTTTCATTCTCATTTCTTAAATTCCTAATCTTATTTATTATTGATATGCTACACTGAGATAACCAATCAATGAGTTCAACCAATGAGTTCTAGCTAGTGACAAAATGAAAACTGGTTAAAGTATTTGTCTTAAACATGACATAATCATCAAAGTCAATGCCTGTCAACAGTTAGTCAGTTATCAAAAAAGGCACTAATCTCTGTAGAGCACAACCTACAGTGGAAGCCTTTACTAGATACCTACATTTGATCAGAATTAAATCTCTCAAGGCTGATGTTACCTTCTTAACTGAAATTCCACCTTAAAATGAGCAGCAATTTCATGTTACTGGCCATATAGGCATCTGAACCTAACTGCTACACCATTTAAGGTACATCAGGAAATTAGAAAAAGACATTTCTTCATCTAATATCTGGGACTGTTACAGTCAGCAAACAAGGTCTGTGCCACTCGAGGTCAGGGCCACTGGTTCAACCCTTAAATTACTACAGATACACACTGGGATGTAACATTGTAGAGTTTGTCTGAGCGTCTTGTACACATATGATTGAGTTTGTACATAAGCTCACAGTAACCAGCTCCAAAGGCAACAGGCCCACCAGGAACTCTCCCAGTTCAGCTACTTGCAAGTTTTATTGCCTTTATTTTGAAACAGGTAGACCTGGTAGTCCTATCATCATATCTGGAGCCCTCTCTGATGGAAATTTGTAATCGCAAACAACTTTCAGAAGATGTTTCTGTAATGTAGGTTGTGAGCAGATAAATCTAGACAATAGGGGGTGCTGTTGCAAAGTGTCCTCTTTGTTCTGTGACTAGTACAGTGATAGGTCAAAGAGATAATGAGAGACGATGATGACTAGTATGGCCAGTAATACATCCAGCCCATCCAGTCAGGCCTTCTCTTGAGCCTAAGACTGTAATATAATTTTATAAAGATAAGCCTGAAAAACTCTTTAAAATTAATATTTAGACTTTGCAAGATACCCCAGAGAAGAGCAGTGTTTTAGCATATTGCTGCTGTCAGAACAAAACCTTGTTTCTCCAAAATGGAAACTTTGCAGGAGAGGGAAAAAACATACTTTACTTTTAATATGAGTCAAGGGAACCAGACTTTTTTCCAAGTAATTTTGGACCACTTACTTTGGTCCATTCATCATTACATTTACGTAGAATGTAAAGAGAAACAGGCATTTTCAAAATATGCCAAAAAATGAAAAAAGGCAAAAATTGAGATACAAAGTTTTGCTCCTTGCCTTGTCTTTAATGCAAAGTTATTGCACAGCTCAACATGCTTGGAGGAGAATACTGACTGCCAATTCTGTAACGTCAGCTAACGGAAACCTGTGTTGGCTACATTTATGCATTTGCTCTTACATGTTCCAGATGTAAGCGAGTGTCGCATTACCAGTCTTGCTTATCGATTTCGCATGCTGTACTTGCTCAGGCAGGGAAACACACCCAGTCGGTTGCATGGAGGACAGTGGTTTTTACCCACTATGCTACACCAACCACTAGCTAGCATCACTCTAAGTGACGGGGGAGAAGGAAGGCCATCCTACTCACCCAGAGAGCACGAGGCAAATGATCTCTATGGACTCCCAGCTTTTGCACAGCTAGAGATTTGACCATATGATCTCCTGATGTTAGGGCCAAATTTAGAGACTGAAAGACCTGAAATTTATGCAATGATAGGCTAGTGAAGGTTCTGTGGCCCCTACCCACTCTTGTTTTGCAGTTCATGAAGTTCTTGACCACTCTGACCCAATACCTGCCATTTTCAACAGCAAATATAGTGCTTACATTGTACTGAATCTCCCACACTCGGCCAGGCCTCTTTTTAATCAGATGTGATTAAAACCAAGTGCTCTCAGTTCCCACACGAACACAACAGCAGCTTTTCTGCATCTGCTTCCCAAAAAACTTCAGTCTTCTTGTTCACGTAGAGGTAGCGACCCTACCTTTTTCAAAGCCCAACGTGGTTCTACTTAACTTTGCCCCTTTGTTGCTGTTTGGTATCCAGAGCCATGTAGGTTTGATTTGAGTGCACAGAGATGGATGGTGCTGGTTGATTTTTGCCCCATGCCCGCTGTCTCTCTGCTGTGCCCTGCCTGGTTCTGTTTTGAGAGAGAAAGAGGAAATGTCTGGAAGCTGGAACACATTGTCGCAGACAAATCATCACGCAGATTAGAGAAGTCACAGGGCTCCATGAGAGCGCAACAAAATAAAGAGATTAATCACTTCACTGTGAATTACAGTTCTGTGGTATGGATGGAAAAGGCATTACATAAACAAACATAGTCATGGCGCTCTTTTACACCCTCTCTCGCCTTCTCTCATGTCAGAAACTTTTTTTTAAATGCAAGCTTGATGACAGAACAACCACAAATTGCAATCTGTGCAGCATTAAAATTAGGCAGGAAAGGACAGATTTGGGCAAGCAAAATACTGTGCAGCCTATAATGACTCTCTCTCTCTTTCTCTGTCAAACACTCTCTGACTGTTTCCTATGTGCAGATCAGTTGTCCCTTGCAGTGGTTACAACTTGGTCTCATACTTAACTCACATGAAAGTGGACGTCTGTCTTATTAGAAACACCTGGATATACATAAACAAAAATGTTGATTCATTTCTACAGCACCTGTTCTTAAAACCCTGCCCTTTTAAGGGTCTAACAATAGTTTATCTTCTTTAAGATGAAGTACGTACATAATTAAATTCATTTTAAGAAAATGGAGAACAATATTTGCTCCAACATTATTTGGACAGCCTCTGTGTGTTATCTACAGATGTTCAAATTTTTAACAAACCTTTTGAAGAAATTTAGTAACTCAGATTCTCAGCAGCATAAGGGTTAGGGTGAGGATTACGACTAGAGTTAGGTTTAACACCAGGACTAGGGTCAGGATTAGGTTTTGGGTGGAGGTCAAAGTTGAGGTTAGAGTGAGTGTACTGTTTAGGAAACATTATTGTGAATTGAGCAGATGTTTAGTTGAGTAGCAGTTAAACGTAACTCAAGTATGTGCAACAGGGTATCCAATCACATTCCTGGAATTCTACTAATCTGCAGAGTTTAGCACCAAACCCCAATCAAATACACCTTAACCAGATTATAAAGGCCTTCATGGGCATCTGAATATTAGAGTCCTGGTTGCCCCTAGTGAAAAGATATATGTTATACATTTTCAAAATATGAATCGGTTAATATGTTCTAGTAGTTTTTGTGGGGCAGTCGTGGGCTGGAGGTTAGGGAACCAGCCCTGTAACTGGAAGGTTGCTGGTTCAATCCCCTTGCTCCCCTGGTGCAGTGGATAAGGCTGCCCACTGCTCTGGGCAAGTGTGCTCACTGTCCCCTAGCATGTGTGTTCACTAGTGTGCATGCATGGGGAGTTTCACTGCACAGATGGGTTAAATGCGGAGGTCTAATTCCACAGTGTGCAAAACACAGTTGGCCAAAATGGTTCTAAATTCTAAAAAAAGTGTGCAAGTTCAGTTTTTACTACTGAGTTTAAAATACTGGAGACACATTGGAAAAAAAATAAAACATAGAATCTCATGTTTTCTTTTTCAGTATATTGAGCAAATTTCACACATTTGAAAGGGGTCCCCAAATGTTTGCATGAAACAGTATGTACATTTGGCTACCCAAATAATGTTCAGTGACAAGTCTGCTGTCATTTTACAGTACTAACACTGTGTTTTTCCCTCTGTTATTTTTTGCAGGACCCCCAGTAAGTACCTCATTCCTGTTTATTGTTCATTCACTCCGTGCTGAAACAGGTATCACTCTAGTGTTGTGGTAAGTAAACACTGCTTCACAGAGGCTGAGCAAACCTACTTAAGCCTAAGAATATATGAGACATGCGGGGCTCTAAAGCCACAACAGAGTCTTTAATCTGGAGATATTCTTTCAGTGAAATGTAGAGTTGAACCATAAACATGCAGTACTTCAACATAAATGTCTATTCAAGCCATACAAAAGTATAATTTATTCAAAATAGATTGCACCATATTTGATCAGTATTCTATGATAATTTAAGAAGCATTCACATGTATTGTTTTTTTATATGGCAAATAGTAAAACATGCTGTATCCTTGAAAGGTTTAGTTGTTTGTAGATACCATATAGTTTGCATGTTTATATTTGTGTCCAAGGCTGTTGTTATCCATTGTTGTGACCTATGACAAGTGGGTCAAACATTGGGTACAAATGCTGTCCCGGAGTTACTCTGCCTTAAAGGGGAATTTCTGCATAAATGAACTGAATGTCTTTACAGTGGTAGTGATGGGGACCAGGGGTCTCCATGTCTACATCACAATTATAGATGTTTTATTTATTATCTTAAACTGCCAGTGAACCCACGTGTGCCTTCTGTGTTGTCATATGTTAATGATGGTAAAATAGTGATACATGAATGGATTTCAAAAATATGTCCAAATAGGCCAAAACCTGATCTCAGAACCAACATAACAAATGTCACAGGCATCAGCAGCATATTTGGAATTCGTAGTTATTATATTTTATGGAGTAACTTCCTGTGATGTAGCTTTTAGAGGCATTAAACTCTTCAGATTTCTGGTTTCTGTCACCACCACTGTGAACAATTCTTCTTCTTATTCAATTCTCAGACCTGATTTTACATCAAATCACTCTGACCATGCAAAAAACTTTGCTTACATTTTAGTCATTTCATTGCAGAGGATTTAAGAAAAATCTTTGGAATCCCTTTACAACACTGAATTTAACTTATAATTAATCATTTATTAACTTTGTTAGACATGAATTCAAGCTTTTCATGAGCTGACTTGTGTACTGGAGTGGGAAAAGATATATATATATATATATATATATATATATATATATATATATATATACATACAGTACATTAAATTACATATTACACCCTTTTATTCTACTAAAGTGAACATGGTTACTCTTTTCTACATTTATTTCTGCATTTTGACCATTTTCTGAATTTAAACAGGGCAAAGCTGGACGGGATGGTTACCCGGTAAATTTCATTTGAATTTTTTTCTGAATTTTCTTTTTTCCCCAATCACATGTTCATGACCTTCAACCTTAAGCCTCTATACTAATTGTTTGTTCTTTTTTTTCCTTTACTTGCAAGATCTGTGGATCAGAGTTTGCCTAGAGACATGCTTTTATTATCTCCACTAATTCATTAATATTTATAGCTGTAGTTCAACTGTAGCTGCTGTTGTCAAATATCAACTTTTGGAAGTTTGAAACCATCATCCTGCCTTTAATCTCCTCTTCTCCTTCCTTCGCTGTGCTAACAGTCATTACATTAAGTACTGCTTCACTCAGTGGCAGCGTTTCGCAAGAACCCAGCACGACTTAATGCTACATTTGCAGCACATCCTAAAAACAAAGCAAGCTAACAATCATTTTAGGGCTTCTTTGTTTTAAGCCTTCACTAATACAGTTATATGGAAAAGATTGGGTGCCCATATTTTGTTTATTTCATAAATGAAAATGAACAAAAAAAAAATCAATGAAACAATTAAATAACACAATTTAACACATGGTCGAGAGCAGGCATGTCAAACTGGGGACTGATGAGCTGAATTAGGTGTTTGTAATGAGGCAGTGAGCTGAAGTCTGCATTGTTTTGGCCTGCGAGGACTTGAGCCTGACACATTTGCTTTAAGGAGAACACTCTTGTGTAAATTTGAAGACACTGTTTCTATTTATTTGCTGAATTTAACATTCTGGGGAAAAATAACACCTAAAATGAGGCTTGTGCAAAAGTTACAGCACATTTTATAATTTATGTTTAATACGCTAAACTCAAATAAATTGCAAATCAAATATCTGTGCTACAATTTGAACAGAAAAATGACGTAATTAAATGTGTTAATCCTCCTGTAGAGGATGTTTTAACTTATTTTCACTTGGCCGTTTCAGTTGGCCAGGGGGTGCTCAAACTCTTGCATATAACTGTATCATCAATAATGTGAACAATATACAATGGCTATCAGTACTGCAAATGAATTAAAAGGCCTAGATGGCATTTGGCCATCTTCCTCCTGTCTCTCAGCATCTCTTGCTTCATATTAGCTTTTTCAATAAGAACATTTTATGTTGTACATTTTTAAGATTCAGAAACCATCCCTCTATAAATGAATCCGGCATGCTTCAGTGGTTCCACAGTAATTACTGACAGTGCCTCCTCTTTGCCCACATCATAGAGTTAGAATTAAAATTAGAATGAATTCCTCCTTAATAAACATCTATTTCATATATTTTCACTTTTTGATGATGCTAGGGTCCAACAGCTTGTGTGCAACCACCACACTTTGGAGCCTCCCTCCTACTAATTCTGGATTTATAATGATTTGTCTCTTAAACATTGGAGATCCATGGTTTTCCAATCAGGGCTACTTGTACCTCAACGGAAGGTACGGGAGCAGGTACTAGGGCCTGCAAAGAAACATGCTGTGGAAAAATATTAATTTATAGACTAAAAAACTGCCTAATGCTCAAAAGTTTTGCTTCCAATTAGAAACAAAAATAAACAAACAACATAAAGTTTAAATTTGCACTGAAATTGGGGCAACATTGATTTCCAGCCAATAACAATGATGTATCATTTCTTGGCAGGAACATCTAGTTTCTCCTCTCTTCCCAATATAAACTTGACGCAGTATAAACCATCACACACCGCTGTGCTTCTTACTACTTACCTTACATCTGTTTCAATAACGACCTGTTTCCAATTGGAAGAATTCTTCAGCATCTCTTGCATCACAGTCAAGCAACGTGTGGCAACTGTTTGCATTAAGCAGTTCGCTGGTGAGGCTGGTGTAGCGCACACAATGACAGACTGGTGCCCCCTAGTGGCACCCAGCAATAGAGCATAAGGACCAATGATGAGGCAGTGCTGAGTCACCACAGCTCTGCTGAGCTTGTGGTAAATTTGTGGTTCATTTGCTTTTAGCCATGAGGCAGATAACATGACACCCTGTTGTGTTTGATTCCTAACTAAGTAATCTACTGTCTGGCTACTCAGTTAGAAACGAGGAACAAGTCTCATAATGAACTTAGGCCTGGAGCGGAGCTGCACGAGTGTAAAGATGGGTTTGAAATTGTTACTCAAAGACAGAAGAGTTCAGGTCACAGTGGGTCTTTGCATGTCTCTTCTGACTGAATGGTCATTAATTAACGTTTGGTCTCTGTATTGAATTGCAGTAATGTGAGTGTCAGTGTGTGAGAGCAGTTTATCATGTTGTTCCTGCAGTGATATTCTTGTACAGATCATAATCAGTCTTGGCCTGGCACAGGCACGCTGGTGCTGTTATAGTGTGTGTGCGTTATACACTACAGCCTCCCCACAGCCTCACATCTGCCTTACTCTCTTTCCTGCCGGGAAATACCTCCTAATTACACACAGGTGTGTGTGTGTGTGTGTGTGTGTGTGTGTGTGTATGTGTGGGTATGTGCGTGCTGTGACTGTGTGTATGTGTAACTCTTGTTCTGTTTGCTATTTAACAATAAATGTACTGTTCACAGGTCATACTACTTTATCAGGAAAATTAGAATGAAAACCAAAAATGAAACAGAACCAAAACATTTGTGGTTAATAGTTGGCATTTGCCTTGTAGTTGTGCCCTTTGGTTCTGATGCAAAATCCACTAAGATTAATGATGAGGACAGAAGGATATTATATTGTCATATTTAGCAGAGTATAAACATTAAGCAATATGTTGATGCAAAAAATGTGTATTTTATTTATTCCCAATATGCTAAAATCACCAAATAAAGAGAAACTGTGCATTAAAATGTGCAGAAAAATGTATGTTTGCCTGAACAGGTACAGCATATATTCTATTCTATTCTATTCTATTTCTTTTTTATATTCATAAAAACTCTCGCATCATTTTCATCTGGTGTGCATCAATTGTGGTTCTTCAAATCAAATCTAAGCCCATGCTGCAGATGTATACATTACACTACTATAGCTCTAATAAATGTTCATAAATGACTCACTTTGGCCTGAACATAACACAAGGGAGTATTTTGTGTATGTATGTGTGTTTATGCTTGCAGTTGTGTTTATGTACATGCATGAGTATGTGTTTTTGTGTGTCTGTATGTACAGTAGTATGCAAAAGGCACTTCAGTCACATTCTTTTATCTCAGGGGATTAAACCAGCAACATTCACAGTTCTGGTTCCCTAACCTCCAGCCTATGACTGCCCCAAAAGAACCAGGCAGAAACATGGCACAGTCCTTTTAGGGCAGTCATGAGCTGGAGGTTAGGTAACCAGCCGTGTGACAGGAAGGTCGCCGGTTTGATCCCCTGAGCCGACAGAATGTGACTGAAGTGACTTGAGCAAGGCACCTAACCCTCAACTGCTCCCTGGATAAGGCTGCCCACGGCTCTGGGCCAGTGTGTTCACTGCCCACTAGTATGTATGTGGTGTTTCACTGCACAGATCAAAATGGGGAGGTGAATTTTCCCTGTTGTGAGATGAATAAGGGTCACTTAACTTTATTAATTTAATATTCCAGTCAGAATGGTCAAAGTTACTCCTCTTTCAGCATCAGGAAAAAAGCAGAAAACATATTTAACAGAAACTTTTACAGAATCCTTAACAACTAAATGTAAAATCATGTTTCTTTAATGTATTAAGTGTGTCACTCTTTACCTTTCTTCCAGCTTCCACTCTTTTCAGAAGACACACGTTCAGTTTCTCAAAGAAATCTGTAGACACACCTCCAAAGTTCAGTCTTAGAAGCTGGTTGATGATGAAGTGATCAAACACATTCAGTGACGTTGAGGTCTGAAAATAGGATCTGGGTCCTTGAGAAAGCTGACCATCTCAGGCTCGGAGAACACTGACATTAGTTACGATGGTACCAAGGGTCCATGGTACATGATAATGGTATGTAGCTTTAGCTAGCTAGGGTTAGGTACCTTATGTGGTTAGCTAGCTTGCGTTAGGTGGCTAGTGAAGAGCGCATGCTACATAAAGCAGTTGATGTGTTTCTATGGTTGTCACGATGTGCTGGCTAGAGATATCAAGTTGTCGTGGCCTTTGTGCAGGAAAAAAATGCCTTTATCCACCCAACCATGCCACATCTATAACTAGCTAAAGCTAACTATGTACCTGATGCTATGTTAGAGGCTTCATTAGCTAGCTGCTTTGCATTGCCACCTAGCTAGCTGTTAGCTACATAACGTACCTGAAGCTACGTACCATTATCAGCTCAGCTGACATCTCAGGTCTACATACTGCAGGACATGTAATTGAAGGAGGCTAGCTAGATAAATCGCCCCTAAATCAGTATACAGTGCCCCCATCCCCCTGTATCTTCAGGCACAAGGGTATGGGAGCCTCTGCTTGGTAGCCAGCAAGTACACAATCTGCTTTATCCACCAAACTAACGTTATAGAAGAACAGCCCCAGCTACAGCTAAAGCTACGTACCTGAAGCTGTGTTAGAGGCGGCATTAGCTACCTATTTTGCCCACTTGTGAACAGAAAACATTAAAATAGCGCTGATGACTGACAGCTTAAAAAAATACAAAACCTCAAATACAGTCATTTTCAAAGGCAAATTAATCGCAATGTTACTTTAAAGCGCAAGCCTCTCTTTAGCGCCCCCAGTGGACATTTGTTTCTCAAAAGTGCAGCAAAATATACTCAGGGGTACGTATTTGTGGCTCTGCAAAAAAGTGGTCAGATGTAGATATATCCCATGAGACCAGGTTGAATAAATGACTTATGAACAATGATTAAATGAATAAACCACGTTCTGCAACATCTTTGCAATAGCGCCAGCTTGTCTGTGCCATCCTGTTTTTCTGTGACAAAAATGGACAGATGTGTGCGAACGCCATGCTTTCACATCCCTTAGCAGCATAGAACATGTGTTCTCGGGTCTGGGAACAGCCCATCTTTCAAACAAACCCGTAATATTTATATTAAACTCTAAAAATATTTATATACTGTGATGCAGTTCAATAGTCATGGAACTCGGTTCAGGTACCCGACAGACAGCGAGGTGTTTAAAAGAGCTTGAGAGTAAAACTTTGGGCTGTCAGTCATGGAGTAGCTGATGTCACAGATTTAGACAATTGCCTGTAGCGTGTTGACGTGGTGTGATAATGATGAGCAGGCAGCCCACTGAACTGAGCCCGATGTTAGTGTGTTTTCGTGCAATGCACGCAGGTGGCTTTGTAAATATGAATGCGTATGTGATGCAGCTGTGTGCACCTTGCTGCTGCTCTCACACACTCAGGTGGTGCCCATATGCTGCCAGCTCTCATTAGAGTCCTCGTCTGAATTAGTGCTATTGTAAACAGGCCGCATTACACGCAAACTCCGAGAAAACAATGCTCACTCTGCCGTCATTTTCCACCTGCATCAATCATTCTCTGTGGCTCTGGAGAATTCAACATGACAAGCTTTCACTTATAGACTACCCACGGAGAGGCTGACAGGGGTAAACAGAAAGAGAGAGAGAGAGAGAGAGAGAGAGAGAGAGAGAGAGAGATCAGTCCTCATCAGTTACAGTGTTGCTGCTTTATCACTATATACAATTTTTTAAGAGGAATTCCATCATTTTTTTCAAAATTCATGCGTAATTGAATGGTTTAGCTGCTAAGCCATTCATCCTGGTAAGTCAGTCAGAGTGGTTTGATGTGAATTGTGGCATTCTATAGAAAATTACAGAGTCAGAATTGTTCAAAGTGGTGGTGATAGGAACCAGACATCCACCTCTGAAAGCTCCCTCACAGAAAGGTATTACATGAAATGAGTATAAACACACCGCCTCATGCCTGAGACACCGCTTTATGATTTGAGACCATTCTGACCTAAAATGTATTTGAAAAAGCATTCATGGTGGAGAGGTACATGTAGGGCGTTATATGGCAAAATAGTCCCCAAAGAATACATATTTTTCTGATTTTTACTCTTACATCTTCAACATTAATATAAAAGCTCACAAGATCAGTGTAGGTTCAATGTTGGATTTGGATAGTGAATAAAATGTCTATATTTGTGTTGTAGACATTGTGACCCTTGGTTCCTATCACCACCACTGTGAAGAAATCTGAGTCTGTAAACTTCTCTACAATGAACCGTTTCACACCAAACCACTCTGACTGACACTGTTTACTGAATTATGCAAAAAAAAAAACATAGTTCACATACTCACTAATTCAGGGTCTTCTCTCCTATTTTAAAAACCATATACTATCCCTGGTGATGCTACAGTCATCCATGGCTGGCCTTGTTCTGTCTTGTTGGGCACGATACCTCACTCTCACCACCTCCCCATCACTCAGCACAATGCTAGTCAATGCAGAAGTCATAGGCTGATGTAGAACTGGCGGTTGGAGGTTTCCTCAGAGCGTGCACAGCTGTACAATGGTGTTGCGTTAGCAGCAGGTTAAGAAGATGCAGTGGCATTTTACATGTCTCAGAGGAAGCCTGTGCTAGCTTTCGTCCTCCTAACGCTGGTGGTCTCATAGGATTGGGGGAGTCCTGGCTAGAGGGTGGAATTATAGATATGACTAAATTGAGGAGAAAAAAACCTTTACTTAATAATCTGTTCTGTACTTCTTGCCCAGTAATTTCCTAAGGACAAATCTAACATTTTGTGATGTCAAACCCCAAAAGTGACTGTCATGATTTACAACATAGTCACAATTTAGTGACCTTAATAAGATCAAAGTGCTGATGTTGACTCTGTGCTTTTTAACGTCTGTGGAAAGCTTGCCTTAGTATTGCCGTTAACATTGTTGTTGCTAAGACAAAACGCCCATTTCTACCTGTATTTTCTCTTGTTTCTAACAGCAGTATCACAAACCTCTAAGATTTTTAATTATTATGCATATACAATCATTTATTTTCTTAATATTTTGACTCAGTATATCATGACCTTTCTCAAAAATAATTACTTATTATCTTAATTAATTATACTTTCTTGTAGAACAAAGAAATCAAGCCTTTTTTTCACATGAAAAACAAACTTTTGAGATAAAAAGTATAGACATTCTGGTACCTGAAACAACTGAAAGAACAATTACTGACCGTTTTTTTTTTATCCTGTTTGGCAGAAAGGTCTTCCATAGAAAAGGATGTTGGCAGTTAGGGGTTTAAATTGTGCTGGTCGCAACTTAATCATGAAGTTGCACCTGAACTCATTTGCATGAAAGTTCTTAGATTCTAACTAAATTGGCCACACCCAGCAGCAATCATCTGGAGACCACCAATAATTAGTGCCTCTTTTAGTAAATCTATGCTTTAGTGTTTACACCCCTATTCCTGGCTTATTACACCCTAAGGCTTATTATTCATTAACTTTAATACAAACTAATGGAGCTTTTCTTAGGTTATAGAAGAGTGTAATAAAACTTTAGGTCCGCTGGCAGGCCCATAGCTTAGTAAGGGGTTAAAAGAGCAACACAAGTGACATTTGTTTTTATTTTCAGGATATATAATGGATACAAATATTGAATAGATTGAAAGATTAGAATCCGCACTGCTAACAGAACAATCACATATAATAACCACTTGTTTCAATGAGTGAGAAGTAATCAATATCAAATGTAACAGGCATTTTAAGGCTTACAGGCCATATGAGACCAAAAAGGTGGAGTTCTGCTCTCAGCATGTCAACAAAGTTTTATACGTTTTATTTGATTTCAAAATACAGAAGATACAGAAACTGACAAAGATACAGAAACTATTCATGAAGACATGGATGTTTCAGGCTTATTGTGCCTATGTATTATAATTGTAAGAGAATAAAACATAAGAGAATAAGAAAATCTCAGTGTATTTCCCATTGAAGTCTCAGGATTTTAGCCCTCTAGGTACTCTATGGTATTTTCTGTAATTATGTTTCAAGCTATGTTTCAGGCATAACATGATATTAGGCTCCAAACGTGCACTGTGGAGAAGAAGGCTGTGCAGTCAGGCTGGCATGAAAGATTCCACATGAAAACACTGTGCATTTCTTTTGAATCTGTCTTTTTAAGAGCAAGGGGGTTCTCCATTGCCCACCATACATCAAAGAGAGAACCTGGCATGAGAAATGGTTTCTTTTGTGAATACCCTTTATAAAGTTTATGGGCTTTTTTCAACTCTGGCTATCAAAGAGAGTCTTTGTTGAGAAGGAAAAAATGAATGTCATGTATCACAAATTATTTTCATGTATTTTGAGCGTAAAGCAGCGCAATAAATGATTTTTCCTTGGGGATTGAGTGTGGGATTGAAAAGATGGGGATTTCATGGGCATTAGATCCAGATGCTTGGCCCCCTCATCCCACTCTCACCCTGCGCTCACCACAAAAGCCACAATGGGGTGGGATTGAGGGTCTTGGGTTCCGTTGGTCCAAAATGTGGGACATGAACAGAACAGGCTGCATTTTGAGTTCTCATCATTTTGCCTTCCTACATTTCTCACAGCACTCGACAAGGAATGGGAAATATCCTGGTGCCCAGTCATCACTTCTCATTTACGAATCACAGGACAATCGAGTGGATTTTTCTATGGAGTGATTCCATAGAAGGACCATTTTCCCTAAACAACTTTTCAATAAATGGTTCCTTAAAGAACCATTTTTGGAAATAAAAAATTTGAGAATGAAGAATGAATGAATATAAATGAGAATCAAATTTTGTCAAAAGTCTACGTACCTTTAAGGAAGCCTTATTTTTAAGGGTCTGCTTAGTTTGTGAGGACTTTTTCTCTTCAGTTTAGAAGTGATGAAGGTCTCCTCATCACATGATGTTACCAAACTGGGAGAGTGAAGACTAGCAGATGCTTCCTAAGTAGAATTGCATCTATTTCAACTGCTGCTAAGACACTGTCATTGGACCACTTAGTGGCCAAGTGCCGATTCTGTTACATCAGCTAACATGCCTGCACGGGCTAATATTGCTAGTATTGTGCAGGGTGATGAGGGGAGATAGAGGGTCTTCCCACCTACCCAGAAAAAGTGAGGGAAATAAAGGTTCTGTGCAGGTACATGTTTTGTTCAATGAGGTACAAACAATGTAAATGTTCCCTCAAAGGTACAACGGTGGTTTTAAGATTAAATTTAGTACCTTAAATAAGTTTTTCCCAGAGAAAAGTACATATTTGTACCTTTTCATAACCAAATATGTAAAAACAGAACAATAAAATAAAAGCCTGGAGACAAGACGGGGTGTGCGGAGTCAGTACAACATATAAAGTATAATTTCAATGGATTATGGTACAGTTATGTTCCCTGAGTAAAGGTACTGAGATGTGCCCTTAAGGCTACCACTCCAGTGACAAGAGTTGTACTGCCCCAGTGACAGTTTAGTACCTTTATTTCTGAGAGGGTGCAGATCAAACTTGAGACCTCTCTATGACAGAGCCAACCTGAGGGTGGTTATGCCACTCAGGAGCCCCAAGATCTCAACTACTTTAATATAAACTACACTGTAAAATATCTAGTCATTCAGCACACATGTGGTAATAAACAACTTACTTGCTTATTTCCAAGTGGAATGGATTCTTTGATTCAAATTAAGTAAAGCAGTGTAAAGTGACAGTTTAGATGAACAAAGCCAATCCAATTCTTAAGAACTCGTCAAATCAGCTTGGTTACGTTTATTTATAGCATAGTTGTTTTTTCTGTTAGGAAACATTTTAAAAAGGGCCTAAAATGCTATAACTGCCTCATTAAAGTTCCAGGTCCTTTTATAAGTATATCCTCGGTTGGCCAGGTAGATTAGAAACAGTGAGATCCAGGCTGAAGTCAAGGTCCCACATGTGTGCAACCAAAGAGAACATCCACGTTTTCCAATCCTGTGGTACGGAGGCCACCACGAAGCCCAATTTTAGGTGGAATGCTTGGATAGGCCCAGTCTCAAAGCATCCCAGTCTTCCCTGGGATGAATTTGCAATTTATGATAGAGGAGAAGAAGTTTAATGTTGACAAAGGGCAGCATACAAAAAAGCCATTATTCCATTTCTCACTCACCACATGAGGTTTTAGTGGTAATCTGAATCTCCCTTTTGTAGATCCTTTGCTCTCTGTGGAATACGTGTGGTAAATGTGCTATTCTTAGGCGCTCCTAGTTATTTTCTTTTTCTCTCCATATTTTGGACTTCGGTGCCACACAAGTAAAATTCGAGCTGCATTTTTGTTGATTTAATTCTTCTGTTCCAACGTCCGGTCAGATCCTGGACGTAGAGAGTTTTTATTGTGTGGGCATCAGGAACTTGCAGCGTAGTTTTCATCCCAGTGTTTACAAACAATGAACTATACAAGGCAATGAAAAGCAGGACTTTATTGACTTTCTAGCACTACATGCTGGGTTTACCAGTTTGTTGATCTGAAATGTTGGATTGTGTTTTTTTAATCTTTGGAAGTCCAACAAAAGAATGATGATAAACATGAGTTATTTTGCAAATTAAAATGCTATGGAAAGTGCAGATTCTGAACGTTTAATTTAAAAGAAAACCCTTTTTTTTGCCATGTTTGATATTGAAAGAAAAAATAAAAACATAAACCCAAAGATATAGAATAAAAATGCAATTTAATAGATAAATAACTGTGTAATTACTTTGTAATTACATTGTTATAATAAAAATAGGCCAAAATGACATCAAATTTTAAACTCCTAACAGTTAACTTGAATTTATCTGAAGTTTTTTATATTGATTGTTACCTTTGTATTCAGAAGAACTTGTAGGAGAGACAAAATGATGCCTAAAATATAAACAAATTCTTTTTTCTAAGTATAGATTCATATTATAGCAACTCATCTATGAGCAGATTCATTTTGCTGATTGGTATGTTCTGTCATGCATAGCCCATGCAACCCCTTAGTGTTACAATAAATACTGGATTAGCACTAGTTAGCATCGCAAATTAGAAACTGCGCAAGGCTAATCTCACCTAATCTCTTTAAAGAACTGATGGTTCATTCCATTCCAGACAAACATTTGGATTTACCACTGACCTGAAGACTCACTGGAGCTGGACCCTAAGCCTAGTGCCCAAGTAGCAGACATACCAATTTAGCTTAACTCACTGGGTCACAGCATTCAGGCCACAATAAATCAGCCTACATTTCTGACCTTGAGATTCATTTGTCTCTGTTTGGGCATGACTGAACTGACCTCAGTGCCCCATGTCTGCTCATCATGACAAGCCACCAGGGAGATCATCCAACTTAACCTTTCCCAGATGTACTCCTTGCAAAAAATGAAGAAAAATGTGTTACCCACACTTCCACTTCCAGACCGCTTGTTTCTCTGTTATACAGCCATGTGCAAAAGTTTGGGCACCCCAAATGTCATGTTTTGTTGATTTTACACGTGGAAACTGTTTGTTGCACTGTTTATTTGCATCTTTTGTATTGGGATAAATTAAACAAATTGCCGGCTGTATATAAGCTATGGCACATTTTCAAGTCATAAATAGAACATTAAATAAACAGACGATGTGTTCTCTGTAGAGGATGCATATTGTTTACTTATTAACACATAGAAAATCAACAAAATATATACTCTGACTGGGGAGTGTTCAAATTTGTGCGTGCATCTTTATCACTAAGGACACCAGATCAGTGGGTTTGAGCAGTTTTTTTGTGCAATTAAGGGAAAAGGTTTTACATTATGTTGAGTGCTGTAGCTTAAAAGTCTACTTGGGAGCCAAGTGTGGATTCCTTTTTCCTTATTTTCACTGGAGAATTCTTATATAGTGCTAATTTGCTGTGTTCATTTCTCTTCACTAATCACTTCTACAAGCCAGGTAATGGTTTAGTATTAGTCTAGAGTTAGGGTTAGGTTAGGGTTAGGGTTAGAATTAAAATCATGTACTATACTGCAGGACGGTAACTAAGGTCTCTGTTGACTAAAGCTTGGTGAGCTTAGATCCATTTTTTGAGAATTTCATGACACTTTCTGCAACTGCACACGTGATGACAGCTTTATGACACCAAAACAAACAGTGACAAAAGCGTAAAGGGCTTGTGCTGCTGGGGGAGGAAGAGGCATCCATCATGTTAAATGTTTTTCAGAGATATATAGATCAGGGTTGCTGGAACAACATGTATTGGAAGAATTTCACAAAACCTTTTATAGTACTGGGGCAAGGCCCCACCAGTTTTTGATTAAGTTTGGGTTGCTTACATCAAAATGTCTCCCTGAACTGCATGGCTGGCCTATAGGCCCAAACAAAAAAAAACAATGCTAGTATTTTCAAACTCCATCAGTTCTTTGATTTGATTTGAAATGCTCCATTCTAGAGAAACCTACAGAGTCAGAATAATTCACAGAGGTGGTGATAAGAACCAAACATCTGAAGAATTTAACCACTTAAATGGCCAAAAGTTTTTTTTTATATTTCTTTCATCAAAGAATAGCTCAGCCAGTTTGCATTGAAGTGCCTGTAGTTACTGAGTAATAAGACTTAGTATGTTACAAACCTGGGATTTTAAGGGGTTATTGCCACTAAAAGCTCCCTCACCGAACGTTATTACATTAATGGTCAAGAATATGCTGCCTGATGACTGAGACAAGGTTTTGACCTAAAATATATTTTTAAAAGTCATTTATTGTGGAGAGGTTCAAGGCAAAACTTCAATATCAAGGTGATATATAAAAACTCAGAAGACATGCATAGGTTTACTGGTGGTTTTTCGACACCTGGTTCCTATCACCACCACTATAAAATTCTGAGTCAATAAGTTAGTCTACCATTATTTTCACAACAATCCATTCTGAATTAGTTTATTTATATTTTAACAACTGAATTTTGCCAAAAGAAATGGTGGGAGTTAGCCTGTGCTGGCTTGCATGTAAAGCAAACGGACTAGTCTTTTATACAACTACAAATGTCTTTTTTAGGCTCATTTTCTTAAACTAACTAACTACTTAGGCTATTATATGCAGGTAAACGTAGCAGCTGACGCCACTCTCCTTGACTTAACGAGAACAGAGGGACAGGTCAAAACATTTGAACTGTAAAATGGGGTTTATGATCCGGTTCTGGCATTTTGCTTTCCTCTTTTCGGCTTCACTAGCCAGAGGGTCCAGCATACATCCAAGAGATCACATCTCCAGGGACTGGTGAACATTGACGAGTGCAGAAAAAAAAAACATTGTGCATAGACATATGCCACAGGTCAAAGGCCATTTTCATTAAGCTTCTTCAGACACTCTGCTGTCCTACTTGGCCGAGGCTTTTTTTCCCCGTTTTTGTCCAGTACTAATGAAGTTATGTTTAAAGCCTTTCTTTGAACCACAGCGTGTAGCCACAGTTTATGTGTATTTCTCTTCATCAGATTTTTCATCTTTTGACAGTGCTCAGCTTAGAAGATCGTGAGTAGATGTTCTTGGTGGTTTGTGCGTCTTTCAAGATTATACAGATTCTTTTCTTTGTTCTACAGAGAATATGCATGCTGTTGACAAACAGGTCAAGGGGGTCTAAACAGTTCTGTTGGCCATATGAAATGAATCATCACTTAGGCCTTTTTATGTCAAACACATGCTAATAGTCTTCTTGCTAGTAGGTGGGCCTCTTACAGCTCCACGCTGCTATTATGTGCAAACTGAGTGATGTCATACTATTCTCTGAATGTGATCCTGTTCTTTCCTTACCTCCAATCTTCTTCCTGATTTACTGTTCCCACACCTCTTTCTAGAACTGATCTGAATTCACCCTGTTCTTTGTTCTTTATTGCCCAGCCCCACTTGGAAAGCCCCTCAGTTTAATCACTCATTTCTCTCTGTTCTCTCCTCTCAGGGACCTCTCGGCTTGGACGGTAAACCCGTGAGTATCCCCGCCCCCCCCGAGCTTTGACTGACAGCTGGATGACACGTGCACATGTGTGATGCAGTGAGAGCTTGTAGACATAGCCGTTAAAGTGCCTGTACAAGAGGTTTCAATTTCAAATGTTCTGTGCTGTGAGACCTCTACGGTGGTCAAAGCTTCAATAACTGCTCAAGAGAAATATTAGAAGGTAGGCCTAAGCTAGGCTTGAAATAATATTTGAATCTCAAATACCGGGTTGGAGTATGTATGAGACCACTCAGATCATATTTTAGATAGTATTCAAAACAGTTTTGTTGAGTTCTGACCAAAAGTGACCACAGTTGAGATAATTAAAAAGGCTTGTGGTCGAATATATATTGACAACAAAATTGAACGGAATCTACCGTAACACTGTTGTGCATCAACATTTTTCCTGCACTTACAGTGGCAAGGCCAAAACATTGGTTGTATATTGTGTTGAAATTACTAACAAAAAATTAAATAAAGGTACCTAACTGTATTTTTTCACTGGGATGCTACTCTGAAAGGTATATCTCTAGTACCTTTTGTCATGGAATGTATTTGTACATTCCTCTGCAGTTTATATGCTTTGCTTTTGACTTCAGACTTTTTCATTTCTGTTTACAAAAAAATGTTGGGTAATGAAATTTGAATGCAGTGCACATTTAAAATTTCAGCCAACAAAATTTTTCTGCCAAACTTGAGAAAAAGTTTGCCAAAAAGGAGAAATGGCTGAAAAGTCCTGTGATGCTGTATGAAAATCTGAGATGTTACAAAAAAGCTTCACTGGTAATGAAAATAAGAAATTGTAATTAACCTCTTAAAAGGCCAGGGTTCAAAGTTTTATTACACATTATTATAAAAAAAGAAAACCCTGTAAAAAGTAACATACAATAATGGTTAATACCCATTTGTGTGGAAAAAAGGTTAAATGCACATAAATAAAGCACAGACACAACATATAGTGTACATAAACACTGCTGTTATTTTACAGAAAAATATGGAAATTGTTACTTTTATTTCATAGACATATCTGTTTATTCAAATGGATGTTACTGTTATCATGTTAAAATCTTGTCAGCATAACTAATTGAACTAAGGGGAGGTTTGAATAACAGTAAAAGACAATATTTCTCAGAAATGAGCTAATTTAAAAATTTTTTTAACAGTAACATTTATTGTTGGTTATGTCAACTATCCATAATCAAGAGATAAAACACCCAGAACTTCTCCACTACAGATTTGATGCTGTATGAAAGCACAACACCCTTGGTGTATAGAATACAGCAAAACAACAGAAACAGAAAGGAAAGTCCATGTGGACATGCCAGCGACATCTCTGTCCTCAGTTTTCAAAATGACTAAAAATGCACAAATGACAGAGTCAAAGTGCAAAATGTAATGGATTTTATTGCCCTGGATGAGCAGCCATTCTCTCTTATCAATGACTTGATTTTGTGGGACGTACAATAACTTGCACACTATAATAATTTTAGTACATTTATTTTAGAAAAACTATTTGTATTTTTTGGTAGCTTTTATGGTTTTTGGCCTAGTGTGTCCAGAATTTCTGATTCAGTTTTGACCAAGAAGTTTCATTTCGGTGCGTCACTGTTTTGTGTAATTAACATTGCTTGTACCATTTTTCTGACAGTGAACTTCTGTATTACTCCTTGTTCAATCATAGGCTGACTCTTGGTCATACTTTGCAAAGTAGACGTCAGCCACTTTGTCAATATAGGATGTTTAGATGCACTATATGTATGGATCCTCATAATAGATGTACACTAGCAAACTTTTGGAATACATGCTGTTAGTTAATTATGCTGTTAGTTTCAACTTATACTGACTAAGTTGCAATACTATAAGCTAGACACGTGAAGATAAAGAACAATGTCTTCAAAGTTATGAGATTTGATCACCCCTTTTCACAAGGCAATCTGGGTATTCATTTAATCGGAATGTCATTCTCAATGTTCTACAGCTTTCTCAGTCATGAAGGAATCAGGTGATATACTTATAAAATGAAGGGTTCTTTGGAGCAATGCTTTAGAGGAAACTACTTTTGGTTCTCTAAAGAACCTTTCAAGTGGTGGTCTTTAACTGAAACCACTCAACTCAAAGTTTCTTTAGGAAACCAAGGGTGATTCCTCTAAGGCAGATTCTTTCTTTTAAGACCATCATATTACATTCAGTTATGCACTTTAATCTTGACTTTTCTTCTTTTCTTCTTCTTCTATGTCCATATGTTCCTGCATTCACCATAGGGTCCTCCTGGGCCTAAAGGAAGTCAGGTAATTTACACCTTTCTGACATCATCTGTTTGAGTCTTGACTGCAAATTTGAGATGTGTCTTGTCGCCTGTAAAAGGCTGAAACATTCCAACTTTTGTCAGATCATATGTGCATTTACATTCCCAGTAGCCCATCTGGGACCTGTTATCCCATGCTGGCTAAAAGGGAAAGTGTGGTTACATCCTTGGGTGGAGATGCGGGATTCAAAAACAACATTTCTGGCTTTTCCGGCCATTTATCAGCTAAGATACTGAGACAGAGACCACAAAGTTCTAGTCTCCATCCATCTAGCCACAAATGAGATGGAAATAATGGATTACACAGCAAAGAAAGGAACTCATCACTCTTGACTCCCATTTGACTTGACTCCACATAGGTCATCTTCCAAGGGCCTCTTGTTTCCCTCGCTGTCACTGCCAAGAGAAACCCATTTGTCCATAGCAATGTAAACCACTTAGATTGAGAGGGCTCTCTGAAACGCATCTCCTCCGAACATCATCAATCTGTTGTTCGTGGTGCGAAAGAGACATCAAGATGTTTTGGTTCACACTAAGGAAAAATCACAGTCAATTGAGTTTAGCCGTGAATCTCAACCAGTTGTGATATTGGCTGAATTTTGGGTTCACCTCAAAGTCCAGCTGTCTCACTGCAGGAGGCAGACTGAAACTCACCTTCTGCTCACCTGGAGCTTCACATGTTCTGAACCCTATTGCAGCTGTTTGGTTCATGAGCTGTTTACTGAACTGAGCTGGACTGAACTGAATGCCACTGACCAGTAAACAATGTCATATCAGGTCTGCTTGAGTTAAGCTTTATTGTTATTGCTCTCATCACAGCCAGAATGGAATATAGTTCCCCCAGAGAGTTCCACCAAACATTATTACAGAACACCAGACAGTAGTCCCTTTATGCAGGCCCCCTAATGGTAGAGATGGTGCCTAATGTTAAAAATGACACCACCATATAAATATGAATGCAATCACATGGTTGGTTGGTTGATAAGTGTCACCTATCATAACAAATTATGTCCTGTAAAATAACATTGCCATGTTATCATTAACAGTATTTCATAACAGCATGTCAGTATGTTTGATATCAAAATTGAGCTATTATGGCAAACATTATGGCATCTGGTATGACAATTACCCATAATGGTAATATGGCATTGTTACGACAACTTATAACAGTTTATGACATTGGCCATGACATGTTTATAACATGGTTACGTAAATGTTTTATAGAAAGTAAACAAGTAAACAATAGCAAATTGATAACATCAATTCTTATTCCAATGGAAAAACAGTGTCTCAACTTTCTGGTTAATTTTGACCTGATTTGAGTGCCTGTACTGAATGTTCACTAACCTGCTGACTAAGTGACCCGTTAATAATCTAACCTTAACTAGCCAGTTAGTTTTATCTGTTTAAACTGAGGTGCTGTACAGAATGGTCACTAATTCATATCTTCTCCCCTCTCTCCTGTCCTCAGGGGCCAGCTGGACCAAAGGGAGATAAGGTAAAAACTGTTACACATAAGTGACCACACCACACCCCACACACGTACAGAATCCATCCATTAGCCCACACGTCACCTCAGGTCCACACCTAGAAAGGTAATCACCTCTCGTCGCGCTCCTGTAGTCTTCTCCACTTCACAACAACCAGATGTGCTTCCAAACTCACGGCAGCCACCACGTGTGCGGACACATGAATCCTGCTGCGTCTCGGATCACATCGCCAAAAAAAAAAAAAAACTGTGGTAAACAAAACCAGCCTCAGAATATTCCTGTTGATTACAGAACCGCTGACGAGAGAGAACCATATGGAGCCACTGGAGTTTGACCGATTTTTTCCTTAATCAGTTTGGCCTTGTCAAACTCATTGGGAAGCAGGAGCGTGCCAGCACGCCGGCCTTAACCACCATTTCACAAACTTGCGTCTTCTTTTATCTCTCCATGTCTTTGTCATTCTCATGCTGATCACAAACAAGCTTGATTGAGGCTAGGTTGTCATAAAAGAACATGCAAACACAGGTACAGACAAATCTGACCATGGCACCAGCATAAGCAGGAACATGATACTGTTGCCCAATGTTATGACCATGTTCATAAACATTCTGTTCTGTTTGTGTCTGTTTTTTCCAAGGGTGACCAGGGAGAAGCTGGGCCAAGGGTAAGATTTCAGTCTAATAAGCTTATTTTCTTTATTTCTCATTATTGATTAAGGCAGATGTATCAGTTTAACTCTTTTTTTACCTCTTACAAAAGATAATGGCTGTTTAATTCATTGGATTTTATTTTTAATAAGCCATAATTGTTTGTTGTTTCTGTTCTATTTTTTAGTGTTGCAGTGGTCTTGTATTTGTACTTATATGAGTATTTTCCTGGCAGTTTCAGGCTTGATCATTGGACACAGTGTTTTTATGAGCCTGTACTGCTGATGCTGATAAGCTTACAGTCGAATGCAAAAGTGAGGGCGCCTCTGGTCAAAACTGTGTTTTGTGAAAATAAGTTACACGTCCTCTACAGAGAACACATGTTTGCATGTTGCGGTGCACAGTTACTGTATTTTAGTTGAATTTAACATATTGACAAAAATAGAACATGAAATGTGGCCTGTGCACAAGTTATGGCACATTTTCTATTGTATGTTTTATTTTCTCCAATGCGTTAAGTTTTTCTAATGTGTCAGTTGTGCAATAAAATTGCCATATTTATGTGTGTTCTCTGTGGAGGCTGTATAACGTTTCATTTATATTTTCACAAAACACGTAATTTGACCAAGGGTTTTGTACCATTTGCATATGACAGTACACTTCTAATGTTGTTATCCAACGAGAGAAAAACGTTACGATTTTGTTCATGAGCATTTGTCACATTCTCATATTAGAGGAATGAGTCTCGTGTGATTTCTGCACATATATCATATCCATACCCTACAATCACACACATACCCTTATATATGGCTGCAGAGAGAAGAGTAATGATCCATTACAAATCTGGGACCAAGGGCAGGCGGGAGAAGAATTTTGACAGCACTTCAGACATTTATTATTGTCTAACTTTTATCTTCCTCACTCCCTCTCTATCTCTTTTAACGCTCTCTCTCTCTCTCTCTCTCTCTTTCTCTCTCTCACTCTGTCTCTCCCTCTATCTCTCTCTCTGTCCCCCTCTGGGGAAGAAGCACCCCAGAACAACATACCTTTTATCTTGGACAATAGGAGTGATGTAGGGTTAGGGTTACCTAACCTACCTAACTCTACACAGGAAAGTTACATTAAGCAACCATTTATCAAGTAAACTGAGAGGCCTGAACTAAATAGCAGTACACTGATTCAACTCAAACATCCTGTTTGAATGTCTGACATTGTAAAAAAAAAATAAAAGCATGTAAAGTCCAAGTCAGTTAAATTTAAATGTCTGTCGGACGAATACCGATACAGAATACTCACCTCACCTCAACCGCTGAATCAACGGATGTTTTTGTTTTGGTAGTGAGGCGACCAGCTACTCCTGATAGATGTAGCTATTTCATGCACTTGGCAACCATCCTTAATGTAGGCTATTCTGAACAGGCTAAACTAGGACTAGTACATGGAGTAAACAGTCTGTCTTCTGTTACAAGTGTGCATACATAGTAAGAAGAGGAGACAACAATCCAGCCACAACAAATCTTGAAAAACAACCCATTATTGGCCTGTTTGGATTTGCTTATTCTTAAGGAAAAATAGTATAATACCTTTGAATAAAATTGCCTTAACTTAAAATATACTAAAAATGATCTGACCCAAATTTGTTACTATTTAAAAAAAACATTTTTGAGTTTTTTTTTCAATTAAGTTACCCCAACTCTAGTATATAAGTTGTGTTAACATAATTCGTGCAATTGGGTTTTACAGGTTATGGACTGAAACTTTTGTCAGTCTAAATATATATTTTTTTCAATTAAACTAATAATCTAAATTTTTCAACATTATGTTAAAACAATTCAAAAAGATTTTTTTAAAAACTGAAAGCAAGTTTCCTGAAAAGAATGGAAGCTGTAGTAGAGAGTGGACACATTAAACACTGAAAAATGAATAATATGCTCTTTATGGCTGTTTTGAATGGAAATGAACTAAAGGGTGGTCTCTGACTTTTGAACAGTACTGCACACACCACCCACCTCCTGACACACTTACATACCACCCCACATTCTTACATTGTATTAAAACAAGTAGGAGGTCTGGCTGTTGGGTAAAACTCAGTGTGTGTCTGAGTGAGTGTGATAGAGCAGAGTGAAGCTGCAGTGTGGGAAACCTCAACTATTCCACAGCCCACCCTAATACATCCCTCATGACCAGTCAGTCTCTCTCTCTCTCTCTCTCTCTCTCTCTCTCTCTCCTGAACATACCCCCTTAATGCACCCTGTACACCTTATTTTTAACCCTCTTTTCTTTCCATCTGTTTTTCTGTCTTAACCTCTTTTCCCGGAGAGAGAGCCTGCTATCTGAATGTAGCTGGCACGGCTGGTGTTTGAAATCTCTGGCGGCAGACGTTCTGATTTTCCCTCTTTTTCCCCAGACTATCATCTCTATTACTGTCAACAGGACAATTCAGCCCTAGTCTGCCCTCCGTAACTATGGTTTACAGCAACAAATACACAAATATGTCATTCTCAGACAGCGAAGATGCAAAATCAAGAGGGGAAAAACTAACAGTCTTGAAATATTTGGTCATATTATGGTTGGAAATCCACTTTATTTGGAAAACAGCAAAACAGCATTTTGTATTTTATGGGTTATAAATGTATTTTTAATTCATTTCACGAATGTCTTTTAAAAACATAGGAGCAGTTACAACTGACTGCATACCTGCACTTTATTAGGTCATTATAAACTGTGTACTCATAATTTGCATAGTGTAATGCCTGGAGGTATGTTCAGTAACGAGGACACGAAGTATTAGGATTAGAATGAAGTTAATATATATATATATAAACATACAAAATTAACCAACAATGATCATGTTGTAATTATGCTGACATTGATTTGTGTCCAAAAGATTCAGAATCAAATTGTGATAAAATTGTGAAACATTATTTCCTATACAATCAGAATCAGATCAAATTATAGTGAAAGTTGATATTTTTGATACATTTATTCAAGTCTTAAGGAAATGTAACAAAATCAAATCATTTTATGATGCACTGAATAATTTTCTGAAGAATTGAAACTGATTTGAAAGTTTATGCATTGAAACATTTTCTAAAGAACTGTAATTGCATCAAATTGTGGTGACAGTTGAAATGTTATGAAGTCCTTACTTATTTTATAAAAATCATAATTAAATTGAATCATGGTGATTGTTGAGATTATATGACATCAGGTTGGCCCTAAAAGAAACAAAATGGAATCAAAGTGTGGTGAAATGAGAAATTTCATGATGTACTTTTCCTAAAGCATAAGAATCAAATTTGAATTTTTTTTTATTTTGTCATGTGTTGAATTATTTCCTAGAGAATCCTAATCAGATCATATCATTGTAAGATTCACAGAGTTACATCTCCAGACTTAATGGTCATAGAAATATGTGGCTGATGTGCTTTGCAAGTGTTTTTCTGTGATGAGCATCCATCGTGTCTCTGCTTTAGGGCCAGGCCACTCACGCAGGCCTGCACAGTAATCAGATTCTCATCAAGGTTTGTGCCTCCACTGCCTCCGTACCCTCTGGCCTTATAGATGCTGTCGTCTGCTTTCCTCCTCTTTCCTGCTGACCACAGATGACCTTCCCTTTCTCTCTTCCACCTCTTTCACTCTGATAAAAAAGTGAATGCTTCACAGTGTCCCCTAAAACATAGATCAAACTTTTTGCTCTGATCTTCCTCCTCTTTCTGTCCTCTTTTTTCTGTTTCTGACCACTCAGATGGTCTTTCCTCGCTATGACCATGGTTTCATCTCTGCTGACCAGCCCACCTTCCAGAGACGTATGCTGAAGGTAGCATGAGTGCAAGGCATGTTTCTTTAATTCAGAGCACTGAACTGGCCTTTGGTCTACACTAACTGAAATTGTATGTGTGCCTTGATTACAGCTATATGCAAGAGTTTGGGAACCCCTGGCCAAATTACATGCTTACATGCATTTTGCTTTCTTAAGTGAAAAATGTTAATGCATAATTATGTAATATGTTTGGTAAATAAATAAATAAATAAATGAATACATAATAAAACTGTAATTGTAACATGTGCAAAAGTTGACTAACTAAGGCTGAATGGATAGGTCAATATTTGTCTTTTGTAATTGTCAGCTGAGCTAACAAGATATCACCTGCTAGAAGGCAAAGCAAAACACCCATATAACAGAAAAGGACATGCAGTAAGTGACAGCTGACACAGGAGTGGTGACGTACCATTCTACTGTGCAGTGTTGCTTGCACAAACATGATGTGCATGGAAGAATAATCAGAAGGAAACTTAACCTGTGACCTCGTCATAAATGCCAATGTCTGAAGCATGCAAAACGATATTTAGATAAGCCAGAGGCATTTTGGAAAGAAGTGCTGTAGACTTCTGAAATAAATATGGAACTCGGCCATAATCACTGAAGGTATGTCTGCAGAAACAAGGAGCAGGATTTGATGAAAAGAACACCTTACCAGGTGTTAAGTATGGGGTGGATCTGTTATGCTTTGGGGTTGTGTGACAGCTAGTGGCTCAAGGAAATGAATTCCACTAAATATAAGCAAATTCTCGAAGCAAATGTGACAAAAGTGTCAATCAAGAAACTGCTGAAAAGAGACTACTTGGAGAATTCCAACCAAAACATACCTCAAAATCCACCAAGAAATACAAGCTGGAGCTTTTTGAAAGGCCCTCACATTCCCCTGACTTGAACATCATTGATAATCTGTGGGTAGATCTTAAACAAGCTGTAAATGCAAGGCTAGATTCACTCTGCAAGGAAGAGTAGGAGAATAGTCCTAAAACAAGAACAGAAATGTAACTGTAGCTGGCTACAAAAGGTGTTTGCAAGCTGTGATATCTGCCAAAGTAAGTGTAATAAGTATTGACTTAGGAGGTTATCCAAGCTCTGGCACATGCTACAAATACTCTCAATCAAATCCAAAGTAAGTGTGCATTATCTTTTTGCAGAAACAAAATGGTTTTGGGATAATTTGCTTTAGAAGTTATGGTTATGTCATATGTAATTGGCCATGTGTGCCCAAACTTTTGCATACTACTGGACATGTGTGTCATTAAAGGCATGCATTTTTTAGCCTAATCTCTAATTGCTGCATCTGGATTACCACAAGCAATAGTTTTGTAGTGTTACCCTGCACCCAGAAAACCTTTTAAATCAAAACTTGTTTTTTGAGTTCCATGAATGAAGAGTTTGAATACATGACTATATAAATACCCTTACACTCTAACAATACCTGTTTTCATATAGAACAAATGCTTCAAATGTATTGTTTATGGGAGTCAACTGTATTACATAGATGCAGCATCTACTAAAAATTCTTAAATAATTCTTAGACTTAAAATACCAAGTAGACACTTAACCAATGGGAAGTCTTGGTGAGACTTCTTTTGAAGGCCACATTTCTAGGGACTTCATTATGCATGCATATGCATTAAATACCACATTTATAAAACAATGCTTGAGTGGTTATGAACAGCTTATCCCAGTAATAGCATGGAACTCATAGGGCAGAGGAGCAATTGAAACTCTTTCTTCTTCTTTATCAATTTAAGGGAATAAAAAAGGAAGCAGCATGTAATGACTGTAAATCTATAGTAAGTATGTAGTAGGATTTTAAATTTGCGCCTTTTCTTGCTACTTCATTTAAGTGTAAGTCTAAAAAGTCCAACAAAATGACCCACAGTTGTTGTTAGTTCTATGAATAATTCTTAAAGTCAGAGAGGAATAGGTGGTAAAGCCAGGAGTTAAATTATTGGCCATCATTAATAAAGAAACATACCAAATATACTAGAGCTAATTATTGGACTGTTAACCACACATTCATTCTTCTATTTCTTTCAGGGTGACCAAGGACAGGCTGGTCCACCTGGCCCACCTGGCCCCCCAGGGGCCCCAGGCCCGAGAGGTCCTCCTGGGAACACTGGGAAGGATGGACCCCGAGGACCCCCTGGAGAGCAAGTAAGACTTTCTGTGTCATTTGCACAACAGCTGTGAAATTGATTGTCAGTCAGTGTTGCTTCCTAAGTAGACAGTTTGATTTACTTGGAGTTATATTGTGTTGTTTAAGTGTTCCCTTTATGTTTTTGAGCAGTGTACATACAATATTGCTGTCTATTTCTATAAACCAGTAAATCTCTATACTGTTTTTTGATTAAATGACAAGAGAATTTGAGTTTTTAAAATTGTTTTAAGAATATTTACTGTGGTGGATGCCTTATGAAAAATGGGACAGTCTTGGGGCAGCAACAGAAGAGGCCCAGTCACCTTTGAACCTCATCAAAGAGTGTGGAATGGCTAAAAACATGTAAGGATTGAGAGGTGAAATAGAGGTAGAAGAGGATGTGTATTTATTCACTTAGAAAAGTAATGAAACATTTAATATTACTGGTGACACCCAAACTTTTGCATCTGACTGTAACTCTCATCTGCGCAGCAGTGAAGGGGAATTTTGTACTTCTGGAAGATGAAACCAAGTAAAGCCATGCATAAAGAGAACAAAATAGGACCCCAGATAGAGCCCTGAGGTACCCCACAAGTGATAGGCACTGAGGAGGAGGATAGTTTCCTAAGAGCATAATTTAAATTTTACATCATTCCATTTATGACCTCATGCGTTCCATAGAGTGGCTAATAAATATTATGAGAGGTTAAACTCACGAGGAGAGCTCAAATAACACCCTCATAATCTTTGTGTTCAACAGTAGTGATCCAAAGGTTTTAACAGAATAAGAGGGCAAACTCAGTTCATCAGACCACATCTCGGCCTCCAAAGCCTCAGCCTATACCAAATACACTGTGGCTTAAACAAAGCTAAACAAAAATAGTAGACTCTGAGGATTAGAACTCATCTGGTTTTGGTAAGGATTGGCCACATTGTTTCACTACTACCGCTGCATGTCCTGGGACAGACGGGAAAAGTCTCAGGATCAGCAGTTTTCTCATGGCTCTGAACACACCGCGATGGCCCAAGGCGCTGTCCTGCATGGTCCCCTAAATGAAGCCCATTCCAGAACTTTACGGTTACACGAGGAGCTAAAGTGTGACTGTGGCCGCCTGGAAAGGCTTCTATGGTAATGTGCAGCTGGCATTACGATTGGACCAGCGGTCTTTTGGCTCGCAGAATAAAGGAACGGTTGACATCTGAATCTCATGAAACGGTCACACATTGGCAGCCTTCACAGATATCATCAGTTGATACGCATTTCTGGGCGAAGTATGTGATCTATAAAGACAGAGAGCAAAGAAAAAAAACACTTTCTCACACATATCATGGAGACATAAACCATAATTGGATTTTCGCTATGTAGTGGCAAAAGAGCTTGAGCTGCTACTGCCTACAAACTGATATGGTGTAATTATAATACATGTTTTCCAAAGGTCCTCATTACAGTTTTCGCTTTAACCGTACTTTACTGAGTATAATTACATCTATTCCTATTTTATTAAGATTCAGTTTACTTATTTTAACCTTTAAGAACTATTACAGTTAAAAAAGAATCCCCACTTCTAATATTTTATGTTGCGAGTGCCTGTTTGCTAGCTAATGTAAAACTAATAAGTGGCCAGTGAATGAAGTGAAGCCTTCAGCATTTAGATTTTCTCTCTGTAATGCAAATTCCTGCATAATTAAAGGGTGAAGATGTTAACAATTGAGTGGTTTGATGTGAAATACTCCATTCTAGAGGATCAAGTCATTGTTCTCAGTGGTGGTGATGAGAACAGACATCCACAGCATTCAATACCGCTAAAGATTCCCTCATGGAAAGTTATTGCATGAAATATTTATGAACACACAGCCTAAAGACTGAGACATTGTGTTTTTTTGATAGTTTTGAGAAAGTTTGAGAAGTGTTTTGAGACAAAATAGTCCCCAAAGAAAACGGATTTTTTCAGATTTAACACTATTTTACCTCTATCAATATTATATATCGCTGTTGTCGGAAGAAAACCTTGCATCTCCGTTTTTGACATTACCTTTTGCCCTTTACGTTGTGTGTAAATTACATGATGAATGGACTAAAAGAGTCTGGTTCCTTCGACTTACATTAAAGGTAAAGTATTTTTTTTCCTTCTCTTACTACTAAAGTTATCATTTTGGAGATACAAGGTTTTCTTCTGACAACAGTGATATTAAAACTCAGAAGATTCATGTAGATCCACTGGTGGTTTTAGATGGTAAATAAAATGAGTATATTTGAGTTGTAGACTTTGCGACTCCTGGTTCGTATCATCACTACTATAAAAACGTCAGTAATTGTCTTTGATGTAGCTTTTAGAGGCGTTAAATTTTTCAGACATCTGGTTTCTGTCACCAACTTTATGATCAATTCTAACTCAGAAAGTTTCTCTAAAATGGAGCCTTTCACATCAAACCACTCTGAATGACTTTGTTTACATCTCAACTATTAAATTATGCACAGATCTTTAAAAAACTGCATTTTTCCTTTGACAAAGTAATTCAGGGTACTCAACTTAATAAATATCACTATAGTAGCAGCATTCTTCCTTAAAGAAACCATGCCATGGAAAACCGAACTCCCTCACTTTTTTTTATTTGAATTTGAAGTGGTACGCAAACAAAGTTAAAGTTTAGAACATACCACATTGCTTAGTCCATACAATCCATATATGGGAACTAAGCTGCGACAACAGCCTGTTTTGAATTCATTGTTTTTGTGATATCAAGAGAACCAACTCAGCCTACAGCACTTTAGCTCCTCCCATTCTTACTGAAGTTCTAAGGAGTGTTTCAGCTCTGAGTGCCCTTTGAATAAGACACAGTACAGAGCAACCAATCAGAAAAGAGACCCTTTGTCTTATAGCGGTCTTAAACGCACAGTAACAAAAACTATTCTAAGGGATAATGAGAGGTTGGAGAAAGGCCACACACAGGCCACACACACTTCATCTAACCCACTTATCCTTCTGGGTCGTGGTGTGGGGGTGCTGGAGCCTATCCCAGCTGTCATTAGGTAGAAGGCAGGATACACCCTAGACAGGTCACCAGTTTATCACAGGGCAGACAAACAGACATACATCCACACACACACAATCACACACACACATTCATACCTACGGACAATTAGGCATGTCCAGTTGGCCTGACTAGATGTCTTTGGACTGAGGGAGGAAACTGGAGTACCCAGAGGAAACCCACACAGACACAGATAGAACATGCTCTGAAAAAGGCTATGTAGAAACAAATTGTGGCTGTTTTGGAATATAAAATAACTCAAATGTTATGACTCGATCTCATGAGAAAAATAAAAAAAAAGAAAAATGTAGGATATGGGCCCTTTAAGTAGGTATTTCTTGCATCGCTTTAAAAATTTGATGTTTCCCAACTATTTCAGAATTCCTTGATTGATGGTGACTGTAAGCCAGTTAGTTCATACTTGATATGGAACAGAATCCATCATAGCTTTTATTCAAAGTGCATAGACACAAGTATTATGATAAACATGGAAGACTGTGCCAGCCACTCTGACTGCTCCAGCAGTGGGTAGCCGTTCAGCCTTCCAGCTCTCAGAACTGATGCATAAATGGCTGAAAGAAAGCAACAATTTGAGGAACCGAAATCTATACAATCTCTCCATCTTGAGCGCAGATGTTTCAGAAGACGTGAAGAAGCCCTGGCTTGTTATCATACCCCCCGCCTCTCCTGCTATGGTTCTGCTTCCAAAGCCTCCTCATTATACCAAAAGTGGGCAGCTGAAGTGAAGACAAGATAATGGATGCCCCATGGCATCAAAGTCAAGCGCATAGAAGATTGATTCTGCCAGGCTTTTCTGAGAGCTTCCCCTGCTTTCATTCATTTCATACATTCTTGTTGGAAGATTCTCTCTCTTTTGGCGTTCACAGAACTCCCGTTCCCTTTTTTTTGTGGTGGAAGACCATCTTAGAGTCCAAAGTGTCATAAAACTAATAGATCTGAAATGAGTGAGTATTAGGAAATGTCAGAGAGGAACAGTAAGTCAGAGTGCGAGCACCTACTTCTTGGTTTTATTCATTTAAGCCATGTGTAGAGCAGAGCTGAGCAGTGCACCTACACTGTCCATCAAAACTTTGGGGACACACAGTTTTTTTAAATGCTTATGATACAAATGAACATGACTTCTGTGTAATATTGCTGTAGCTTACCATATTAAAGCCTAAGCAGGTTTATTTTGAGGGAAAAAACCAAGACATGGAAGTGCGTAAGCCAAATCCCACACATTCTGTCCCCTTCTTGTGGAGCTGGCATGGATCCCCTTTTAGGTGTTTAACCTTATAAAGCAGACACAAAAACGTGGAGATTTCTGTCATTTAATCTCAGCCAAAATTCAGTGATTTTTATTCATTTTGTCTCCTGAGCTAACTTTCAGAACAAGTAAATGCATAATCATCAGCTGGCTTCAATACACCATTCACCTATTTTGAAGTTTTTGCGATGAGAACCATGTGCCTACTCAGCCTAAGGCACTGTTTTAATGCTACTCTTAATGAATTAATCAATGATAAACATTCACCAATCCACATTGATCAGATTCTGAAAGATCTTGTGCACTCATTTAGAAAAAAAAATCACAGTGTATCCAACAATAGAGGAAACCTTGTGCATCTTTTATACAGTGATAGTAAACAATGATAGTTCTTCAAGGCATTTTCAGTAAAGAAATGGTTCTTTATAGAACCACGAAAACATAAAGAACCCTTTGCCTGATCATACGGTTCTTTTCATGGTGAAATGGGTCTTCAGATTAATGGAGAATGTGCTGTAAATTGTCCTATATAGAACCTTTTTTAAAAGAGTTCTGTATAGCACTTAAAGGCTTATTCTATTGTTATGATGTTAAGTTTGTTACAATAGAAGAACCCTTTTTGGTGCTATATAGAACCCTTTAAAAAAATCTACAGCACATTCTCCATCAATCTGAAGAAACATTTCATGATACAAGGAACTATTTAATCAAGCAAAGGGTTCTTTGCGTGTTTATGTTTCTATAAAGAATAATTTTATTTACTAAAGAACCCCTGAAGAGCCATCATTTTTAAATGTGTAGACATGAAATGTGACTCTTCTATTTTCTAAATGTATTGCTAGCAAGGTGGTCGGTTCCATAGGGTTAAACCATCTTTGGGCCAAAAGAGTTTCTGTATAAACTTTTAACAGTAATTTAGAAAGAAAACTGTTAAGTCATTATATAGACAAAATCTGCTTTTCATACATAAGGTCAATACATAGGGTCAAATACTGTGAAATGTACCCAACAGACTATCAAACAGCTGTTTTATCTTGTATAAGTATGTATTTTCTAACCACAATTGGGACTCATATATATTAAATAGTAAATGATCAAGACAAGATGTTGATTCCATATTACAAGTTACCTTAGGAGTTTACTGTTCTCATGTTGATTAGCTGTTGTTGTGCTTGTAGAGGTAAATAAGCTCTTCAGAAATTTTCAAAGGCTTTAAAACACCATTCACTACTCAGTCTGTAAAGTCCATACAGGCACAATAAGCTGCACAAACAGCCCATTTTGAATTAAATGTTTTTGTGATGCCATGAAAAGTGCACATTTACATATATTGTAACATCCTTGCTCATATCTTTCTTTGTTTTAGCCTTTGTTTTCATGTTCCATGTGCTTTTGTTTTTGTCAGTCATGTGCTTTTGTTGTTTTGGTCGTTGTCTCCTCGCCGGTCCTGCCTTCTTGTTATCTATCTCGCCTGTCTGTTGTCTGTAGCCCTCCCCTCTCATTTGTCCCAGGTGTTTCTAGTCTGTTGTTGTTTATTTATACCTCTGCTTGTGAGCTTCATGTTTGCTTGGTGGTTTGTTCTCTCAGGCGCTGCTTTGATTATCTCTCATTTTTTCATGTCCCTTTGTCTTTGGCTTTATTTATGTTTCAGTATTTCATCATGGATTTTTAGTAAAACCAAAGACTTGCACTTGCATCCTGCCTATTTGTGTCCCTCTATGTTACATATATATTCATCTAAACTTCCAGTCTAAGGCAGTTTAGCCCTGCCTATTCACGCTGAAGTTGTAAGGAGTGTTTCAATGTGAACTGCTTTTTTTCCAGGGCAGCCAATCAAATCCACAGTAACAAAAATAGCCTGCTTAATTCTAAGGGGTAAAATGGGGATGCAAAATGATGATGTTTAAACGAATAATAACAGTTTTGGTGCATAAAACAAAACAAATAGCAGTGTACCTGGTGAATGCTGGTGTAGAGCTTTCTCTTTAGTAGCATGTGATAAAAAAGCATGAACCTAAGTGCGAAGATGATGCATATATTGGAAGCCCAACATTACATGGGAGATTTCAAAAGAATGCAAAGTGCTTCCAAACTTTTGGTGTTCAGTGTACATGCAGTGGAAAAATGCCTACTGCAGGTGAGGAATTTGACTTTGCATGGCACATAACATACCAGATGTGAACTCGCACTCATCATTCGCTCCATCTCTCCTTCAGCTGTCCTTTGCTACACTACGCTCCGCTTATATCACCTCAATCTAAACCAACAAGACCCACCTGGCCTGCTACTGGCCTTAACCCTTTAATGCAGACACAGAAAGGGCAGTGACATGTACTGCTTGCTTTTAATAACACAAATTGATTAATGCTGTTGTTGCAAACTAACAGTGTGAACACACGAATAGGAATCACACATAATAAGCATTTAATAAGCATCAACAATAAACATTTACCGATCTGAACTGTGCTCTGAATGAGCTCATGCACTCGCACCGAAAAACAGCACAGTGCATACAACAGTAAATCAAGCCTCATGCATCTTTTATAGAGTGAAAGTAACACAAAAAAAGCTCTGATTCTATGTGCCGAAGTTGATAAAATGATGTTACTGTTGCCAGGATGTGCGTGCATCGTGCAAAAGTTTGGGTACCCTGGTAAATGACATGTTTTGTTAATATTGATAGTATTTATTTTTCTTTAAAAAATGAAGAAGGTTTTTCTTTACATTTTGGTGCTACCTGTTCTAAAAGATAAAAAAGATCAAATAAAAGATACAAGATCAAATGAAAATGCTGTATATCCGGTTTACGTAACTGTAGGGTATTTGATCAAAGAGAGATCTCAAGGCAAATGACACAAAGTGAAGCGCTGACCTCTTGTGGATGAGGAATATACCCACATATATATTAACTGAGTGTACATAAATAGATGTAAAAATCTTAAAATCTTTAATCTCACCAATCTCTTCTTTAAAGGGCATTTCCACTGATTTAAAAATGTGCTTAATTAAATGGCTAAGATGTAAACAAAGTTATTCAGGGTGATTTGGTGTGAAGTGCTCTGTTCTAGAGAAACTGAACTGTTCACAGTAGTGGTGATAGGAACCAGATTTCCAAAGATATCTGATATCCTCAAAGCGTCTTCACAGAAATATGTGCTATATGAAATGTTTATGAAAACACTGTGTGCTGCCTCAAACATTATTATCTCCACGTTTTTGTGTCTGCTTTAAAAGATTAAACACCTAAAAGGGGATCCATGCCAGCTCCAAAAGAAGGGGACAAAATGTGTGGGATTTGGTTTTATTCCCAAGGAGCACTTCCATGTCTTGTTTTTTTCCCTCAAAATAAACCTGCTTAGGCTTTAATATGGTATCAGTGAGTTTTTCGAAAATGCTCTATTTCATATCAAACCTGAATGATTGTTTACATCTGAGCGAATGAATTATGCAGCAGCTCTCTCTCTCTCTCTCTCTCTCTCTCTCTCTATCTCTCTCCCTTTAGGGTGCCCCTGGGCGTGATGGAATGGAGGTTTGTGCTCTTTTGTTTTTGCACTGACATGACCTCTGTGGCAGGACCACTTCAGAACATTTAGGATTTCTGTGCTTGACGCCTTAGAAAAAATTAGATATAAATGTTGTGTTCAACTCCATAAAGCAATGATGACCTATTTACATGGATATTTATTTATTTACGGAATATTTATGATTTAAAATACATAAACCTTCATATCAATACCACGGATTGTGTTATTTTAAAAGACAAAATGAGACTTTATGTTGTGTTTCTGCTTTCTTGATTTTCTGGAAACAGCACTGATGTTATGTCTATAGGATGATGGACACAAACAGTAAAAAATATCATATTCATTAACTGACTGCTTGTCTGCTTATAGCAAGAATGGGCTCTTCACTGTGATAAAACCTTCTGTTGTATATCATTATCTCTATCTATGAGTCAAAACATTAACTGCATCTTATTCCCCTCGCAGGGACCCAGAGGTTTACCAGGAGATCCGGTAAGGCGCACGTTAATCCGGCTGTACTTAGAAAGCAATCTCTTAGATTTAGGCTGTATGTGAAAGCCTTGCCTCTGTGTGTTTTAAACTGCTTGACCTCTTATTGAAATACTCCAGCATTTTCTGGCCTGCATCCATAGCATAACACTGATTCCCATAGACAAGCAGTTCAACACATTTTTGTTTATGTAGCAAAGAGTGTAAAAACTGTTGACTCCAAAACACGTATAAGAGAAGCCAGTGGGGAGTTGAAAGTACAGCCATTATGCTGTGATGTACCTGTGATGCATACACGCTAAGTGATGCAGCCTTTAGCATGTTTACTTTCACCTTTGTTTTTTGCTGCTTGGCTCTGTAGAAGCATAGAAAATAGGGTTTAGTAGAGCATGATGTCTAAATGGTGGTGTGTTGACCCATTAAATGACCCCCTGATGCAGGGACTGATCTGCACTGATATAAACTGGCCCAGAATCTCTTATCAAAGCTTATGAAGTTTTAACCAACTGTTAAACACTGGAGTAAAAGGTTCTAGTTACTTTTACTTTTCCTGTAAATTAGTCTTCTGGAAAACTAGTCCCATCTCTGAAACCTACATTAACTAAACCCATTGGCTTTTAGTGTATTATGGCTTTTAAGTCAACAGGATTCTGTGATCTATTTAAAGTAATGGAAATGCAGGACAGGTAAAAAAAAAAGCTCTAAGTCAGCCATAATATTTAAACCACCTCCTTGTTTCTACTCTCATTGTCCATTTTGTCAGCCTTATTGACCATATAGGTGTACTTTGTAGTTCTAAAGTTACAGACTGTAGTCCATCTGTTTCTCTGCATACTTTTAAACCCCTTTTTAACCTGTTCTTCAGTGATCAGGACCCAGACAGGACACTCACTGTCCACTCTATTAGACACTCCAACATTGTTGGTCCAACTTGTAGATATAAGGTCAGAAACAATAGCTCATCTATTGCTGCACAGTTTGTGTTGGCCATCTTTTACTGTATGTTGGTCATCCTCATCCACAGGACACTGTTGGCTGGATATTTTTGGTTGTTGGATTATTCTCAGTCCAGCAGTGACACTGAGGTGTCTGATCCACTCAGACATTGCAACACACACTAACACACCACCACCACGTCAGTGTCACTGCAGTGCTGAGAATAATCCACCACCCAAATAGTACCTGCTCTGTGGTGGTCCCGTGGGAGTCCTGACCATTTAAGAACAGGGTGAAATGGGGCTGACAAAGTATCTGGAAAAACAGACTACTGTCTGTAATTATAAAACTACAGAGTGCTCCTGTATGGTCAGTGGAGTGCAGCCAATGTGTCCACCCAATGGACAATGGGTGCAGAAACAAGGAGGTGGTTGTAATGTTATGGCTGATTCGTGTACCTTTAAACAGCAACATTCTCTCACTACCATTCTCTGGAACAGAACAAGCATTTCCTCAGTACAGTAAATGTGAACAGCATGTCAAGGCTTTGACCATTTGTGGTGGTGTTTGTAAGACTGTGAAAATCTGTAATTGGTTTGTCCTCAAAAACAAGTCTGAATGTTGATAATGGAGCCTCATTAATGGTGTTCACTAGTGGCCTGATGATTAGATGAAGCCTTTTTGTTTGAAGTTGCCCTGATTTTAATTAGTGAGCTGAACAATGTGTGTGTCTTTGTATTATAATGTGTCTCGTAAACTCCTCATGGTTACTATACACTCAGGGTGAAGACGGTCAGCCAGGTTATGCAGGCCCCCAGGGACCTCCAGGGTTGAAGGTTAGCTGTTCATTTCAAAATGCTTATTCTCCACTGGTGTTAACCAATGAATCCTACTTCAAAGTAATGACCTATTGCTGCTAGAGATTCCTAATGAAGAATCCAGCTCTAACGGCCTGGACAAAATTCCTTTCATCATTTGCTCCATTTGTTCTTCATCCAACTCATTCCATCTTTTCTTGTAACCCTGATCTTGTTTTTCCTTGTGGACTTGCTCTTGGACTGATACAGCTGTTCATCCCATTTCTGTCTCTTGCAGTCATCACATTTTCTTTTTCTTTAAAGCCGCATTAGATTTTTTGGTTAAAAATGAAAGAAGTGAAATTACTGAGGCAGTAGGGATATAAACATATTAAAATACATATTGCATTTGTGCTTCTGAAAGTCCGTGTAAAGCCTAAAATATTCTTTCAAAAGTAAGAGATGTCAGGTTGGGTTTTGGCAGGGGTTTTCAGACTCCGTTATACATTTTGACAATCTTAGGCTTAAAAAAAGGTCCAGCTTGATGAGCTTGATACTCAAGTACCAAGACAGGGTAATAGCAGAGTGGATAAGACCATCATCTTGTAAGTGGTAGATGGTTCTTGGGCTAGACTCCTAATGCTTCATTCACCCACTACTGCAAGGCTCTCAAAGAAATTGGAGGATACTACTAAACAGCAACCATAGATTGTCTTACTTATCCACTCAAAGATTCCAAGAATGTTCTTCTATAATGTTCCTGCAGTTACATATTACTACCAAAGAGGGCTCCAAATCCCCAAACCTATGCAGTGCTATTTGATGTTAAAGTTAGGGTTTATGCAAGGTCTCTTCACGCTTCATTCATAAACAGATAAATGGGTAAGTGCTCTCACAGAAAGCACAAGTTTTGACACGGGTGCTAAACCTCACTAGCTGAAAGTGCCATATCCAAGCCTCTCTTGGTGGCCTACTTGCGAAACGTTTTGAGAAAAAGCTCTGTGTTTTCTAGGGCGAACAGGGTGAACCAGGATTCAAGGGTGACAGAGGCATGGATGGCTTTCCTGGCCTGAAGGTAAACCTGAACTGAGATATACCCATGTCTTCATATTTTAGACCCACATGTGTTGTGATTGTAATATATGCTTAGCATGTTTGATGTCTAATTATGTTTTTGGGTTGTGGTTCTGTGTTTGTTAAGGGTGATAAAGGAGATGTTGGGGAAAGTGGGCCTCAAGGAGAGATGGTGAGTGAAGTGAAATCAGACTACACTTAATTTAGACTTAACATAAGATGAGGATTTGATCAAGACTGACCATAATGACTGCTGCATCATACATTGAACCTGATCGTTAAATCCTTCAGCATTTAGTAAAGATTCAGTTTCTTAGATGCAAAAACAATAAAAAAAAACGTTGCAATGAAGTGTGTAATTACTGAGTTATTATGCGTGGAGGTAGCGTGACCCTTGGTTCCCATCACCGGTACCCACTAATTTGTCAGAAAGTTTCTCTACAATCAACCTTTTTGCATCATTAAACTTTGTTTACATCTCTTCAAATGAATTATAAAGAAATTTTGAAACCTCTAATGGTTTCCCTTTTAAAACAAGTAATCCTGCTAAGAAATCAGTTTTAGCTTCAGATGTTTCCTGATGTATCAGCGTGCTTTATTTGACTCCTTCTTATATTCTATCACGACAGGGCCCTCCTGGGGAGAAAGGTGCGACAGGCTCCAGTGATGTCATCGCCTTCAATGACAAACTTCTAGATGCTTTTCAGGTAAGAGATGAAAGGGCAATAACAATAAAGACCATTATTGTTTAAAAAGTACTGAAATGTTAAAGCATAATCTCTGTGAATTTCCCCACTGTGGGACTAATAAAGGATTATCTTATCTTATCTTATCTTATCTTATCTTATCTTATCTTATCTTATCTTATCTTAGTATAAACATGCAGATCTCCCTCGCAACACATTATCACCGGTCACTGCTGTCACTGGCAACAGCATTTGCGGTTGTAAAGAATGATAGGAGATACAAGAAATATAATAATCTGTCCATCAATATGCTTCTGTAATTGAAACTTTTATAAATGTAGTACACTTATCAGAATCCATATTAGCAGGTGCAAGCTCACTAAATTTCACCAAAGCCTAGTTAAACCATCTTTTGAAATGCATCATTTTTCCCCAACAGGCTATCAAAACCATCAGTGTCTCGGTAAATGTAATAAATGCATGGGGTGCCGGTTATGATACTGTCATTAATTTAACAACTCAAAATGTTTTTTGAAATGTTGTGTTTTTGTGTGTACGTGTGGATTAAACCAAATGTATAACATTTACTTGCAGATGGAATAGCGTAGTGGGTAGCTTCATGACCTCCACCACACTATATACCAGACAATAGGAGTCCTTAGGCAACACTCTTAATGTTGCATTTCTCTGTAACAGGAATAAATTGTATGTCACTCTACATACTACCATTAACACACTATTACTTCTCTGAAGCTGTTTAAAATATTGGTAACACTTTATTTGAAGGCTACCTTCATAAGGGCTTCATAACACATTCATAAGCACTGAATAATGTGTTTATGAAGCACTACTTGAACATTTATTAAGTGCTTATGTCGGTTCTCGCAACCTGACATAAGATGTTTTATGAAATAAATGACATTGTACTGACATAATATGAATAAACCTTGAACATATTTACAGCACTAAACATATTTAAAACACTGTACATAATTGCATCAATCATCTTATCTATGCCATGGAGGGAAGAGGGGGTGGTTTCCAGGCATATTTCACCTGATATTAATACAATGTCGTCATAAGAATGCTGACATATATAGTTATGTATAGTGTTTTAAATATGGTTTAGTGCTGTAAATATGTTCAATGTTTATTCATATTATGTCAGTACAATGTCATTTATTTCATAAAACATCTTATGTCAGGTTGCGAGAACCGACATAAGCACTTAATAAATGTTCAAGTAGTGCTTCATAAACACATTATTCAGCGCTTATGAATGCGTCATGAAGCCCTTATGTAGGTAGCCTTCAAATATCAATAATATACAAAATGTATAAAGTGAATTATTTTAAAATGAAAAGGACCTAAACTAACCATTGATTTCTCAGATATGGATCAAGCCTAGGTTGCAAATAAAAGGATGTTTTCCCCATTTAAAATCTTCTTAAATCTAGACTATCAGAGTTTGAGAAACCAGCCCTATATTGCGTAACTGACCATGAATGCTTGAGGTTGTAATAATCTCCCAAATGCTGAAAATGTAAAAAAGTTTTGTAGCAGATCCAATTCTATGTATTTACTGTATATTTTAGTATATTTAGCCTATAATCTTCAACAGTTTTCTTTTTCTGTACATCAGGCACATCAGCGGGTCAATAACCCACCAACTTATTATCATGCCCCTCTAAACCTACTATTTTGCCAATGCTTCTCTAGTGCTGTGTGTCAACAAATCACTTGTAGTGAAACTAACCTTGACATGCATGCCCAGTATAAATGGCTACGTTGATTTACACAGCGAGGTTTGCATGCATCACTTTACATTTTAGAGATGTGCTGTATGGAAGATAAATCAGCAGACAAATTTCTTAAATGTGGTAATTTGTGTAAGTGCAACTCTGCTGTTGTTTGGCTCCTTTGGGCAGACCTACTGTAGATTTCTTGCTCAATATTTTTCTTGGCTTTTTTTTGTACTGTTGCATGCGCTGCAACACCCCACCTTTGATAGCCTTGCGATGTGAATGATTTATGTTGGCCTTTACAAAAATCATGTTACTGACCTGTTTTGACCTTGGCCATTCTGCAAACTGTAGTATCTAGTAATATTAATGTATAAAATGAGATGGAACTAGTGGATATCATGCTGGTGCATGCTGAGAGTTCATTTAATTTAGGCTTTCCATCACTTTATTAAATTTCAGCTACTTAAATTGTGTTCAAAGTGTCATAGAAGAAACATCTTGTCATAATACTTCTTATGAATTTTGCATTAGGGAGAAGGTTTCCCAGGAACGTGTCTGGACTTTTTAAAATGTGTTTTATTGCCTTTAGCAAGTGGTTTAAAATCAGTGTTCCACACTGGCTTTATTGACACTCCTGTTAATCAATGAGTAATAAAACCCAGAAACCATTTAGCTGTTTGCATGACCATTAGATTATACAATAAATACCATTTTAAAGTAATGAATAGGAACATGTAGAATTCTTAGCTGTTAAAGCTTTTATAAACGCCTAAATCAAACACTGGAATACAAACAGTAAAAATGAAAACTAGATGGAAAAGCCAAGAACATTTAATTTTTTTTCATATAGGGGCCTCCTGGACCTCCTGGACCTCCCGGACCACCTGGAAAGGATGGTTCAAAGGTGAGCTATAAAAATAAATACAAAACTAAATGCATTTTTGGAGAGATTTTTGAATGTACTCAGTTGATATTGATGAAATAACTGTTGTTCTTTCCCTGCATAATGCTGTATCCATTTGTTAATATAGGGAGAGTTGGGCCTTCCTGGACCAGCTGGACTTGATGGCGAGAAGGTGATATTTTTTGAGAATACTGAGTGAATTCATGTAAAAATGTTATTGGTTTTCAGACTCATAAGCCAAGTCTACTAGTACTTGCCCGTGCTATGATACAGTCTAAACATGAGAAACCCAAGTTAGACATCCAAAATGGCAGTGTATCAGAATGATTTTATCATGGTTAAGGGATGTTGTTAGGCATGGGAGCAGAGTTTGAAGTGGTTTATAGCTTTATGAAATGGAAATAATTATGATATTATAAACATTATAAAATGTGCCAAATGTTATAGCACGTAACATGGGGAAGCGAGGAAGCAGACGCATGTGCTGAGATAAGCAACGTTTATTGAGGGCAAATCCAATGGTCCAGGTTCATATAGCCAACATGTAGAGATTGCAGGACATACATGACAAAGAACACATAAAAGTCATGAAACAAGGGGCCTGACTAAAAACCAAAACAAAGAAACACATGGACAAGACTGGGAAGTAAACACCACAAGCACATGGACAGGACTGGGAGGGGCCAATCGTGACAGTAGCCCGCCCCCCCCAAAGGTGCACACTCTGAGGCACGCCAAACAAAACACAACAGAACAAAACCAAACAGACACAAGGGACCAAAAACAAAGACAGAACCAAACTGGACAGTGACAGGCGGAACAGGCATAGGACCAGACACAGGACACAGAACAGACACAGGAACAGAAGCAGGAGGAGAACGCGGAACAGGAACCATGGGCACAGAAACGGGCACAGAAGCGGAAATGGGAGCAGAAGCCAAAGGTACAGAAACAGGAGACACAACGCCAGACACAGGAATAGATGAAACAGGAACAGAACGAGGACGAAACACGGAGGGAGGTTGAGGAGGCACAACACAAAATGACGCCGAACGAGAGACGAACGGAGGAACAACAGGACGAGAGTAACAAGAACATAACACAGACCATGCAAGTGACAGGGGAACAGGGACCAAAACTGACACAGACACAGAAACAGACACACAGGGACAGAAACGAAAGGAGAGACAGAAATGGGCACCACCACAGGAACACAAACTGGCACAGACACAACAGAAGGGAACAAGACAACACCAGGGACAGAGGAAGGCAAAAACAAAGGAGAAGGCAAAACAGGAGACACAGAAGGAACAGGAGGCCAATGGGGAACAGCAGAGACGGCAGGAACGGGAGGCCAACAGGGAACAGCAGACACAGGAGGCTCGCTGCGTCCATTGGTGGCTGGTCTTTCTGTAACGTGGGGGAGTGAGGAGGCGGACGCATGTGCTGAGATAAGCGACGTTTATTAAGGGCAAATCCAGGGTCATGGTCAGAACGGTCCAGGTTCATATAGCCAACATGTAGAAATTGCGGGACAGACAAGACAAAGAACACAGAACCTCAAACAAGAATCAAACACTACAAACAACATCTAACGACAATCACCAGAATCAAAACAATTCAAACAAAGACCAGCAACCAGACAGAGCTTAAATACATAAGGGTAAATGAGGGACAGGTGGAAACACAGGTGCAGAAAATCAGGGGTGGAGTCACGAAACAAGGGGCCTGGACTAAAAACCAAAACAAAGAATCACATGGACAGGACTGGGAAGTAAACACCACGAGCACATGGACAGGACTGGGAGGGGCCAATCGTGACACATGTTTTGTGTTTTATATTTTGCAATATGCATTAAACTTAGCAAAATGTCGTATTTACGAGGTTATGAAGTCTCTGTAGAGCATGTGTTCTCTGTGTGTAATTTGAGTGTTTTTTTTTTTAAAGTATTTTGCAATGATGTGGTTTTAGCCATTCTAATTTTAGAACCTGAGCTATCACGCATTTAGAATGCTGTATGTTTGTGAAGAAGAACACAGAAGTATGAGGCACATCTGCAATAAAGAAAGGAACAAAGAATGCTCATGTTTGCCATATGAGAAAATAACAAAAAGAAATAGATTATCATTTATTGTCTTTGGATGGTTATGATTAGGGGCAGAAAGGAGAAATTGGCGACCCAGGCGACCCTGGAGAGAGAGGAGAGAAAGGAGAAATGGGGCTTTCTGGTCCAGCTGTATGTATTCCAACTGAAAACCAGCATTTGGCCTGCACAGAAATACTGATATTTCTACATCAATATTGTTTATGTTTATTAAAGCACTGTTTACATCTTAGGGAATGGACGGGCCAAAGGGAGAGAAGGGAGACAGTCGGCTAGAAGACAATCTGGTCAGTGAAAAAAAGTGAAGTACTCATGTTCAAAGCATGCCGTTATGTGATGAGCAGTGTTTGAACTTTTTTTTTTTTTAACTTTGTCTCCAGGTTCAAATGATTTCTCAACCAGGACCACCAGGGCCTCCAGGTCCCAGAGGACCTCCAGGATTCATGGTAAGTTACGTGACATAGGATTGGTTTCTCAAACACTAATTAAGCCTAAACTTGTTCAGATTTTTAATGAGACGGCACCAATTTAGTTGTGGTCTTGGCTTGATCCATATCTGACAAATCAATGTTTAATTTAGTTACTTTTTATTTTACTGTAATTCACTGTATGGATGATATATGTTGTATGTTATTAGCGATGGAGTGCAGAGATACAGTACTGTATCAGTCCAGCCCTCAATTACTTAATGTCTAGTCAAAACTGCCAAGTTATTAATATTTCAAGAGATATTCATGAGCAGATACAATGAACAGGCATAACATTATGACCACCTCCTTGTTTTTACGCTAATTGTCCATTTTATGAGCTCCACTTACTGTATAGCTGCACTTTGTAGTTCTACAGTTACAGACTGTAGTCCATCTGTCTATCTGCATACTTTGTTAACTCCCTTTTACCCTGTTCTTCAGTGGTCAGGACCCCCATTGACCCTCTTAGAGTAGGTACTATTTGGGTGGTGGATCATTCTCAGCACTGCAGTAACACTGATGTGGTGGTGGTGTGTTAGTGTGTGTTGTGCTGGAACAAGTGGATCAGACACAGCAGTGCTGTTGGAGTTTTTAAGCACTGTGTCCACTCACTGTCCACTCTATTAGACACTCCTATCTTGTCAGTCCACCTTGTAGATGTAAAGCCACAATAGCTCATCTGCTGCTGCACAGTTTGTGTTGGTCATCCTCTAGTCCTTCATCAGTGGTCACAGGACGCTGCTCACAGGACACTGTTGGCTGAATATTTTTGGGTATTGTGGGTGGACTATTCTCAGTCCAGCAGTGACACTGAGGTGTTTAAAAACTCCAGTCATAATGTTATGCCTGATCAGTGTATAAGATAATCCATTTGCACAAAGAAGGAGAAAGTCAAAGTTTCCAAAACTGGAGTTCCAAAAATAATTTAAATCTACAGAAAGCATGAAACTCTTAACAACCACCTGCAAGACCTGGTAGGTCAACAAAACTGAGCCCATCAGATAATCAGCACTTAAAGCTTTCATCTTTGAGAGAGAGGAGAAAATCAAGCTGCTTCAGATCTGAAAACATCCTCATGTGTTTCTCTCCATCCTTCCGTTGTGAAGTGTGTTCTGTCAAATTAGATCTTAAGGAATGAAGCCCGTTTGTCAGCTAACCACATTATAAGCAATATTTCTGTCTTTTAGGGTCATCATGGCATGCCTGGTTCAAAAGTAAGTATTGTGATGTTTTATGTCATTTTTCCAAACTAGGTTTTTTTTTGTTTACCCACCTGTGTTCATTGTTAATTCCAACTGTGACAGTTATCACTGATTTATTAGCCTCATCTATTGAGACTAGTAAAGTGTTCATTCATATGCTTCATATTTACCTAAATGTGTCCATGCAGGGTGATCCAGGAGAGAGTATCAAAGGAGAGAAGGGTGACAGTGGTGCCTCAGGAATTCAAGTGAGAGTACAGTCTTTTCTTTTTAATATGTAAGCATGCCGAAACATAAATATGGAAATGTATTGTTAGTGGGAATCAGAAATCGGAAGACATTAGCGAGGCAGGTAAACATCATTACATTTTAATGGAATATTAAAGGAAAACAAAATGTTGTATAAACAAAAGATGCATCACAGCTATTACTGATATTTTAAAGGGTCCTCATGGCCCTCAAGGACCTCCAGGTCCAGCAGGATTGGTTGGTCTTCCAGGCTCCAAAGGTGAAAAAGTAAGTGCAAAACTAATCTCATTAATAATCAAAGACAAAAATACTAGATTTGATTGAATTTGATTAATGGTGTAAATCTACCATTTATGTTATGCAGATTAAATAAGACATCTGTTTTTTTCTCAGGGAAAGCAGGGAGAGCCTGGATTAGATGTAAGTGCTTGAAAACGATGGGCTTTGAGCTTAGTGACTCTGAAGTCTCTTATTGTGCCACACTGACTAATGTGTCCACTGCTCACAGGGGTTTCCTGGCCTGGTAGGAGAAAAAGGAGATACAGGAGAGAAAGGAGAAAAGGTACAGAGCCACGGAGTTATGGTTACCATGATTAACTGAATTAACAATAATAATGATGCGTCAATACAAAGATCAGAACTGTCCATGCTCTCGTCTTTACTGTAGTTCTTTATGGATGTGAAAACTGAACAGTAAATAGCAGGACAAAGAGGCCTTTGAACTTTGGTGTAGGTAAAGAGAGTCATGGATGGTAAAGAAAACAAAGGGTTTCTTAACCAAATCAAGCCTCACCTCTCACTTAAAGCCCCGATAGCCAGGGTTGTTTTGGATGCATTATGAAAAAGACTGATTTGTTTATTTGGGGAAAAAAAAACATTTATGCTTGGAACAATGATAAAGATAAAAGAGCAAGACCAGCAACAAGAGGGATGGACATAGATATATCATATCATGAACTAGACATTTAGAAGCCTAAAGACCCAAATAGAAGACAGGACATTCTGTAGAAACACTGTCTATTCGGTCACTGTCCATTCGGTCCATTCAGGAGTTGAAACCAATTTGATGACACTAAATAGATAATAAGATCACTGTCAGAACAAAAAATACAAACTATCTCCAAAAAGGCGACTTTACGGCAAAAAAAGAAAAAAATTCTTTACTTTCAAAGGAAATTAATTAAGTTTCTACTTGAAATTCTGACACAATGTAAAGAGCAGCTGGTGATTTGAATTATGTCAAAAAATTAAAAAAAAGTTTTGTCCCAGAGCACAATGATAAGAAATGACAGAAACGGCAGAATATTAAATGGACATATTCATTGCATTATTAAAAACTGGATTAGAATGTCTTTCTTGCTCAATTAGTTTGCATATAGTGTAATTAGCCTGCTTTTTGCAGCAATTTTTTTCATTCTAATCTTTTAATTTTTTATTTGATCTTAATTGAACTTCTAATTTTATTTTTAATTTAATGATTTTCTCTTTTAAATCTATTGTTTTAATCTTGTTTTTAATTTTTATTCTCTTTACTCTGTATTTTCTCATTCATAAGGCACTTTGAATAACATATAAACACATAAACAAACTTGCCTTGCCTTATACATGCATTCCACATATAATCTTTCATGTTGTTTTGTTGCAGGGTGACCGCGGCTCTGTGGGGAAGAGGGGGCTGAAGGGGCAGAAAGGAGAGCAGGGTCCGCCTGGGTTAGACCAGCCCTGTCCTGTGGTGCGTGGTCCAGAACTTTTATCTTAAAGTGATAGTTTTACTGTTAAACATGTACAATTTCTTCTTATCTCCAAATGTGGTCAATTATACAAGATATATGTAATTTTTTCTCTATTGGTGACTAGAGAAGAGGAATCCTCGATATTGACCGGTCCGCTGTGAAGACTTTCTGCACTTTTTTGTGGCAGAAAAGTCAAAGATTTTTTAATTTAAATGTGCAGTTTAAACCGTGCTAGGCTACAGGTGAGCTTTTCAGTCAGTGCGTGTTGCTTCATCAACAACAATGAACTGGAGAGGCTTTGAGAAGGTGTCATCTGAACATCCATTTAAGCTTTCAGTTTGTAGAATAGGTGGCTATTAGGTGCTAGCTACATTAGCCTGGTAGCTGTAGAAGAAGCGAGCTTCAGAAACCAAACATGCCTTGAATGATCACCCACATTTCGGGTAATGAGGGAAAAACTGAGAATTAGATTTGACTGGTCAGACACGTTGGTGTTACACAGCTTTATCCCCTATCAGTAAAAACCTCAAAAGCATATATATTTTGTTATGTAACTTCTCCTCTTTACATTCCTTCCTGCTGTTCTTTGCTTCTTTATCCTTTGAATTCTACTCTTTATTTCGTGTGGGTGTGGGTGTGTGAGGATATGCTTGGTTAGCAGTGCTGGTAGTGAGAGTGTGGTATTCTGTATGTATGTGCTCTTGCTGACAGGGTTCTGCTGGATGTAAGAGTCAGCCGGGGGAAAGGGGGCAGTCTCGGCCAGAGCCTCCCTGCCCAGTGGTACTGTACTCCTGCTTGCTCTGTCACTGCACCCCTTGTCCCAGCATGAAGCTCTAGTTGTCCCATTCAACCCCAAATTAGACTGCAGAATATATTGTTTAATTGTTCTTGCAATATTAACCTAAACATCTTCACTAATCATAGTTCCGGATAAGGGTTCCTGAATGTGCTAATTAATCAAGGTTTCCATTAATTTATTTTGGTTAAAATAATGGAATCCAATTTTTGACCATGTCACATTACTGATTCCCCAGTGTGGTATATTATATCATAAAGTGTATAATAATATATAGCAACAGTTGCACTACAGTTACTTCAGTTTGATTGGTTGAAACATGAATCACAAATAACAGCAATTATTGTTCTCACAATAATGGTATCATAGTGATGAGCATCAGTAACAACTTACTTTATATTGCAGCTAATTGTTACTAATTTGCTATAAATACATACAAAAAACAGAACATGGAAATATTAGATAACTTCTTTAATATCTGACCCGCAGCCCTGTTGGTCAGCGGGTCTAAATCAAATTCAGAACCTGTCACTGCCTCTAAAATAAGGTTTTTAGTCAGCTGTGGAACTGAAGAAAATTCTAATTAGCCAAAAATCAACAGAACGAACATAATTCAGCAAACTAGATGGGCTGTGAAATGTTTTACAGACTTACTGAAATAATATTCAGGTTAATCCAGTAAATATAGAAAAGTTGAGCTGAACCTGATATTTGATCAAATGTTCAGGTCTTGTTTCACGGAAGTTATATTTTACAAGCTCATGTTGTCACGAATGACATCACAGCTGTGATGTTCTAATTGCCTAGAGGGTTCAATATTGCTCAAATACTTGCAATATTACTAACACCAATATTGTCTCAATATTTCCAGTATGTTGAGAAATAATGCAGCATGCCAAGCTAACTGTGCCTTTCACAGCTCAAAATGAATAATTATTTTGGAGTTTCCTCATGTAAATGTGACCCCGCCTAATCTGATATACAATCTATTAGGAATGACAATGAGTATGTAATGGGAGTAATTGATCAATTCTGCTCTAGTTTAGTACTTTATCTCTAGTTATATGTAGATGTCTGTGATGTGATGTCTGCGCCACCATGAGCTGCTGTGGATCTTTCCTTTTCTTTTTCTTACCTTTTGCTAACTTTTTGATTTTCTGAAACTCTAAAATATATTCATGGACTTGGATAGGTATAGGGTAAACATAAAAATACGTCTCCTAAATGGTTCTTGGATGTAAAGTTCTAGGGTAAAATTGACATTGGCATCTTTATTTTCATTATGTCTGTTGTGTAATTAGATATATTCTTGCAGAGCAACAGAATTTATAGCTACACACCATCAGTTGATAGTTCACTATTTGACTAGTGATTAAAGTGTGAACAGAATATCTGTCGTGAAAATTATATTGAAGGGGTGTGTATATGTTAAAAACATACATTCTGCAACTCTTCAGGTGCAGTGTTTCAGTCACACAGTTAGCTTAGTTAGAGACCACCTGCTCTGTAATGTTATGCTAAAGAGGAATTACAGAGATTTTTCTTTCACATTTCTGCAAAATTCAATCGAAAAAAGTCTGGAGTGGTTTCATGTGAAATGCTTAATTTCAGTGAAACTTGCATGCAACTAGTTGCATGTTGTGAGATGCCTGTAACACAATTTCCATGCAACTTGACAGTTACACAAACAAAGTTGCATACAACACTTTCAGTTACTCTACTAACTGGCCAAATGTTTTGTGATAGCATATCTTTCTCTATATCTATAAACCTGTAATTTGTCTATGTATCTAATGTTCTTTACTATATATTTGAGTTTTAAGCTGATGTGTGAATGTTTTAAAAATGAATTTTTATGTTGCCATTATGGCTGTACTTGATGTCTGGCCAGTTGCTGGATGTTTTACCCAATGCAACTTAAGTGCAATTTAATGTCATGTAGATTTCAAGCAACTAAAGTTGCATGAAAGTTTCACTGTGTAAATCCAGCCTTTCTGACTTAGATTTCTTTACAGTGGTAGTGATGGGAACAAGGGTTCACCACACAAATATATATATATATATATATATATATATATATATATATATATACACTCACACACACACACACACACACACACACACACACATATATATATATATATATATATATATATATAGTTTCCTATCCATTTAATTTGCATCCAGACAACAACTTTAATATGGTTTTACAGTATGTTTTACAGCAGTTTTCATTATATTTGTTCTGTTTGCTTGTGTTGTGTTCAAGAGCATGAGATTACTGTGCTTTTAGCTGTAGACTTCTGAGACACAGACTTCCTTTTAATCATGTTCATATATGTCATTATCAGGGTCCAGATGGGCTTCCTATAGCAGGCTGCTGGCACAAGGTAAGTAAGCATTTAGAAAGCATTTATTATCACTTTGTGAGCGTGTTAGTTTTTTACTTTAATAATGAGAGATTGTACCTAAATGGATAATAAAAATGCATGGAGTGCTTTAAATGATGTGAAATATCAGCTGAAAGTGAATTCCACCATTTTTTAAATTTCTGAATTAAAATCATTAAAATGTAAACAAAGTAATTTACAGAAGTTTGGCTAAAAATAAGCCATTCTAAAGAACCTTACCAAGTCACAATTGTTCACTGCATCTGAAGTGGTTAATGCCTCTAAAAGCTCCCTAAAACCCAAAGCATTAATAGGATATTAATAACCTCAATATATACAAAATTGTCCCTGAAATTTACAGTTGTGAGAGTATTTATGTTTGTTTTCATGCTGCTGTTTTTTTAAAATATAGTTTTGATTTCATCTGAAGTTAGGAAAATTCATCTTGTTTTCAATATTTAAACAAAGAACTTTACTCAAACAACGCTGCTACATGTTTTCACGTGTTTTAGTCCAGTTTTAGTCCAGAGGTGGAGCCTTATTTTAGCCACACCCCTGCATTTCAGAGCACCATGGCCACATGGTGAGCAGTTTGATCTCATTGTTTTGAAGTAAATGTGTCTCAAAATCTGGCTTGTGTTTTTGAGTTCTGCTTAAAATGAGTTAAAATTGTCATTACAGAAACAATCACTACTGAAACATTTGTTAAAGTTTTAGAGACCTTATTACTGTTTTGGTTGTGACAAAATGGAATGTTCAATTATTTACCTTAACGGTAACGTAATTGAGCTAAAGGGTCATTTAAAGCAATTAGATTTTAACCTAAAATAAAAATTAAATTTTAATTTTAAGTCTTAAAATTAACCAGTTTGGTAAAAAATGAACATAAAAACAGAGTGTAGGCTCACTCATCAAATAAAATGGCTATATGGCTATAACTTCTCACCAAACCACTCCAAATGACTTTGTTTACAACTCAGCCACTGAATTAAGCATTTTGAAAAATCGGTGGACTTCCCCTTCAGTACAATATCACAGTACTATTACTCTTGTTTGAAATTTTGGGTGCCTGTCTCTAACATGTGTGTTGTTCTTTTTGCAGTGATGACTAACACGAAGCACCGTGTCTGTACATATTCATATAGTATATATTGCAGATTTGATGCGACCTCCTATTTTTTGAAAGATTTTCTTTTTTTTAATGTAAGATAAGACTTTAATGACCTTCCTCAGCCAAAGAATTACCTACAGTATTCTTTTCTAAATCAGTTTCGGACTAAATGACGGATGCTGCGTTTGCTTTATCTTTTTGCGTATCTGGGACAAATTTGGGTTATGTAATCCAAAAGAATTTGCTGAACTGAATGGACCAACGGAGGAATCTTGCAGTTTGCTTTCTTGCTTCAAGAATGCTGCACGAGCATGTTCAACCGATGCACAGATATCCGGAGGTAAAGCTGCTTGTCTGTTTTTAAAGGACGAAGGGATGCTCCAGAAACTCAAGCGAAAGCGCCTCTCCCAACCTTGACTCTGCGAACGGAGGAGTTAACCGCTCAAATCAGCCACATCTTCACACTGGGAACTGAAGACCGGCAAACTGCCCTCCATCATAAGGGCTAACAGGGACATACCGGGCTCTCATGATCGTCCACATATTCCACTGAGGATGTTTCACACTAGCTGTTCAGTAGCTACAGGAAGGATGACAACCCTGAGATTGGCTTCATTAGCGCAAGCTGACCGTTTGTAACAGTGCCAAAAGGAATGCCTGGCATGGAATTTATATCGAAGAGCTAAATGATTTTGAGGTTTTCTGATGATGTATCAATCATCTCTTGTTGTTTCTCATTTCTACTATTGTTGTTGTGCTTTTTTTCTACTCTCCCTGTGATTTACAACAATCTTCAGTAGGCCTGTCACAACTATTACATCATCACCAGATCACAATTATTTCAGCCAAGTGCAGCTGTTTAAGCTGACCACGATTTTTTTCCACAGCTGTAAACTTCCACAATCATGTGTTTATTTTGTAACTGAAACAAGTGTGTTGAACCAAATACAGTCATTCGTAAAGGTCTGAACACCCTTTAGTGAAATTCTATGTGAAAAGAAATTAAATATAGCGTTTTTTTCTGCAAGCCTTGGGGCATTACTGAATTTAACATGCTGGAAAAAATAAAACATACATTTTTTGTTTTTTAAACTCAGCAAATAAACAGTAATTGTGCAGGATCATGTGCGGGAGTGTGTTCTCTGTAGAGGATGTGTTTTAATATATTATGATACAATCTATATTATTACTGTGTATTATTTTCAACATAAAATGTAACTTGACCAGGGTGCTCAAACTTTTACAGATGACTGTACATGTAAATGAAAGAAAACAGAAAATGCATTTATAGACTCTTCATAGGTCTTACACTAACAACAAAAACATTTGACTGGTGCTACAACACCTTTAGAGGGCAGCAGTGAGTAATGTTTATTTGATGTTTGGTTATAACACATTTAGATGACAGTAGTGAGTAGCATTTGTTTATTTGATGTTTATTATTAATGCCTATAGAGGGCCGAGGCGAGTAATATTTGTTTCTTTGATGTTTATTAATAACACCTTTAGAGGGCAGCAGTGAGTAATGTTTATTTGATTTTTGTTAATGCCTTTAGAGGGAGGCGGTGAGTAATGTTTGTTTATTTGATGTTTGCTAATACCAGAGCCAGTTTATGAGGATCCTGGCCACTTCCTATTTCTCCTGTTACATCAAAAACAGGACTGCTAAACAGCAGAATGAGCCCACGAGGGAGTACTCAATGAATGGGAGTGAATGGAGCTCAACGGCTAAAAACGAACAGTTAAAATAGTTTCTAATCACTCGCCCAGAACTTTCCTTTACTTTTAGAAAGTAAAAAAGCAAAGAAAACTCGCCTATATCTTTCCTTTATCTACAGCAAACAGGTTTTGGGCAGCATAAGGTGGGAATTACTGCTAGTGAGTGCTGATTGGTTGGCGAGCGGAGCTGTTCACGCTCACTGACTTCATGGACCTACATGAGGTCCCGTTTTAAACTCCTATAGCTGGAGTTGAAAAGCTCTTAAAAATATATAGCAGTATTGAAATATTTTATAACTTTCACTGTTCAGGTAATGAATGTACTTTACATTAAACATGTTTAAGCATTTATGAACTATGATTTTGCTCAAATGCTCCTCATCAACCCATTCATTTTGGACTCACTCTGGAGCACCCTCTAGTGTTTGAGAAAGACATTGCAGAGTGGTAATTCTACTCTCAACAAGTTCTCTGTTAATACACCTTTGAGGGCAGCAGTGAGAAATATTTGTTTATTTGATGTTTGTTAATAACACCTTTCGAGGGCGGCGGTGAATACTATTTGTTAAAAACACCTCTAGAGGGCGGCGGTGAGAATGTTTGTTTATTGGCGTTTGTGCTGTTTCTCTCGTCAGTTGCGAGCTACTAAATATCAACAGCTAGGGAAGCAAGACAGGCCACTGTAGGCTTATGCATTAACAGTTGCATACAGTGAACAAAAGAAGACAATTGAATTTTAATTGCAGCTAGCTATATGGCATTTAATTGTCGGCTAAAATTTCAAGATGTTCGACAGGCCTATTTTCAACAGCTTTTTCCCTATATTTTTATACCTGGTGACACATTTACATGGTAAGAGTACACAGTGGTTCATAAAATGATGGAACATTTGAGGGAGATTAGTGTGTTACTGTATTTTTTAAGATATGTAAACTAATAGATTGTATTATATTCTGTTGGCATTCTTTTGTTGAGATATTTTGTATGCTATATCCAATTACTGTCATTTGATTTAAATATCACATTCAAATTTGGTTTTCTGCTCTTTTATTAATGGCCTTTTGAAAATGAAAACTTGGTGAAAGTACAAATGTGAAAGAAATGTTTTAAGGCCTTGATCACAGTTAGCCACAGGAGCATCTTTCTTATCTGTATGAATTCCTTCAAGCCCTTTCTTCAGGTTCAGAGCTCACAGAAGTGTTGGGAAAGCCTCTTTGCTCATCTCTGAGTTATGGAGCGCGACTTCCCAGAAAGGAAAGTGTGTGCAAGTCTTGCAGTATGAAGCAGCCAAGTTACCTCCAAGTTATTCATACTGACATACGAGCACACCTGTATTAGTTTTTACACACCTGTCATATTTGCTTTAGATTTTTACATCTAATTAAGAAAGAATGTACACAAAGCCATATCTTTTCATTTAGCAGACAATTATATTGATTGATATTAACAATGTAAATGATTGTCACAACACAACATGAAGTAACAATATAAAACGGCTGGAAAGAATCTTGTAAACTTTACTGTAAAGCTTGCTTTTTTTTTTTCCTCCGCTTCAGTTTTCATCAACATTGGGAATTTCTTATGGTATCATTTTGAGAAATGTTGCTGCTGAACGTTGTATTTGTATTTATCGTTGAGATTTATTTGAGAAGTAAGAAATAACTCTCTCAGCGACTGCTTGACATCAATTATGCTTCTCATGATGCGTTTTATAAAATAAATGTATAGTTTGTAAAAAGTAAACAGTGCACTGGTATTTTTGATGACTGCCTTTTACAGGAACTGTGTTCATTTAAAATGAAGTAAATTAGATCAAACAAAGTTGACATGAGCGACCCAGTCAGTTTAGACAGTACTGGCTTCTGGCATTGAAAATCATTTAAAACAGGCCATTTTAACCTTGTTAGTTCACACTCTGGTCAGATTAAGAGCAATTCATTATTCTGTAAATTCTTATTTCAACTTTTGTAAGGCTTTGAAAATAATTTTAACCAATATCATGTTTCACTTCCCCTCCCATTAATCATCAAGCAAGTGCAAGCATGTTTTTTTAATTTAAAGTGAACCATACCTCACTAATAAAAGCAGACTTTTTTGAGTTTCTTAGTTATGTAAAGCTGAGTTTTTGATCCAGTTACAAGGTATAGATATAATGTTCCAGGTGGTTGCTTGGATGCAAGCTCACGGAAGTGTACATGTAAGAGGTATAAGGCTAGACCCAAATATTCAATTATTGAGTGGGTATCCGGAACGGGTAAGTTTTCCTCTTTTAACTCTGGGATTCGGATTTTTTTTTAACCAAATGTAGGCCATCAATAAATGCATCCTGCAAAACACAGTAACAGTCACAATTCTTGGGAAAAACTTAGATGAATCGAAGTTTCAATCCATGGAGCAGGTTTTTTTGGGGGTTTTATTTTATTTTGCTGGAAACGGCACCAAACCCAGCGAGCATAAACCCAGTCGCTCCAGCACTAAAAGCTAACACAGCCCCCTGCTCAGTCCAGAAAACCCACCACTCCACCCCCACACTGGCTCTTTACTATAAAAGGTCCCTGTATGAATAACCCTGAAATAGTCCAACATAAACATTTCTTCTCTTCAAAAACTGGCCTACTCACAGCACAGTGTGGCGACATGACAATGTTTTGTCAACGCATTCTTGCGCCATATTTCTAATTTTTAATTGCACTGTTAAAATGTGGAACTTAACATCATTTCTGCTCGGGCGCTTAACATCCTGATAAGCAGTGAATGTCACGTTAATGCAGTGCTAGACCTCATATATACCTACTAGGGCCGTGGGCTGCAATGCATGTACCTCCGGTTAGACCACCTCTGTGAAATGCTGGTTAACCCTTGCGACCACTGTGCTGTTACACCCCCTTGCCCGCCGCTAAGAGAGGCTAGCGGGCCTGACACATGGAGCAAAGCTGCGCTGTGAGTGCAGCAGTGCTCTACGAGTGAGTGGAGAAACAATAATGTAGCCTACAGCACAGAATAATAGGAAGAGCTTTGTCAAGTCAACTTAAATCATAAATCATTGTTTTATCCACTATTATTTCGATCAAATATATAAAATGAATCAAAAGAAAATAAGTTTGGATTAATGTGATGCTTTTATTGCAAATAAAACTTTATTTTAAGCATCATACTCAAATTGAGCAGCTGCACAGCAGAAAAAAAATATATACAGTACAATACATAAAATGTGTTAATGTACAAACTGGAATGCAAAAGCGACATCACTAGTATTAAAATTCTATCAGTGGATAACAAATGATAAAATTCACCACTACAAAAAGGTCTAATGGGGTATCAAACTATCTGCAAGAGTTACACAAGGATTATGAAAGATTTGCAACTGCAAACAAACAGTGATCAATGAAGTGTCTATAAAATTGTGTAGGGAGCATGAAGAGTACAAGTGGTTAAAAACGGAGTTGGCATAAAATGGTGCAAAATGTAGTGACGGCAATGTAGTGCTTCAACCATGTCGATACATACTGTGCAATGATTTTGCTTATGGACTGGGGGACTATGGGACACAAACACCTCAATCTCATGCATTCTTAAACCGAAAAAAAAGATCCTGTTAAGACAGAGCAAAACGTTAAATGAATGTAGTAATGCTATCATTACACACATCACAAAACTAGCACTTAAATGGCAAAAACCTGTTCCAGCAGTATGTCTACCAAAAACAATACAAGGGAAACCTTACCGAATTTCAAGTACCCAAGTGTAGAAAGACCTGATTACTTTGACCCATAAAACAAGCCAATGATCAGTAATAATGTCCTTAAATGTCTCACTCTGCTGAGACTTAAGACTATCAAAGCTAAAACAAGTGTTTGGATTTGAATGGACTCACTATTCAAACAGAACTATCCCTCATATTGTTGGAAGCCTACTGTTGAATCAAGTTACTTGTGCACCATTGAAATACCTTGCTCAAAGTGGTCTGTCTTGAGTGGCACAATAACATTTTCATCACATTCAGAAATGGCAGACGTTATCTTTCACAGGTTTGAAAATCAGCTTCACCTACCAAAGCCATAACCTACATCTTAACATCTTCTGGTATGGAAGGAATGTCACTATAACCACTCAATTCAAAGTCACAACAATCAACTTCAGAAAATAAAGCACTGAGAATTACATCAGGGCTACATGTTGTGAAATTTGTCTCAAATGTTTCTACCAGCTTTAATTTGAACAGTGACGTTTGGCACCACAAAGTGGTCAATGTACACGGAATACATGGGTGTTTGTGTGTGTGTGTATAATGTACTTGTGCGCAAATGGACGTCTAATTTGTGTGCCTGTCTGAATGCTGCTAATATGACCCTTTGTATGCTTGGTGGGGGAAGAGGACTAGAAGGGGTTCCAGAGCGAGTATGTGGATTATGTGGACATTTGCAGGTGACCTGAGGGCAGGAGAAGGCGGATGTAGACGTCAGAAGCCTGATGGGGTGAGAATGTTCATATCTCGGTGCTTGAGTTTGTGGGGGGCTGGTTTTTTCCCCTCCACAGCTGCTACATCCACCTTGGCAGACTTTAAGTTGGCTGGATCTTCAACCATGAGGTTTACTTGGGTCTTGATACCATCCAGAGTTGTTGACTTCTGAACTCCGAAATACGACTGCAGACTGAATCCCCCTGAGAACAGGCGTATAGTAAGGATTAATAGATAAGACAGTCAATGTTTTTCAGCAAGACACCAACTGAATATGACAAATACATAACTATAAAAAAAATTATTCTTTTTTTAAATACTATATTGAAAACGAGGTTTCTTCCACTATGTACAGCAGACGCCCCTTGTCAAATCTGTTTTTTTGATCAAAAGTTTTGTTGATCTTTCAAGTGAAAATAAGCACACATCCTGTACAGCAGGGGTTCTCAATCTTAGTGCTGGTGACCCACCACTATGCATTGTTGTGATTGGTCTCAGTGAGCACACCTGGTACAGCTCATTAACAAATTGACAAGAACCTAATTGGCTGGGTGAGCTGTGTAAAGTAGGGAAACTACAAAGATGTGCAGAGCAAAGGCCTCGTCAGGACTGGGATTGGGAACCCCTGCTCTACAGAAAGCTATTGCTGCACATTTTGGGCCTGTTTACATCTTCAGCATGGGTTCTCATGATAAGATCACGTTCAGATTTTACCTGACTGCTTGACTACATGTAAACACGCCCAAGCATGCATTGCGAGCAGACTACAATCAAACCACCTTTGGAGATGGTCAGATACATCTTTCGGTTACATTCGGTTACTCAGCTGTGTAAACTGAACACATTTTGTTATCTGTACAGGCACGTTAGTTAAAAGGGTAAATGGAAACTGGTCAAAGTATATCACTGGACATTCTACAGCAGAATGTAATCTGAAAAAGTTTTTTTTTTTTTTAAACACAATTACTGCTTATTTACTGAATTTAACTTATTTTTACCCCAAATATGTTAAACAAATAAACAGAAACTAAGCACCAAAATCTTTTTAGAAAAATGCCTCATTTAAGTTTCTTCCCTGAACTTATTTTCACTTCTTTTCGATCAACACAACTTGATTAGACCAAGGGTGTCCAATCTTTTGCTTACAGGTGTACGTCTTAGCCTAAAAGAAGTGGATTCATTTTTGTAAGTGCTTCACTACCTGCATGAAATCACTCGTTATACTGTTAATTCATTATTTTAAATACATTAACTTTTACTAAAAATTATTACTAACATCAAAAGGTAATTTTACATGTTTTAATTCAGTGTTTCAAGTATCTGGGAACAATAACAAAATATTAAATAACACTGTAATTATTCCTTTACAATCATCTAAGCCATCATCAAGATTTAATCACTTTTGAAAGCAAATAATCTCTGGATATCAATTTTATTGGAACTTTATCATTACAGAATCACCTACAGCTCTGTTATTCGCTCTGGAATAAAATTTTAGTTCTACAGCCTCTGATTAATATTTGAAACAAAGTTGCACAAGACTATTATACTGGAATTATTATTTATTTATTTATTTTTACATTTATCTGCAAACAAATTGGACATATATATTTTAATATAGTGTTGAAGGACCCCCCCCCTTTACATTAAATGTAAGTATAATACTATGTACCACGTTTCACATATTTTTAACTGAGAGGACGAACTCACAATTATAATATAATAGCTGCCTATGTTAAAATTGAAAGAACATGAGAATTGTCACCAGGATTGCTGGAGTCAGACCCCGGGTCCGTGGGGGATTTCTGCACGACGGGACGCACCCCAAAAAGGCTCCATCGATCCAATCCACGTCCTCCACCTTCATTGCCACCCATGACTGTTGATGTCACTGTTGATGTCAGATACAATGTAGCACAGGACTCCGGCTAAAAGAGATCCTGTTACAGAGAAAAATACAGAATAATTTCTCTCTCGTTCAGCTAAAGTGCATCAGAATGACGTTCTGTAGACTCGGGCCAGACTGAGCAACTGCCTTTCACTTTAAAACATGACTGCAACAGCAGCTAGACAGTACAAAATATACAGAACATCACTTCTTTAGAATGTTTTGGTGAAAAAGAAGTGCTACCTCTCCATTACTGAACTTTTAGTAATGTTTTATCAGGAACTTGTGGAGCCATCAACTACTTCACTGCCTCTTTTAAACCCTGCACCTCACTACCAAGCAGTTAGTGGGTGGGGTGGCACACAGTTTGTGTGATAAGCTGCAGTCTTAGGCCCAATTTACACCAGGCATTAACATGAATCCGGGGGAAGAACTAACATTAACAATATACAATAGGTCTTAAAGACATGATACGATCACAGTGGAGATGAAATCAGCTGCACATTAATTTGTTCAAATGTTCGGTTAGTAATCCATGCGTTCTAAACTGCTGCACTGATATGAGCAAGGACTCCCTCTGGAACTTTCTGTCTAACAGAAAACGCAGTGAGAGACTGACATTGCAAACATGCATGGTCCCCTTCCTTCAGCCACAAAACTCAATGTTATGTGATTTGCAATGCAAAAATCAACACTAGGCCTTTTAAACCACTTAACAACGTGTGGACCTTCACTTTAATTCTTCACTCTCATATCGACCTAAATTACATGTGGGTTTCATATAAATTACTAATCTCACAGTACGCAGTAAACAGTTCAAAGTAGTTTTTCTCAAGACTGGCTACTAAATAAAAAGCCTACAATTAAGGTGTTTAACAAAGAAAAGGAAAATGACTTAATTATTTATTTACTCTCAAGCATTACATTCCGCACAAGTGCAAATAATTCAAAACTTTCAGGAACTCAAGTCAAATAATTGCTGTAAACAAAAACGACGAGTCTCACCTGGGATTGAACTTTGGGGGATTTGGGGAACGAGACAGAGGTGAAAGGTGCTGATGTTAGAAGCCAGTCCTCAAAGTCCCCAATAATCATCTTCAACTTCTAAAAAAAACAAAAGTAAGAAAAACAGTCAAATCACATTCACTGAACTTCTAGAAATCTCACAATGCCTCACTAAAAACGAAATGCATAAGCATAAAAAGACAAACATAAAAATGTGCACTTGATTTTGCTGAAACACGCCACATTTAAGCTAAAAAAAGAGCAACTAAAAGTGTATTTTGACTGGAGTGCTCACACTTTTGCACACGACTGTACATAACATATACTGTGAATCAGCTTAACATTCTGAATCAGCTTAATATTTACAGTTAAACTTGGATAAAGGGGACCTAAATATCTGAACAATTAGATCAGTAATCAGCCAAAAAACTTAAATCAATAAATGAAATAAACTGATTGTCAAGGCTAAGTTTATAAACTTAATGCAATGTAACGTAAGGACTAAAGAAATTAACCTTCGGCTACCTGTCTAACTAAAAAAAAGGCTAAAGGGGAATGCCACCAATATTTTTAAAATTTGCACAATTTCTTCACTGTGATGTGAAAGTCAGAACTGGATGCAAAATGGTTAACTATAGAAAAACGCATAGACTCAGATTTCTTTACAGTTATGAATCGCCATGTCAACAACACAAATATAGCCATTTTATTTACTATCCGTCTTAGCTTTTATATCAAATGTTGACGATGGTGGTCAATCTGAAAAAATACGTCTTCTTCATGAACAAATTTGCCTTATTTAGGCCTGCTTGTACCTCTCCGCAGTCAACCTTCACCACAAATCCACAGTAAAGCACTCACTCAGGCAGACACCAGGCAGCGTATTCATAACCATTTAGCATAATTACTTTCTGTGAGGGGCATAGAGCTTATAAGCTACTGTCTGGTTACTATCCCCACCACTGCGAACAATTCTGACCGAGCAAGGTTAGAACGGAGCATTGCACAATAAACCGCTCTGGATCGCTGTTTACATCTTTAAGTCTAAATCACTCAGAAATTCTGAAAATATGGTGGCATTCCCCTTTCACGTAACATTACATGCGGTCTGCTAACTACTAAGCAGGAATCGTACGCAGTAACAGTTTAAGTAATAGTTAACTAGTATGCATTAATAGTTAAATAGGCTGATATTTAACATTAATTGTTTGTTTGTATACTTTAGTATTTGTGCACTTCGGTTAAGGTATGATAGAAAACTGAAAGCAAGTGATGCCGACGTTGCTGTGTTATCTCAGGGCTGGCAGCAGGAGCCCGGTCCTCCATATCTAGCTAACGTTATCGCGAGGCACAAGTTGGCGACCTTTTCGACAGCTTCTGTTCGAATTTTCCCGTTACACCTTAAATAATGCAATAGTTAGCACCTCGGGCGTTATATTGCTAACTAACTGCTGCACCATTTAAGGTGGAACGTGGAAATTCGAACTGGAAGCCAACTGCCGAGCAGGGCAGCTTTACGTAAACAGGGCCCGATCAGCCCGACAAGGCAGCACAGCTTACCTTTTAAACTGCAGATTTCTGTTACGGTCCATCCCAAACGGGTCTTTTATTCTGTCCATGTTTCAAATCTATTCTTTCGTTATCGATCAAGTTAAGTCCACTTGCCCTATTTCTAAATGATCTGCCGTTGTTTTTGAACTGCCCGAGACCTCTCACTGCTGGACACACTGCAAACTGGCTCAAACTGGTTCACTTCCTCTTAGCGCTGCACTCGCTTTCAAAGTAAAAGCCCTATATAGCAACTTTTAAATTGATATTTTACGATTCATATTCACATGTATTTACTTAGATTAATATTTTAGTCTAATACCTGTTTTTCATGTGTTATCAATATCAAAATGTTTATGGCAAGAATGTGTTGGGTGTTTCGTCTGGTCAGAGGAAAGAAGACAAGGAAAGTTGGTGGTGGAATGAGGAAGTCCAGGAGAGTATTCAGAAGAAGAGTGTGGATATGGTATGTGATATGATATGTAGGTATGGAGATGTTTAGGAGAGAAGGCAGTGGACTTTTTAACCAGGTTGTTTAACAAAATCCTGGAGAGTGAGAGGATGCCTGATGAGTGGAGAAGAAGTGTACTGGTCCCCCATTTAAGAACAAGGGTGATGTGCAGAGCTGCAGTAACTACAGAGGTATAAGGTTGATGAGCCACACCATGAAGGTATGGGAAAGAGTTGTTGAAGCAAGGCTAAGGCGAGAGGTCCAGATCAGTGAGCAGCAGTTTGGTTTCATGCCCAGAAAGAGTACCACAGATTCAATATTTACATTGAGAGTGTTGGTGGAGAAGTACAGAGAAGGTCAGAAGGAGCTACAATGTGTTTTGTGGATCTAGAGAAGGCATATGATAGGGTGCCAAGACAGGAACTGTGGTACTGTATGAGGAAGTCAGGTGTAGCTGAAAAGTATGTTAGGGTGGTGCAGGACATGTATGAGGATAGTGAGACAGTGGTGAGGTGTGCAGTTGGAGTGACAAATGGTTTCAAGGTGAAGGTAGGGTTACATCAGGGATCAGCTTTGAGCCCCTTCTTATTTGCAATGGTGATGGACAGGTTGACAGATGAGGTCAGGCAGGAGGCTCCATGGACCATGATGTTTGCAGATGACATTGTAATCTGTGGTGAGAGTAGAGAGCAGGTGGAAGAGAATCTGGAGAGGTGGAGGTTTGCACTGGAGAGGAGAGGAATGAAGGACAGTAGAGATAAGACGGAATACATGTGTGTGAATGAGAGGGAGGCAGGTGGAAAGGTGAAGATGCAAGGAGTAGAGGTCATAAAGGTGGATGACTTCAAATATCTTGGGTCAACCATCCAGAGCAATGGACAGTGCAAAAAAGAGGTGGGGAAGAGGGTGCAGGCAGGATGGAGTGGGTGGAGACGGATGTCAGGGCTGATGTGTGACAGAAGGATAGCAGCAAGAGTGAAAGGGAAGGTTTACAAGACAGTAGTCCGTCCTGCTATGATGGATGGTTTGGAGACTGTGGCTCTGTCTAAAAGACAGGAGGCTGAGCTGGAGGTGGCGCAGATGAAGATGCTGAGATTTTCGTTGGGAGTAACAAGGATGGACAAGATTAGAAATGAGCAGATCAGAGGGACAGTGAAGGTGGAGCAGTTTGGAGATAAAGCCAGAGAGGCCAGGTTGAGATGGTTTGGACATGTGTTGAGGAGGAATAGTGGATATATTGGGCAAAGAATGTTGGAGATGGAGCTGCCGGGTAGGAGCAGAAGAGGTAGACCTCAGAGAAGGTTTATGGACATGTGGTGAAGGTGGACATGGAGATGGTTGGTGTGAAAGTAGAGGAGGCAATGGATAAGGCAAGATGGAGGCAGATGATCCACTGTGGCGACCCCTAAAGGGAGCAGCCGAAAGAAGAAGAAGAAGACACATTATTATAATGTGCACATAATTTTGATTTACTTTGTTTTATTCATATTTATGCTTTTAAATTTTGTTTATTTAGTCTGTATGAGAATTGCTTTCATGACCTGGTCTGGGAATAGCTTTTTTTTCTTGAACTAGTTATATAAACACTAAATTTAATTTAATGAAAGGTACAAACTGTACTTTGTAATCTGTATATCTATTATTTATTTAATTCAATATAATAAACTTGGTTGTAGGTATTCAGAGTTTTTCATTACTGATTTTTTAATGAATGGTTCTTATTCATCTGCACGAGCACTACTGATTAAAATAGTTTTATTGACCTATACAAATGTATTTTATGTATGTTCGCATGTATGTACATGTCCAAAAGTTTGTAGACATTCATTCTTTGTTTCTTTGAAATCAAGAGTGGTTGTCCATTTATTTCTGTAGTAACAGGATCTACTCTTCTGTGAAGGTTTTACGCTAGATGTTGAAACATTGCTGTGAGGATGTGATTGCAATCAGCCACAAGAGTATTAGAGAGGTCAGGTACTGATGTTGGATAATCAGTTCTGGATCATGCCAACTCATCCTGAAAGTAATGGATGGAGCTCCTTCACTCCAGAGAACACAGTTCCACCACTCCACAGCCCAATGCTGGGGGGCTTTATGCCCCTCTAGCTAATACTTGACAATGAGCATGGTTAGCTTAGGTTCATGCTTAGTGCTGCTCCCATTTTACTGTCAGTGCTTTTCTCTAGAAATTATACTGTAGAAATATACAAGCTGTGAGCACCTGACAAACATATGTGTCAGCTGGAGAACAAGAACTTAAGGAGTTGAATTCAGTGTTAATTGGAAACAAGCTGATCTCTGCAGGCAGAGGGCCTGAGCTTGACACTCATTTGGAAGTTAATGCTGAAGTGGAATACAAAACTCAAGGAGCTTTTTGGTGAAATCACCAGCAGAGGGAGCTTTTCAACTCCATAGAGGTGAAGTGAATGCTCTTGGTGCCCACTGTCGTCTCTCCTAGCCACAAACAAATCTCATTGGGGGAATTGGGGCGTGAGAGACAGCTTGCTGGATCCGCACTCTGCAGACATCACACACATATAACCGTACAGATCCACAAACAACAACAAGTTCTTCTAGCTACAGATGTATATCAACACGCTGATCTAAGTGAGGATCTCTTGCTCGTGTGTGTTTGAGAATAGCCCTTGTGTCCTTATAGACAAACATCAGCATAAGCATGGATGCTCATATCCACAAATTCAAATTCACAGGTGTTCTGCTCATATGAATGCATGCCTCGGATGGATTTGGTAACATCATTTAGGATTAGGATTATCTTCAGAAGACACCATAGCTAGCCAAGTTGATTATTCTTGCATACATATGTATTCGGTTAAATTCAATTGAAATTCAGATGAAAAGAGGGCTGCAGCTTCACCAAAAATGGCAGAAGGAGGAAAACATACTTGGTGTAAGTGTAGAGAGAGACAGAGAAGAGTCAGCATATGCAGAACCTAATATCTCCAAAATGGTAACTTTACAGGAGAAGGAAAAAAAACACTTTATTTTTAATGTAAGTCAATGGAACCAGACGTCTTTCCAAGTCATTTTGGGCCATTTATTTTGGACCATTCATCATTAAATTCATTTACAACGTAAAGGCCAACAAGCATTTTCAAATTATGTCAAAAACTGAAAAATGACAAAAATGGAGATACAAGGTTTTGTTCTGACAACAGCGATATATACTTTTTTGGAATAGGGTGTATATATATATATATATATACACACACAAACACAAACACACACACACACACATATATGTATGTACTTTTTTGAAAGTTAGGACGCTGCACAAAATGTAAATAAAAAATGAAAAAAATTGAAAATCATTTAAATCCTATATTTAAAAATGGTACATACAACAATCAAATGTTGAAACTGAGAAATTTTATTGTTTTTTTTTTTTAATATGTGCCCATTTTGAATAAGATGTCAACGACTCTGTAACCATTTGGGATCTGAGGAAAGGTTTGAAAGTGAAATGTTTTCCATTCTGGTTTGATATAGGATTTCAGCAGCTCATCAGTTCAGGGTCTCCTTTGTAGTTTTTTTTTCATTTCATAATGTGCCAAATGTTATCAGTGGCTGACACGTCTGGACTACAGGCAGGCCAGTTTGGACTCTTTTAATACCGAGCAATACTGTACATGGTGTGTTTTGATATTGACTTGCTGAAATAATCAAGCCCTTCCCTGAAAAAAAAAACATCAAGGCAGCATATATTGCCAAAACATGTATATATCATTCATCATTAATGTCTTCACAGATGTGCATGTCATGAATACCATGTGCACTGATGCACCGCTATACCATCATGAACACTGGCTTTTGAACTGTGTGCTGATAATGAGCTGAGTTACTTTTAGCCCAGATGACACCATGTCCATGATTTCCAAAAGCATTTCTGGATCATATTTATGTACCGTTTCTTCTTTTAACTTGCATTTGTGGATTCAGCGACAAACTGTTGTTTTTTAGAAGTGTTCCTGAGCACATGCACTGATTTCTACTATAGAATCATCTTTACTACAGTGCCGTCTGAGGGCCCAAAGATCATGGCCAGCAAATACTGTTTTTTAGCCTTGTCTCTTGCATACAGAGATTTCTGCAGATTCTCTAAACCCTTTAATGATATTATGTACCATGGATGATGAAAACCCAAAGTTCTTTGCTATTTTATGTTGAAAAACATTTTCTTTAATTCTTGCACTATTTGGTCATGCAGTCTTCTACTCATTGGTGAACCCCTACCAAATGTACATACACTCACTGGCCACTTTATTAGGTACACACTGCTAATCAGCCAATCGCACGGCAGCAACTCAGTGCATTAAGGCATGTAGAGGTGGTCAAGACAACTTGCTGAAGTACGAACCGAGCATCAGAATGGGGAGAAAGGTGATTTAAGTGACTTTGAACATGGTGTGGTTGTTGGTGCCAGACGGGTTTGTGTGAGTATTTCAGAAACTGCTGATCTACTGAGATTTTCACACACAGCCATCTCTAGGGTTTACAGAGAACGGTCCAAAAAAGAGAAAGTATCCAGTGAGCGGCAGTTGTGTGGACGAAAATGCCTTGTTGATGTAAGAGGTCAGAGGAGAATGGGCAGACTGGTTCGAGATGATAGAAAGGCAACAGTAACTCAAATAACCAACCAACATCTCTGAGGAACGTTTCCAACACCTTTTTAAAGAATTAAGGCAGTTCTGAAGGCAAAAGGGGGTCCAACCTTTTACTAGAAAGGTGTACTGACAACAGGTCAGTAATATGATTACAGAAATCTGCAGGGATACTTTTCCACATCTCCAAAGTTTAGTCTTAGAAGTTGGTTGCATTTTCGGCTGATCCACATCACAAAAAGTTTTAGGATAAATTTCCTTTGTTTCTGTCCATGTCCTTTTATCTGTGATGGCTTTTTGGCAGCTAGACATCATTTTAGACCCACAGTTCTCCATTGACTTACTTAATGGGCCATTTTGACTGGAAATTTAAATAACGTACTGTGTGTGGAGCTTCATATTGAGTGTGCTGGGCTGATATATTTAGTAAAACATTGTGAGTGACAGTGCGCATGTGAGTGCATCCAGCAGTCAAACAAAATCAAATTAACAGCCATCTACCCAACACTGATGGCTATTACACTCGGGTCATCAGAGTCAGAGAGAGCGCCGTGTCTGTTTTTGTGTTTAAGTGCTCCGGGGTTCTGCAATCCATAAGCACTTTGTTCTTAAACAGAGCGCGAAGCTGATTCCATTTGAACCTCTTCGTGCACACGCAGACTGTTAAAGCTAGAAGCCTTTCCCCCTGTGAACACCTTCATAAATCCAGCAGCGGGGATTAATTTCTGCATCAGATCGGCCTGTAGCTGGTTAATTAAGTCCATTGAACGTTAATTAAACAACAGTGGTGCTCTCCAAATATTTAAGCGCTCCTTTGATTTCAGCATTTTCATTACCGTTCAGCCTCATTCGCACTGTCCTTTTTCTGTCCTTGAAGCACATTAGAGGCTTCAACACAGGTTACGTGTTGTTTCTCTTGCCCGGCCCCCACGTTCATGACTCTTTTTGGTTTACAGTGCACAGATGGATTTTGGAAATGATTACATATCTGGATCAAATGCAAACTCTGAAATATTTTTAGACATTTTTCCCCCCAGAATTTCTGACATCTTTGACAAATAAAAGACGAAAAAAAGTTTTTGAGCTAAAATCACATTCCATTTTTCTTTGTTCCAAATACATTAAATGGGAACATTTTGAATATATTTTGTCAAATGCAAACAAAGTGGCTCAGACTGGTTTGAAGTGAAATGCTCCAGTGTAGAGAAACTTATAAACTCACAATTGTTCATGGTGATGGTTATAGGAACCGGATGTCTATAGTGTTAGTGCCTTTAAAAGCTCCCTCTCAGAATGTGTTTACATGAAATGTTTACACCCTATATGTTGACTGATGACTAAATATTTTAATTTTAATTTTTAATAGTACCTTCTCTGTGAGGGTCCTAGGGGTCCTGACCACTGAAAAACGGTAAAAGGGGGCTAACAAAGTATCAGAGAAACAGATGGACTACAGTCTGTAACTGTAGAACTACAAAGTGCACCTATATAGTAAGAGGAGATGTTATGCCTGATCGGTGTATAACTAAACATACAAGAACTGAGTGAATGGTATTGAGTTTGCATTAACTGTGTATGTATGTGGTAGACACACAAAATGTACATCAAATAAACAAAATATCCCATTTTCACAGTGTATAAACACCCACAACACTTGCTTTGGCCATATTCAAAGTAAGATACTGGAATACAATGTTTTTAAAGGCTATTCCAAACAGCGAAGTGCATTAGACAAGCATTTTTGCTATTTTCCTACCTTCAAATTTGCTTTTGTATGATGCATTTCTATTTTCAATACATTCTGAAATATATTCTAGTGTCTGGAATGCATTTCAGCATGGACTGCAATGAATTTGATTATAAAAATACATGCCCATGTATTTCTGTTGCATATGGTTCACAATAGGAGAGACTTTAATGTAAAAAAGGTAATAGCTGCATATTTTCTGTTATTAACAACATCCACCACTTCAGAATCCATGCTAGTTCATTCCACTGGAATTATGAGACTGAATAATGTGGTGTTTGCACACGTTGGCCTTCATAGTTGTATAAAAAAAAGATGATTTGAATGCCTTTAATGACGTGCAGACGTCTCTGCGTCTGATTCATAAAACTTGCGCACGATGTGGGAACGAGCGGAGATTTGAGTGCAAATGGTGAACCGGGTTCAGTGCATGAAATCAAGCGCCAGCCTACTTACCAGCAGTTTTAGTAAGGAGCCAATCAGACAACAGCATTGTGATCAAGATTGTGAGTGTAGTCACGTACAGACATGTAACGTAACACGCACAGGCTCAAAATTAAGGATGTGTAGGTCTCAAACGCAAAATCAACATTGTACCGAACTGTATGAATCTCGAACTGTACCATGAGCCCTTCGAGCTTCGAGTACAGCTCGGCTTGACCCGCCATCCTTCAAGGCGCGTGGAAGACAAGCATCGAGAATGTTCTCTGTACTGGCACCCAAGTGGTGGAATGAACTCCCCCTGGCTGTCTGTACAGCAGAGTCTCTTGCTGTAACTGCTGTTCCTTTTTCTCTCTGTATCTACAGTGACTTTTTGTTTCTAGCAGTATCTGAGCTCAGGACTGTCTTTTTCTCTAACCTATTGGTAACTAGCAAAAATACTTTCTCTAGATAGACAAAGCGCTTCTTGTGAGTCTGCTAAATGCTGTAAATGTAAATGTACCGATGACGTGGCGCGCAATTACGCATTTGCACCAGAGAGGTCGCCAAATCCCCAAATCCTACATAGTGTTGCTTTAAACTATTGCACTCGAGCACTCTCACCAGATGTGAGTTAAACCGCACACATGTGCCACTGAGGAAGCAGATGTCTGTAAAATCTGTGCGCCCTCTTTTAACGGCCGCATTTGACCGTATGCAACGCTGCTGAATAAAAGCCGCCTTGTTTTGTGTAAAGACGCAGCTGCGACGTTCCTCCGAGTCTGATCCACTCTACGACCCAACCAGACACGCTCTAGCTAGTGATCTACTACTTAGTGAACTAGGGCTCCATTTGGGACACACCCCGTGCCCGAGTGGCCCCAGCTCTCCACACCACTCCGCCACGCGCACCGCGCGCGTGAAGCCTCCTTCAGTCTGACCGTCAGCTCCGGGGCAGCATGACGCGCGTGCGTCAGCCCAAGCGCTTTTGGAGCCGTTTAAAGCTGCACGAGTAGTTGGGTCCTCCTGAAAAGGCGAGCGCGTCTTGCTTTTTTGACGTCTTCGTGGTTTTTTTTCTCTGGCGCGCGGGATGAAGAGGAGACCCGGGAGCGCGAGGACGGAGCGGGTCGAAGAAGCCGCACCGAGGGAGGTTTGAGAGAGAGAGAGAGAGAGAGAGAGAGAGAGACCACGCTCCACCGCTTTTTCCGGTGTGTCTGATGGCGGCTCGCGCCTCTCCGGGACTCGCGCTGCTCGCGCTCACCGTGGGGGGTAAGTGAGGGGCAAGTGAGGGGCAGTCCGGGAAACGCTGAGAAAGTTCGTTCATTAGCGAGGTGAACTAGGCTCGCGCGCTGCTGCCTGAAGCGGGTTCTCACCCAGGGCTAAACTCTTTAAAGGGAAGGTTGATCAAGGGTTCTTTAGCAAAGGCAGTGGTTCTATGCAGAACCATGGACACTCTGAGAAGCATTTGCATACTTTGATGCCTGGTGGGATGGTTCTTCTAAACAATGGAGAATGTGTTGTGTAAGGTTCTATATAGAACGTTTTTGAAAATGTTCTATAGTCCTGCTGTTGTTGTTAATGTCAAGCTTGTTTCAATAGAAGCTATAGAACCATGAACGCTCAAAGAACCAATCGCATGCTTCAGTGGCTCTTTGCATGATGGAACGGTTCTTCAGATTGATGGAGAATGCGTGGTATGTGGTTCTGTGTAGAACCTTTCTGGAAATCTGCATAGCGCCAAAGCTTGTGTCATTAGAAGGATGCTTTTGGGTGCTATAGAACCATTTTTAAATAGGTTCTATGTAGAGCCATGAACAATCAAAGAACTATTTGCGTGCTTAACTGGTTGTTTACATGGTGGAACCATTCTTCTGACTTTCTGACTGATTGTTCGATATAGAACGTTTCTGAAAATGGTTCTGTGCCGAATCATAACAAGTTCTGATATTGTTATGACGTCAAGCTTCTTTCAAAAGATGAATGCTTTCTTTAGGTGGCTTAGAACCATTTTCAAAAACAGGCTAGAACTATGATGCTTAAATGGTTCCTTGCGTGGTAGAATCGTTCTTCTGATCGATGGAGAATGTGTTTTGCATATGGTTCTATGTAGAACAGCTACGGCATTAAGCTTATTTCAGTAGAAGAATGTGTTTCGGTGCTAAAAAAGGCTCTATATAGAACCATATACAGCACATTCGCCTTATGGTTGTAATAGAACCATTGCCTTTACTAAAGAGCTCTTGAAGGACCATCTTTTTAAATGTGTACAGTGTTGGATTCATCCTGCAACTGTACTGCATATAGAAGCTGCAGCTGGGCAGATGCTGCTGTAGGTGTTACAGGAAGACTGATAGGCTGTTAATGTAGACTGTAAGCAGCTTTCTGAAGAGTACAGTGACAGCGAAAGTGTTCATTTTAGTGCAGATACATTTAAAGACAGTCATGTGTAAAATGACATGCTTTGTTGATTTTCTGACGCATCCTCTGCAGTGAACACACAATTTTTCATGCACAGTTACTGTTTGTTTGCTAAATCTAACATACTGGTGGAACAATAATACAGCATAACATGCGGCCAGGTCAATGTCTCAATTTATTTATTACATTCTTTTTTTCCCCTGTTTGTTAATTCAGCAAATGATCTCCATGTTTGAGCATGTTCTCTGGAGAGAGTGTGTTAACTCTTGTTTATGTAGAATATCAACAGAATGCCATTTAACTAGGGGTGTTCAATTTTTTTCTGTACAACTGTGAACACTGAACACGCTCTGGGTGTAAATACACAAGGTTTAGTTGGTTTTTATACATCAGCCAAGTAAACATATCGGATCTTTCTTCTTCAAGATCTACCAACTTTTAATACGACAGATCCTTAATTGAAGCATTTCACTCTAAACGTAGGCTCAAACTACTCAAACGCTGTACTACCCCATAGGAAGAAATTCACAGAAACGATTCACAATCAATGCAGCATTTTGTGCTGATATTGGCATGTTACTGATACCTGGTGCTGAACTGGTGCCATGTCTAGCTAGCTTCCCTGCCGTAGTTAGTCGCTGCTGTGTTGAATTAGCTCTTGCAGTGTTGAAAGAACACCTACAGTGTTGAGCTCAACTGTGGTGTTGAGTTCACTCTTACCATGAGGTAGTAGATCTTTACAATGTTTAAACAACTGTTGAATTCACTCTTACAGTGTTGAATTAGATCTTTCAGCGTTAAATTCACTTGCATGGTGTTGACTGAACATCCATAGTGTTGCATTAGCTCTTACAGTATTTAATAAACATCTGCACTGTTGCGTAAATGAACACCTACACAACTGAAATAGCTTTCATAGTGTTGAACGAACACCTACAGTGTTGAACTCGCTCTTACAGTATTGAATGAGCACCTAAGGTGCTGAACTCATTCTTACAGTGTTCAGTGAACATCTAGTGTTGGATTACTTCTTGTAGTGTTCAGTTGACTTCTGCAGTGTTGAATTAGCTCTTACAGTGTTAAAATGAACACCTATAGCGTTCATTTAGTTCATGCGTTGAACATTTGCAGTTCTGAGTGAGCTTTTACAGTGTTGAATGCATGCATGCAGTGTTGAAGTAGCTTTTTCATGAACACCCATAGTGTTGAAATCGAACCTTGTTGTTCATTTTTGTTCAGCTGCATGTATATGAACACTTTATCAAATCAAATTTATTTGTATGGCGCTTTTTACAACTGATGTCACAAAGCAGCTTCACAGAATTCCAGAAAAGGCTGTTCTAACAAGAATGTAAAACCCCCAGGTGAGCAAGCCGCAAGGACAGTGGCAAGACTCCCTCAGAGCTGAGGAAGAAACCTTGGGAGGAACCAAGGCTCACAAAGGGGGACCCATCCTCCTCTGGTCAAGCTACCTACAAAGTTATTACACTACTAATATTAATAGTTGTAGTATTAGTATTAGTAGTAGTAATAGCTAGGAGTCTATGAAAACTTCAGTGTAGTTTTACGGGCAGCTAGTCCAAGGTAGGTGGTGGTAGCTGGGGTGTGGGCAGCTGGTCTGAAGTGGGTAGCAGGAGAGTTTGACAGTCAGTCGTCCTTCAGTGTCCAGCCGGACGTGTGGGCAGTCGTATAATCGGAAAAAAGGCAGGGAGATGGAATTAGTTTTATTCTGTTTGCTTGTACGTAAAACAGGGAATGTGAACATTTCCAGAGTGTGGCTAATGACCTTTAGCAGGTGCATTCAGCACTGAGGGTTTTGCTGAGTATATATTTATATGGGAGTCCATTGTGGACAATGTAGCACTTTTTAGGTTTATCTGGTTTGTTACTGCAGAATCTAGCGTCTGGCATATGACCGCATTGAGGCCCCTAAGTGACCTCACCTCAGCATGATGAACACATCCACCTAGTCTGACCTCAGCTTCAGGCAAAACTGATATTTATGGCTGAAAGAATAAGCTGTTGGTCATATTGTTTAATGAAAGTGATTTATACAGCATTACCTCATTATTTGAGACTCCGTAAGGTTAGTATGTTACTAACCGTTTATAAAAGCATGTGTGTGTTTGTGTTTTCACGCGGTAGTAGATTGCATACATGCTTTTTATGGTGCATGTTAAGGGACAGTACTGTGGGGGGAAATACCATATGGACATGCTATTTATTCATATATTCATGTACAGTGTTTGCATGTGTTTAGGTCTCAAGGCGTGATAACATGTTGTAACTATGATTAGATCTTTTGCTCAGTGATTTGGGGCTGCAGAGGGGCTTTTTAGCACACACACACACACACACACACACACACACACACACACACACACACACACACAAACATAGAAATACATGAAGAACGGAAGAGTGCATTTCAGTAAAGATAAAGTAGAACCTAAAATCACTACTTGGGTATGTGCTCTATTTCACCAGAGGAAGATGAAGAGAATATGCACCTTTATGGTTTCGGGAGACTGTAAAATGCTACAGTTCTACTCATTTGTGAGTATGATACTGTTGTATGCCAAAGTTTGAGCAGGCCTGGGCAAGCTATGTTTTTTGGATTTTCCTTCTGATGATCCTCTACAGGAAACAAGCTTGAAAATGGCCGTCGTCTGCTAATCTTAATGCACAGTTTCTCTCGGTTTGCTTAGTTTAACATATTGGGAAAAAAAGAAAACATAAATTGTGCTGTAACTTTTGCACATGCCATATTTCATTTATTTATGCATTCTTTTTAAATGTTATATTCAGTATATAAACAGAAATTGTGTATTAAAAGTTACAGAAGTGTTCTGTAGAGGATAAGTTAAGTTGTTTCCACTTTTATCAATTAAACATACTTTGACCAGGGAGGCGAAACCTTTGCATGCAACTATATGAAGGGGAACGTGGGGCACAACCTAACAGTGCATAATTTAACAGAGACTTTTTACATCGTTAAAGAAGGTCAAACAGAATGAGCTTCCAGCAACATCACCCTAGTTTCCTAGTCCTGGTCTCCTGTCGAAATTCAGAGCGATCCATCATCATTTATAGAAATCTGTGCCAGAGTTTTTTTAGGGCATGTATTTTTACACAATGTGTTACTGAGCTGTTTGTGTAAATCACAAAGTCCAACTGTGAATCACTTTAATCACCATCTTGTTCCGGAGAAAAGCATCTTGGGCTTAAATTCGGACTCTGTACTTTGGGGATAGTTACAACATGGCATTACCACCTTTAGTATACAAAGACAAATGAAGTAAATTTTGAAAACAGGCACTTTCTTCTACTTTATTTGTATTTTTCATATGTTATTATTTTTTTCTTTTAAATAACTATATTAATTAAATTGATATTAACAGCTGGTGCAGCTGTAGTTATTCAGAAATAATGTTCCATATTTTACTTATGTGTGATGTTTTTTATTTTCTGTGCTTCACAAGACAAAAAATACATTTGTCATTGTTTGACACAGACACAGTTATGTATGTGTAACTGTCAATTGGGCCCTCTGCCTGTCTTATAATGCAGTTTGGCTGGAAACACAGAATTATATTGAATTAACTTTGTTTGCACTAATTCATCAGACTTTTCTAGCAAGTGTTAAATTGACCTTCTGTCTGTTACAGTTAACCCACCCATGGGTGCGACAGTGTGTTTTCGGTGGAATTGTACATGAGCGGTAGGTGTATAGGATGTATATATTGCTTGTATAAAAATATGATTATTCCGACTTGAATATTTTTAAATGAAATTTTAAAATTGTTACACTGTCAGTTTGAAACATGAGTGTCTTAACAAAATTGCATTGCTACAGGCAGTATGTTAAAGACATGGTTAAGAAAGCAGATGTAACGTGGCTTTATTTCTAACTAGGCTAACGACAGTAGCTGATGTTGCACAGATTGACGGTGAGGTTTAGTTCATTTTGTTGTTTTGTTTAGTTCATAATTATTAGCTGTTGAAGTTCAAGTTATACTGTGTCCTAAACCACACTGGCAAGTCTGTATGAGCTTAATAAAGAGAAATTTTGCAGACGTCCTTAAAAACAAATTTTGGGTGACTACTGAGTTCCAGTGTTTAGTAAGTTAGGCTCATTGTGGCAAAAGCAAAACTTGGACACCAAACGTGTTGGCTGACAAACTACATCTGTGTGGGCTCTGTGTGGCTTTAATATGGTTAAGCATATTAGAGACTGAATGCCCATGTGAACTTAAGTGTGCTAGTAATTATACATCACTCAGAAATCAATATCTTAAGTACTTCCTTTGAAGAGAGGGGATATCTCTGTTACTGAGAGGCTGGAAGTGAGTCAGACATTTACTCAGGGACTTATTAATCATTTAGAGCATGTGAATATGTAATTTTAAATAAAAAATAAGTATGACTTCATGACAGCTTGTCTTTTTCATTAGAGCACTGGGACTATGTTGGCTGCCTGTGTCTTACTCTGTGGGGTGAAGGGTAGTGCAGAACTCTCCTGAGGCTTTTTATGCCTTATGTAAGCAAGAATGGCTGTGGTGATGCCCCTGTAGTGGTCCAGCCATCTAATTGACTAGAATAAGGGTCAAAGGTCTGGTAAGTAATAATCTCAGACTTTTGCTAGCATAATGAGAAGGCAGTTTCCTCGAGGTGCTGCTGCTGGACTTTGCATATTCAGTTGTGTATGCTAATTCTCATGCGCTACTCACCTCGTTACATGTGACTAGTCCCATGCTGATAATCAGTGATTCAGTATATAACATGCTTGGTGATGTTGTCAACCTTGGAGAAGGTAGAAATGATCAGTCTCATGAATACGTGTATATCTGCAGTCACACACTGCCACAAAAGAAGACTCAACTTTACTTATGAACTTTACTTGTTTAACAAGCAGCTCAGTACATGGCTAATAGGCCAACAGGTAAACCCTGTAATATTCACATAGTTAGGCCTTAAGTTGAAATATTCACTGAATGATCCACAGTAAAGCTGCAAAATACAATGTCAAAAACGCCTGAATGCTGTAACAAACTTTGTTTTTATAGACTTGAATAGACTAGCTGTGTAATATTGAGCACGGTGTGGATGCTAATGCATAACAAAAAATCATATGCATATAACATTTTCATTGTGGGTGTTTTTGATTAACAAATGCTGCTTATATAATAACATGTGACATGTTTGTGATGATTGAATGAAAAAGCACAGTGTGGAGGTGGACGCACGTGCTGAGATAAGCGAGATTTATTAACGACAAATCCAAAATCAGGGTCAAGACAGTCCAGGGTCAGAGAGCCAGCACTTAGAGAACGGGGAACAGTCATAACGAAAGAAACACAGGATAAACAAACAACGAAAGCCAGAATAAACAAAACACCACCTGAGAATGCATCAAACACTTCAAACAAAGACCAGCGAGAGACTCGGGAATACACAGGGGTTAATGAGGGTTAACAATACATAGGCGGACAACACAGGTGAGAACAATCAAGAAAAAAGGGGTCAGGACAGGGAAGAATCAAAACAAAAAGCACATGTAAACAAGTAAATAAAAGCATATGGAAGACTGGGAGGGCTCAGTCGTGACATTACCTTTGTTATGTTGGCCTGATACAGGTACTATTGGTATGTTGAGTGCTTTTTGATGTTGGAGCATCTTCAAGGTCTGTGCGGCTCCACCACCACCTGCAACCTAATTCCTTTGTCCTGCTCCAACCTGCAGTCCTGTACAGCTGGGTGCCATTTCTGTTGGTCACACTTAAAAATGACTGCCACAAATCAGGCTTCCATTTGGTTGGCTTTATTTTTGTGTATTCACCTTTCTTAAGGGCACTTTCCACAACTGTGGCTGTCCGTCTCGGGACTCTGCTGTTTCTGTAGCCTATGTGAATGCAACTTGAAAGACTTCACAACTATTTAGAATCAGTTTATTAATATTCAGTATTTTGCTGTTAGAAATGATTTATTTATTCATAGGGATTTCTCTACTCGTGTGTGTTGTCACACAACTGGCCGCCCTGCGCTTGTTAACTACCCGCTCCCGTGCAGCACTGAAAATTAGCTCTGTGCCGCAAGATGTGGTGGGTCCAGTGGGAATGTAGACCTCTCCTTCGCAGCTCTTGTTAAAAGGTCTCAGTGCTGTATAGCAGAGCTCTCAAGTCTAAATTAATAATACACAATGAGCATCATTATAAGGACAGTTATTTAATTTATTTTAATCACATCTTTATTGTAACTATTGCATGAGCATGCAGTTTTTAAATGACTTTTAAATGACTTCTTTATGCCCTTCTAAGCATTTTCAAAGGTTTTTCTTAATGTAATATCATAGTATTGTTGTAAACCATGATGGAAGGTTAGACAGTTATCATGATAAAAAACTGGTTTATACTGGCTATATCTATCTATCTATCTATCTATCTATCTATCTATCTATCTATCTATCTATCTATCTTGCTAAAGGTATTCGCTTGTCTGTGGTATTGTGCCATCTCTACTGTTTAATTATCTTGAGAAATCAGTTCCCTTTTAACCCATTTCTGCAGGCCTCCCAGTGGCCAAGGAGTGCAATGGAAATTGACTATTTTTTCGCTGTACATCGTTCAGATGTAACCAGATGAACTAGAACGCTGCTATCTCTCACTGTGAGTAAACTGTTGTGTTTCTGTGTTGAGCTGTAATGAGCACTGAGGGGTAAAAGGGGAGTTAAAACAGTAAACGTTTTCATTGAAATACATTCCATCAGCATTATGGAAGAAAAGTAAATGCCTCTAAAACAGGCGGAAATTGGCCTCTTTGACTGAGTTGGGTCATGTTGTTAGATTAGGGTTGGAACTAAACTCTGCAGGGACATCTAGGAAAAGGGTGATGGGTAAAGCACTCTGAGAAAGAGACATCAGAAGAGAGTGAGTGCGTGAGTGAGAGAGAGAAACGCCCACTCATTGAAATCTGAGGGCATCACCGGCGGGGAGAGGACACGGACACACACACACACACACACACACACACACACACACACACACACACACACACACACACACACACACACTCTCACACACACACGCGACGCAGGATGCTGCCCCGCACTGCCGGATCAGGGTAGATCTGTGTTCACTGCTGATGGACACTGTATATGTGTTTTGATGCATCAGAGCTCAGCCTCAGATGGACAGGCTCTTAAATAATTTAGTTGGTGGACATTTCTGCCACTAAAGACTGAACCTATACACTTTTACACGTACATAGGCACTGAGCACGGTCCATTCAAGCAACAGAGTGTCCTCTGGTCATTTCCATGCGTTCCTTCCTCTTGGAGGGGGCAGTGAATGGATCAGTGAGTGACTGTGTGCACGAATAGTGGACTGCAGCCTCACAGTGCTCTGCAGTGCCTCTGTATCCTCACTGAACTGTCCTCAGAGTTCCACTCTGTGTAGACTGTTTGTGTGAGAGAGCACTGTCTGTGCGATGAGGCAGGCTTTATTTTAGTGCAGCTGAATTATTCACTGAGTTGAAGTGCATCAGGGTGGAACAGCTCTGTGCATGCAACTGTGAGTGTGTGAGTGTGTGTTTTGTTGTCTCCAACAAAACACACTGCATGTGTGTATGTGTGCGAATCTGCATGGCTTTGTTTGTGTGGCGAGATTTCGTGAAGGCCCCTCGGGCAGGACATGAGGCTTGTCTGGGCAACTTGAGGATTTTGGTGCAGCTTCGGGCATTTTCATGGAAATTAGTCATCTCTGTAGAGAGAATACTCTGCTGGAAATAGTTTTATCTGACAAGCCTGCGTCTGCGGCAACTTACGCAACCGCTCTGAACATTATACGCTATCCTTTTTAATTTTCTACTTTTCTTTTTCGTTTTTTAAAGGAACATCATATTTACACAGTTTTCCACTTAGCCTAGATGTAATCAATCAGTTAGGACATGTCCTAATTTTCTTTGTTTTGTTTAATGGTTGGACAGCAATGCTAACAGTCACCCAAATCTTTTCAGGAATACATCCCCAAAACTTCTCTCAACTTGATCAAAATGCATCCAGATGTTCATTAAGATTTTGCAGACTGTGGTTTAGTACATGAGTTCTCAACCTTTTTCACTTTAGCACCCTCCCCACCTTTCTTAGAACTAGAAAGCATAGTGTCCAACAGGAAAAGTGGTCAGGCATCCCTCCAGTCATGACTCTCAGGACTCCAATTCCCAGAATCCTCTGGGTGAACATGGAATGTCAAGGTCACCAGGTTCCACGCAGAGATCAGCTTCACCTGTTTTGTGTAATTTGTGCTTTTTTTTGCACTTTGGTTGCCTGGGTTTATTTTTGTCATATCTGTATATTGTTGGCTCATTTTGGTTTTCTTGGCCTGTTTTTTGACCTTGATTGTGGATTTTGGACAAACTAGTAAAGCTCACATTTTTACCACATGTGTCTGACCAAATCTGAAAGCTAAATGGTCTAAAATAAAACTTTCTTATTCTTATATTAAGTGTTGACATTGAAAACCTGAAAATGATCAAATTGTCAATTTTGGTTCAATCATTTATGCATTCATTTATCTTCTATGCCACTTATTCTCTTGAGTCACAGCTCCTCAGAACCTAACCCAGCAGTCATTGGGCAGAAGGCAGGAAACACCCTGGACAGGTCGCGCAAACATACATTCACGCCCACAGGCAATTTAGCATCTCCATTGGGCTTGACTGCATGTCTTTGAACTGTTAAACACTTCACTGTGCAGATCCTCATCCAGTACCAGCTCCAATCATTTGTTCATTAGCGTGACTGGCCACTGGGCTTGTGTCACATGGTATCAGTTGATGTCGAGTGTTGGTATTGATACATTTCTTTGCACCAAAGTGAATCTGAGCATGATATCTGACCAATACTCGATACCAGTATCCATATGTATACATCCCTATTAAGAATATCTCAGAGTAATAAGTCACTGTTAATCTACAAAAATATGTTTATGTAAGCATCTAAAATGTTTTTTTCTTTCTAAAAATATGTGGTAAATAAATAGATTAACAGTGGCTTATTACTCTGGGATATTCTTTTACTTTTAATAAGAACCATCATTACTAGGGATGTATAGATATCGATACTGGTATTGAGTATTGGTCAGATATCATGCTCATACTCACATTGGTGCAAAGAAATGCACCGTGATTTATACCAAAAACTGTCTACAATTGTAGTTGTACCATGATATACATTTTGCTGCTGTTGGAACAAAACCTTGTTTCTCCATTGTTTGTTGTTTTTCAGTTTTTGACATAATTTGAAAATGCCTGTTGGCCTTCGCCAATGACTTACATTAAAAGTAAAGTATGTTTTTTTTCCTTCTTCTGTAAAGTTACCATTTTGGAGATACAAGGTTCTGTGCTGACAACAGCGATATAAATGCAACAGTGCAAAGGCAGAATTTCTGAGAGAGTAGATTTGCCATGTTAGGACATGCAAATCTCTACTTCTTAAGAAACCATGCTTCCACATCTCCAAAATGAGCCCTTAAAGCATGTCTACATTTAATTGCAGAGTCTATGAGCTTCTTGAAGAGAAACATTCTTGGATTAGACCATCATGAGTTGGCTTGCTTAGTCATTTTTGGCTTTAGGGAATGATCTTATCTAACTTGCAGGACCTTAATCTGCGAGGCCCAGAGCAGATGGCCTGATGCGACCCCATGTGTTGTTGTGTCTGTGCTTCAAAATCATTCTGGCTCAAACCTGACTGATGAGTAAAAGTTCATGAGATTGATGACACAGATGTAACAAAGCTTGACATTTGCCAGGGAGATCTCTCACTCGCAGAATCAACACTTTACACTATGAGAAGTCAACTGTTTAAGTGTGAAGATTGGAGATGGCTTTTAAATGTCTCATGATTTATCTTAGCTACATTAGGCTGGCTTTACACAGTAAAACTTTTATACGTCTTGGTGCATGTTGTGAGTTGCATGCAACATAATTTCCATGCAATTTGACAGTTACACTTAGCAATTCACGAACAAGAAATTGCATGCAACACATTAATTTACTTCATTTTTGACCACATTAGCAGCTCATATTTTTGGTACATCATATCTTTGTCACTAGAAAGTCATCTGTGAGGTGTAATTTGCATACTGAATTTACATATACACTATAATTCCAAAAGTATTCGCTCATCTGCCTTCACATGCATATGAACTTGAGTGACATCCCATTCTTAATCAATAGGGTTTAATATGATGTTGGCCCACCCATTGCAGCTATAACAGGTTCAACACTTCTGGGAAGGCTTTCCACAAGGGTTATGAGTGTATTTATGGGAGTTTTTGACCATTCACCCAGAAGCGTATTTGTGAGACACTGATGTGCAACCCCAATTCCAGTGAAGTTGGGACGTTGTGTAAAACATAAATAAAAACAGAATATGATGATTTGCAAATCCTTTTCAACCTATATTCAATTGAATACACTACAAAGACAAGATATTTAATGCTCAAACAGATAAATGTTTTGCAAATATTCACTCATTTTTAATTTGATGCCTGCAACACGTTCCAAAGAAGTTGGGACAGCTGCATGTTTACCACTGTGTTACATCACCTTTCCTTTTAACAACACTCAATAAGCATTTGGGGACTGAGGACACTAATTGTGAAGCTTTGTAGGTGGAATTCTTTCCCATTCTTGCTTGATGTACAACTTCAGTTGCTCAACAGTCCAGGGTCTCCATTGTTGTATTTTGCGCTGCACAGTGCACCACACATTTTCAATGGGAGACAGGTCTGGACTGCAGGCAGGCCAGTTTAGTACCCTCACTCTTTTACTACGAAGCCATGCTGTTGTAACATGTGCAGAATGTGGCTTGGCATTGTCTTGCTGAAATAAGCAGGGATGTCCCTGAAAAAGATGTTGATTGGATGGCAGCATATGTTGCTCCAAAACCTGTATGTACCTTTCAGTATTAATGGTGCCTTCACAGATGTGCAAGTTACTCATGCCATGGGCACTAACACACCCCCACACCATCAGAGATGCTGGCTTTTGAGCTTTGCGCTGATAACAATCCGGACAGTCCCTTTCCTCTTTGGCCCGGAGGACACGACGTCCATGATTTCCAAAAACAATTTGAAATGTGGACTCGTCAGGCCACAGGACACATTTCCACTTTGCGTCAGTCCATCTCAGATGAGCTCGGGCCCAGAGAAGCCGGCAGCGTTTCTGGGTGTTGTTGATATATGGCTTTCGCTTTGCATGGCAGAGTTTTAACTTGCACTTGTAGATGGAGCGACGAACTGTGTTCACTGACAGTGGTTTTCTGAAATGTTCCTGAGCCCATGTGGTAATATCCATTACAGAATGATGTTGGTTTTTAATGAGGTGCCGCCTGAGGGATCGAAGGTCACGGGCATTCAATGTTGGTTTTCTGCCTTGCCGCTTGCTTGCAGAGATTTCTCCAGATTCTCTGAATCTTTTGATGATGTTATGGACTGTAGATGATGAAATCCCTAAATTCCTTGAAATTGCACATTGAGAAACGTTGTTCTTAAACTGTTGGACTATTTGCTGATGCAGTTGTTCACAAACGTCCTTGCTTGTGAATGACTGAGCCTTTCAGGGATGCTGCCTTTATACCCAACCATGACACTCACCTGTTTCCAGTTAACATTTTCACCTGTTTAATGTTCCAAACAGGTGTTTTTTGAGTATTCCTCAACATTCCCAGTCTTTTGTTGCCCCTGTCCCAACTTCTTTAGGAACGTGTTGCAGGCATCAAATTCAAAATGAGTGAATATTTGCAAAAAACGATAAAGTTTATCCATTTGAACATTAAATATCTTGTCTTTGTAGTGTATTCAATTGAATATAGGTTGAATAAGATTTGCAAATCATCGTATTCTGTTTTTATTTATGTTTTACACAACGTCCCAACTTCATTAAAATTGGGGTTGTATAACGAGAAGGCCTGGCTTGCAGTCTCTGCTCTAATTCATCCCATAGTTTAGGACTCTGTGCAGGTCAGTCAAGTTCTTCCATGCCAAACTTGCTCATCCATGTCTTTATGGTTCTTGCTTTGTGCACTGGTGCGCAGTCATGTTGGAACAGGAAGGGGCCATCCCTAAACTGTTCCCACAAAGTTGGGAGCACGAAATTGTCCAAAATCTCTTGGTCTGCTGAAGCATTAAGAGTTCCTTTCACTGGAACTAAGGGTCCGAGCCCAACTCCTGAAAAACAACCATGCACCATAATCCCCCCTCCACCAAACATTACACTTGGCGCAATGCAGTCAGACAAGTACCGTTCTCCTGACAACCACCAAACCCAGACTTGTCCATCGGATTGTAGAAGCGCGATTCCTCACTTCAGAGAACACATCTCCACTGCTCCAGAGTCCAGTGGCGGTGCTTTACACCACTGTGTTCCACGCTTTGCATTGCGCTTGGTGATGTAAGGCTTGGAAGCAGCTGCTCGGCCATGGAAACCCATTCCATGAAGCTCTCTGTGCTGTTCTTGAGCAAATCTGAAGGCCACATGGAGTTTGGAGGTCTGTAGCAATTGACTCTGCAGAAATTTGGTGACCTCTGCACATTATGTGCCTCAGCATCCGCTGTCATTTTACATGGCCTACCACTTTGTGGCTGAGTTGCTGTCGTTCCCAATATTTTTCCCACTTTGTTATAATACCACTGACAGTTGACTGTGGAATATTTAGCAGCGAGAAAATTTCACGACTGGACTTGTTGCACAGGTGGCATCATATCACGGTATCATGCTGGAATTCCCATTCTCTCATGTTTGTAGAAGCAGTCTGCAGGCCTAAGTGGTTGGTTTTATACACCTGTGGCCATGGAAGTGATTGAAACACCTGAATTCAATCATTTGTATGGGTGACTGAATACTTTTGGCAATATAGTGTAATTGTATATGTATAGCAGTTATTTCTACCTGTTCCAGGTTGTTTAATATGTGTTTGAGTTTTTTCTGTATTTGATTTGATGATTAATGTCGATGTAATGCATTATTAGCATTTGATCGGCTGTTTCATAAAACTTGTTTCACAAAGTTGAAATGATTGCAACTGCTGCAACTGAGTTTCAGTATGGTATGCTTTATGCAACTCAGGTGCAATTTAGTTTCTAAAAGGTTTAGTTTCTTCAAGGTTCGTGAAGTTGCATAAATGTTTCACTGTGTAAAGTCAGCCTTACTGCCTGTAATCTATAGCATTCACTTCTGACTTAACCCTTGTGTGGTGTTGATGTGTTTGTTACTCAGTGGACTGGTAGACCCACCACACTATTGGTTTTTAAAGCAATACAGTCAAAACAATTTATGTGAAAATACCAGATGTTTAAAATATCACAAGTGGCCAGCGTAGGGTTCTCTTTTAGCAGCTATAGCCAGTCAGCAGCCTGTCTGTATTATCCACTCTCACACAAACACACAAATATACAAACACATACACATTAACAGCAGGCCATGTAGGAGGAGAACAGAGTGAAGGGACATGGCTCCTCCACACTTCTATTCACTCCGGGGTCACTCTAACACCACGTGTAATATAAAGGGGGTGACTGAAGTCACTGAAAATGTGTTAGTATGTATGTTCTTCACAGGAAATGAGCAAAGGCCAAGAAATCGGAGGTTAAAATAATAATAATAAATCACACCATTTTTTCTTTTGGTAAATATTGACAATGTCTCTCAAAGTCCCCAATACCACACAAGGATTAAAGCAAAAGTATGAAAGTGTGAAACATAGAACTACTTTTTTTATCTTTTTCTTACAGAAGGAATAAGCTTTAACCTTTACAGTTACCTAAACTGTAATCTAAAACCTGGTCTATCTAATCAATCTTTGATTAAATTAAATACAGTGTGCTTAATTGGATGTTCAGATGACCACAGGGATAATCTGATCTCATGATTTTGACAGTTCTTTCTAAATAAAGCACTGAAAGGCCTATTATTTTTGTCATTGAAAGGAGCTTTTCATCAATGGAGCTGCATCCAGCACCTCTGGGATGTGTTGGAGTGATGCAGAACTGACCACACCCACACAGCAGTGTTCTAACATGTCTGTTAAGCCTTCCCAGAAGAGTAGAGGCTGTTACTGGAGCAAAAAGGGGACAAACTCCCTATTAATAACCTTGATTTCAGAAAAAACCTTGCCTGAACAGGTGTCTATAAACTTTTGAACATATTTTGTATCACAGCAATCATGGCTCCACTTGAAGTGTGAAAATCATTTAGCTGGAAGTGGGATGACGCCAGTGTCTTGCCCTCATAGTAACAGGATATGTGATATGCTTCTGCAGAAACAGCGTCTGACATCATCCTTATGTAAGCCCTCCGTGACTCATCCGGTAGATTAAGTTTAATGGGTTGGCTCCACTGACTAGTTCGTAGACCAAGAACATCTGCAGTGGATAACAGCAGGACTCTTCCTGCTTTTGACCATACAATGAAAGGGTTCCTAGCTCAGTGGCTGGTTGCGCACACCCTGAACAGGTGTAAGTGTTGGGGTCATTATCAGAAACCACAAGTTCAAAAACATGACTTTTTTTATTAACTGAGCTAAAAATTCTAAACACTATACACTGTGGTTTTACTTATCAGAGGAGGGAAGAAGTCACTAAGTTGCAAGTGACAAGTAAGTCTCAAGTCTTGACACTCAAGTCCCAAGTCAAGACAGTCGAGTCTTGATTCAAGTCCTCAGTGAAGGCGAGTCCTAAGTCAAAAGTCCTAATCTTCGAGTCCTGAACGAGTCACTATGCACTCTTCAGCTAATTTAAATCCAAAACACTCAATGATGGTAACAATTGGGTGCACACGATTAAAATAGAAACTAGCTCAGTGCTAAAACTAGCTCAGCCAACTGAAAATAACTACTAGTTTGAGTTGAATTTAGACGATGGCAGAAACCAAAATGACCGAATTGAACAAAGTTTACAGAAAAGACAGCAAAATGATGGTGGATGTACAAAGCTGAACTTGACTTCTTTTTGCCAGCTTCTTATTTAAATTTTCCAATCCACCTTAAATGGTGCATTAGTTACATTCTAGTACCTGCCTGCTGCACCATTTAAGGTGGAACGGCAAAGTCTAATGTCAACTTCCGGCTTGTGGTGAATGTTGTGCTTGTTTTATCTGCAGAAGCTGCTCAAATCGGTCAAATAGAGAGAGCTGTTTGTTTTGTTTTGTGGAAAATGGTCAGTTCACCTTGTAAATTTCTCCAATAAGAATGGAGTTAAAGTGCTGAGCTGAGCTTATTGATACTTCGCTTGTTTCTAGCTTGAGCTTGTAAAAGGGTGAGCTTGAACTCTTAACACTTCAGTCCTCTTCCAAAATAAAATAAGCCAAATATAAGCACAGTAATAGTCATCTGAGGAGATTGATGTTTTTGTTAATTGACAGTGTAAACAGACTTGTCTGCAGTCAGACTCTCTCCGTTTCTTCCACTTTGAATGTCTTTCAGAATCATAAGGCTGAATTCAAGTCACTGGTGTCAAAGTCCCTCTTTTTTGGTTTTCTCGAGTTGAATCTAAAGTCATCAGATTTGTGACTTGAGTCCGACTTTGGTCCCACCTCTGTTTCTTACAGCTCTAATCATTGCCCTGGGTTAAACTTTGAGCATGAAGCTGAACACCAACAGCTTCAACACAGTGAGACTCAGCAGCGGCCCAAACAGCTCAACTGAGTGTGCTGTTGTGTCTGTTACCCAGAAACCATCATTTAAAAGCTGCACATTTGGTTTTCTAATGGAAATCTTAAAGAATAAACAGTCTGTAGATATTTAGTTTTATCCAGTTTTAACTTCTCATCGTTCTGTTCTAGGCTGGATAGTTTTCCATTGAAAAAGTCAGAGGAGCTGCTGTCATGTTTCCATGACAGCGGGTTTACTGATTGGTTCTGAACATGTTATCATCATGTTAAAGCGATAAACGCATTAGTTAGTTCTTACTAGTCCAGACATGACTTGAGGATTTGTGGTGCAACCAAATTTAGTAAAAATATTTTTAGTAAAAACTTCAGTAAAATTTTTTGGTAAAAAAACTTACTAGTGTTACCTAAGGGCTTTACATCAAAACTTCAGTATAAACTTACACAAACCTGGTGCAACCCAGTTGAGGACATCAAATGCCTTCTCCATTGCTAGCTAGAATACCACAGTTAACCTCAGACAGCTCCAAAGTGATTCATTTATGTTCCTGTTTAACTCCATCCACTGTTCCATCAGTTCTGCTGGGTCACAGTGGATGTAGACGGCTTGATTGGGTCTTGCAGGCTATGGCTGCAGCATGAGTTCTCAGCCTGTCAGTTTGAATCTCATTGCATCTGCCTGCTGTGTCCTCATGGTGACTGTGGTGGATATAATCCACTCTGACTCGCTGTCCTTTAGACACAGCGGCACAGCAACACCAGCAGACTGCTCAGGCTTCCTGTCAGAAATCATTATAACGCTCTCATATTGGGCCATATTCGGCCCTAGTGTCTGTTCCTGATGCATATCACTCTGATTATCACAACATAGCATGGTAAAGTTATCCATCTTATGCTACTACAGATGGAGCGGCTTCATCACATGATTCAATGCTCCATTATATTTTAATGTAAAAGTACTTTTACTTTCATACATACTATTAAGGTATACACTATAAAGAATTGGGGTTTTTACTTAAAAACATTTGAACTATGAATAGAAGAAGAATCTGTGTTTTATTACTGTAAACTTATTATTTGAAGTTCAAATAAAAAAAAATTAAGACAGCCTAAACACTTAAGTAAAAATGCAGATTTTTACAGTGTACTTCATAATAGTGAACAGTGTACTGATGTAAAGAAAATAGTTGATTCTGGTAGAAGCTTATATGAGATTCTCAAAGTGTGAACTTCTTACATGTAAAACTTTAAATGTTAAAAGCTGATGATGTTAAAAGTAGAAAAAAAGTTGATGGTCTACCAACATTTATTCCATGCTGCTAAACCTATATCTCAGCGCTTAGCCTAGCAACTTGACACTTGAGTGGTTTTAACACAATAGCTTGCTTTTAGATGCTAATCTTAAGTGAAGTGTCTCAATTATAAATAGCTCATTTTAAAGCTTAGTAGCTCTTAGTAGCTCTGATCGGAATCGATATTGCCCGGTACTGATGGTATTGTATCAGAAAGAGGTATTAAGTTATTTCTGAGTGTAATATGCAAATTTGACCCTCTTTCACAAACCATAAAATGCAATATCTACTAGTTTGGGAGGTCCCACAGTTCAACTATGCAATTTTTTCTTTAGTAACATTGATGGAATATACTTCTGTGGAAATTAGTGTGATTTATAAAACTAGAAATGAACTTGATTGTTGAGTGATTTCTGTCTGAGAAACAAGTCAACAGTTGGTTTCAATAATGCCATGTATTTTATTTCAGCATGGCGGTCTTTGTGAGGAGGTGTATTGGCCAAGGGGTGGACAGTTGTGGCCACTGCTGCCCTAGCATGAAGCTTTGCCACTCTTCTGGCCACTCTAGTTATGAAAAGTGAAATAGTCAGCCTTCATCAGTCAGCCATCAGTAAAGCATCAGTTGCACTTGATGGTGAAAATCTGCCTTTGGGGTTGTTACCAATCAGTTATGAAAGCATTGCATTTAATAGGTAGCATATCTAGCTGTGATTGGCTGACTTACTCAGCAAACAAGTGGGTGAATGTGCACTGGTTCTTGTCAGCAGTGCTGCTCTGTGAGCTACATTATCAAGTACACAATGCAAATGTAAGTTAACTATCAAAAATTAGTCTGCTGTTATCATTTATCATGCTAATAATTTTTCACATGCATGCATTGTAGATTACCTTATACAGTGCTGTCAATCTAGCTTTCTAATCATTAGTCTAATGTATATCCTGCAATGAGGGCAGCCTAAAAGAATAACTTCTATGGTCTGTCTCTATGAAATGTTTTTTCTTAAAGTTAATATTGTGCTCTGACAAAAGTGATGCATTTCATTTACTTTGAATCAAACACATAATTTGCTCATGAATGACTAAAATGTTCATAGATTTTTGTCTTTCTATTTACTTTTGGAGCATTGTATTACTACTGGAACATTGTATTAATGTTGTTATTGATTGTATGTATGTGGAAAAGATGGACAGCTTTTGTTATGCAAGGAGAAAAGCCAACATATAATTTTGTTTATGTTATTTTAACTCCTTTACATTCAGGCTTATTACATACTAAGGGTTATTATTCATTAACTGTAGGGACTTCAATGCAATTTAATGGAGGTTTTCTCAGGATATCTTCTTCTTCTTTCGGCTGCTCCCTTTAGGGGTCGCCACAGCGAATCATCTGCCTCCATCTTGCCCTATCCACTGCCTCCTCTACTTTTACACCAACCATCTCCATGTCCACCTTCACTACATCCATAAACCTTCTCTGAGGTCTACCTCTTCTCCTTCTACCCGGCAGCTCCATCTCCAACATTCTTTGACCAATATATCTACTATTCCTCCTCAACACATGTCCAAACCATCTCAACCTGGCCTCTCTGGCTTTATCTCAGGTTATTGAAGTGTGTAATCATACCTGCTTGGTATGGGGTTAATATAGTAATGCTATTTTAGTTAGTTTCTTTCCTAGCAGTATGCCAGCCCTTAAAATACTTACCTAGCTCCCTCATTTTAAAAGTTCCAGCTGTGCCCCTGAGGAGGTGTGAATCGTTTTCACAGCAGGGGGTTCTCACCCCCCCCCTTTCACCCCCTTGTTGCTCACTAGCAGCTCAACACAGTCACATTTCACACACAGAGAGATATCAATTTCCATCCTGCTAATGGCCACTGTGGAGTCTGTAGAAAGACACTACTTTTCGTGTACCTTAAAGTAAAATGAAACTTTGATGTAAATGTTTGTATGCCCAGCTTCAAAATCTTTTCCTGTCTTTCATTTCTTTGTGCGTATGTGTCTTTGTGTTGTAGCCGTGTTGTGCGCAGATGTGGAGGAGCGGTTAATTAATTACCTCCTTTCTCCTGAACGCTACAACAAGCTGATACGACCAGCTGTGAACAAGAGCCAGCAGGTGACCATTGCCATCCAAGTGTCTCTCGCTCAGCTCATCAGTGTGGTAAGTTGCTCACACAACTAGCAGTCGCAGTTCAAATCTGCTTTTAAAAAACGACCAAAAAAAATCTTGCTAACATGCTAAACACCATGATACATTCAAGAAGGCTAAAGAGCTCATGCAAACTGCCTTCTTTCTTAGCCGTGTTAACAGTTTTGGGTGCCAAAACAGAGTAAGTACAGGTTTCACAGCGAGCTTACTTTTGTAGACTGTTGAAAATGTTCGAAACAGTGTCTGTATCTGCTTTCAGAACGAGAGGGAGCAGATTATGACCACCAACTGCTGGCTCAATCAGGTAAAGCCTGCAAGTTTGTAAGTGTGCAGTGGATTAGATGTGATTGTATTGAGGTGTGTGTAGATGGTTTGAGTTTGGCATGTGTGTTTCAGGTGTGGAATGATTACCGATTGATGTGGGACCCAGAGGAGTACGAAGGGGTCAGGAAAGTCAGGCTTCCGTCCCAGCACATATGGCTGCCAGACATTGTTCTTTACAATAAGTGAGTAAAGGGAAGTGGGTACTATTTTAAAAGGCAAAAGAAGTGGTAAAAATGCAGTTTTTCTAATGAATCTTTAGAAATCTAGAGTCGCTATTGACAATTTGCTATAGTGTACAAACGTAGTCATGTGATTACATAGATAATCAGGATAATTAGGAAAGTAGTGAATTATATTTCCAGGCATTTTATATTATGTATTAACCGGTTTGAGTCTGCACTCTTCTTTTTGTGTTAATGTTAAGTAGTGGTTGTCTTTCTGCAAAACATTTGTGGTATACTATATTACTGTTAAACCGGCCAAACCTTCGGGCCTACATCAGCTGTTCCAAATCGAGGTTCATCACACAGTCCCAGTCTTTCCTCAGGAAAATCTGTATCTGAACCAGTCACATACAGACACCCTACAGCTGTCATCCTGGAGTGCAGGAGTGTCAGTTTTGTGTTCTGCTTGGACGTAAAGTCCAAAGTTAGTGGAACAGTGGACATAAATGGACGAGAACTCAACAGACTGGTGTAATCCTTACCTAACAGGCGATTGGATGCATAATTAAGTATTTGAAAGGGTGGATCCATGCAACTACTTTTTTTGTCCAGGAAGCTTATGATCCAAAAGCCCTTAGCTGTATAGTGCAGAATGTCTCGATTGATGATAAAAATTGATAAAGATGTTCTTCCAGGTAAGCATGAAATCCTATCTGAGTTAAAAAGCTTGTTCACTTGAGAACCTCCATTGTGAGTGTGACTCAGCACGGAAGTAGTTTTGATGATTATCTGGGACAACACCCCTGAGTATTTATGCCCAGATGTGTTTCGAGAAATGGCTGAGAACGTCAAGTGAGATAACGCAGGGGCCCTGTGCAGTGTGTTATTTGACCTTCCTGAAGGGGAGCCTTTTTTTGACACTCAGGGATTTCCACAGAGATTAGGGTTACATTAGTGAGATGGGATGAGCAGAAACACACTCTCACTGGGTTCCCACAAGGTCTTTAGTGTCTGTTTTATTCATTTTAGGGGTAGGTTGGGATAGAGATTTAAGAATGTTGGCAAGCCAAAGGTCAAGCTGATATTTCTTAGGAAGGTTGCTGGCTAGTAACTGGCCAGTTAACCTTACAGTAACTGATGTATATAGAAACGGCCCATCACATTTATTACTTAATCATCTGATAACAGTTATATAACTACTCAAATTCTGTCATGTATGACGCAAGACAAATAATCTTTTAAACATAGGAACCTTCAGTCTGAAGGCTTTTTATTTAATCCCTTAAAATCCCATACTTATTACCAAGGCTCATTATTCAGTAACTACTGTCATGCCAATGCAAATTGGTTGAGCTATTCTTAGGTTATAGAAGTCTGTAATAAAACTTTGGGTCTGCTGGCAGGCCCTGGCCATTTAAGGGGTTAAAACTATGAACAACCTGAGGCTGCTGCAAACATTGCGGTAACAACAAAATCAGAGTTGTGAGTTCTTAAAGGGCTAGTTAGGGAGTATTCCAATTTGCACATTCATAGAATCAAGATTTTGATGAGGATAAAAGTGTAAATGTGTGCCTTTCTTTTCTAGAAATAATTTTTGTAGAACATTTAGTATAGAGTATAAAAAATCAATTATTTTCTCCAGGACAAGTTTTGATGACTTTAAGATCTAATTATCTTATGGTAATTTCCACAATAAGTGTCTGAGAGGTTATATTGTTGGTTGTTGGTTACTTCATATTAAAACTGTGATTCTGGCTTTCAGTGCTGATGGGACATACGAGGTGTCTTTCTACTGCAATGTTGTTGTGTCCAGCAATGGTGAGGTTTCATGGTTACCGCCAGCAATCTACAAGAGTGCCTGTAAAATCGAGGTGCGGGACTTCCCTTTCGACCAGCAGAACTGCACGCTCAAGTTCCGCTCGTGGACTTACGACCACACCGAGATCGATCTGATCTTGCTGTCAGACTTTGCGAGTCGTGATGACTTTAAGCCTAGTGGCGAGTGGGACATCATATCCCTGCCAGGCCGAAAGAACGAAGACCCTAACGATGCCACCTACGTGGACATCACATATGACTTTATCATTAAGCGTAAACCACTGTTCTACACCATCAACCTCATCATCCCTTGCATTCTTATTACATCTTTGGCCATACTGGTCTTCTACCTGCCTTCCGACTGCGGTGAAAAGATGACGCTTTGTATCTCTGTTCTTCTGGCCCTCACCGTCTTCCTGCTACTTATCTCCAAAATCGTGCCACCAACATCCCTGGCTGTTCCCCTTATTGGCAAGTACCTGATGTTCACAATGGTCCTGGTGACCTTCTCAATTGTCACGAGTGTTTGTGTCCTGAACATTCACCACCGTTCTCCGAGCACACACACCATGCCCCCGTGGGTTAAGCGCCTCTTCCTGCACCGCCTGCCTGCCTTCCTGTTCATGCGAAGACCAGGGGCGTCTAACATCCGGGAAAAGTTCCGGCGCAAGCACCAGCAGCGATCATTTTCGGAGTTGCCTACTAAAGGAGAGCAGGATGCCTCTGACTCCACGTTCTTCGTGAATGAAGACTCGGCTAAGCGTATGGGCTGGAGGACCAACGATCTGCCAGACAATGCGGAGCTCCGCAAGCGACTGGCGGTGAAGTGCTCAGTGGACATGGAGGAGGCTGTGGAAGGTGTGAGATACATCGCTGACAAGATGAAAAGCGAGGATGATGATGAAGGGGTGAGTGCTGTGGATTTGGTCGCATTGTGCTGTCTCTAGTCTTCTCTAAAATAACTACCTTTAGAAGATAAGTACAGATGTCATTTAGTGTCTGTATGTGTAATTATTCATTGAGACCCAAGCAGTCTGGCTTGGTAACTTATGGGAGGCAAACCTAGCCAAAAAAGGAAATGAAAATGAAAACAATCAAATGTAAATGCAAACCTTTTTTGCTATATATTTTTCCAAACATCTGCGCAATTACCCTGCCAAAATTGAAAATGAAATGAAATGCCTTCATTTGCAAATTCATTTTTCACATGAGCATGAGCCGTTTGTGACAAAAATAAAAATAAATTGAAAACGCCTATTTGTCATTTCATTTTAGTCATTATTCTGGTATTTCATGGCCAAATTTAAAATGAAAAAGCTAACAGACAAAAGAAAACACAAACTTCACTTTGGCTTTGGCTTTTCTTCATGAAAAGCAGAATACGTGTCAAAAGTAAAATCAGTTTTCGTCTCTGATGCGCTTTAACTGTCAGAGTGAAAAGGCAAGTGTAAACGAATATCAGCATCACCTACTGGAGATTCACTTTTCAGTTTCCACTTTTCATTTTCTTTTTCAAACCAACCAACATGCAAATAAATGTTAATTAGCACTAGGCGGGGCTACGGGGTACATTTCAGGACATCCTCAGCCATCCGTGTCAGAATCGCCATTATTCCTCAAGATAAAAGACTTCGAGTCTCCAGAAAAACCACCATCATGACTCAGATCTGGTGAAACTGAACGTCAGACCAAACGCCATCAGACCAAACGCCGTCAGACCAAACGGCCTCAGAGAAAAGGTATCAGACCAAACACAAGCCTAGTCAAGCACAGACTGGTTCATATAACTTCGAAAACTACTGTGTATCTCGATATAAATGCCAGTATAACATTTTCACAATTTTTTGTGAAAAGTATACGGACCTACAGTATCTTACCATGGTATCAAAAGTAACAACAATTCAAATTGCAAATTTCTGAGAAATAAAGATGAATTTACATTCTATTTCTGTATATTAACAACAGCAATTTTAAAAATGCTGTAAATGTTTGATTTATTTATACTGATCAGCCATAATATTAAAACCACCTTCTTGTTTTACACTCGTCCATTTTATCAGCTCCAGTTACCACATAGGTGCTTTGTAGTTCTACAGTTACAGACTGTTGTCCTTCTGTTTCTCTGCATACTTTGTTAGCCCCCTTTTACCCTGTTCTTCAGCGGTCAGGACCACCACAGCACATGTATTATTTGGGTGGTGGATCATTCTCAGCACTGCAGTGACACTGATGTTGCAGTGGCATGTTAGTATCTGTTGAGCCGGTTCAAGTGGATCAGACACAGCAGATACTGAATAATAAGACTTAAAATGAATAGCTGAATGATCTGTAGTTTATGGGCTCAAGCTCTTTATTTTGTCTCTCTTTTGCAGATCATTGAGGACTGGAAATACGTGGCCATGGTAATAGACCGGCTCTTCCTGTGGATCTTTGTGTTGGTGTGTGTTGCTGGAACTGTTGGCCTGTTCATGCAGCCTCTCTTCAAGAGCTACAACACTCCGGTGGTGGAGAACACGGAGTGACGCACATAGACATATGAAAACCAGCTCCTGCTTTCGCCAGTTCTGAAATCTGCAGCTCCTGAGCTGGAGCAAAAAGGCTTACTCACTGTTTGAACATGCAGGTCAGAAAGTACAGGGATCAAATCACAAAGCTTCAACACAATCACTCAACACTGCACACTGAACTCTCCACATTTGGCAACTAAAAATGAACTGTACTACAGTCCCATACTATGCCCAAGTACAACAACTAATCGTGGCGTCCATACAACAATCTCCTCACCACTCTCAACACTCCAAAATGAACTGTCAACCACTATAATAAACAGACTGTTAGCACAATACCTCCACCACCCCATGTCAGTAAAAATATTCAGATGCTAGGTCATATTTATTGGTTTGAAAGTGCAGAGTGATGGACAAATAAATTAGTCAACACACCACCTGAACGGCTGTCACTGTTATTCAATTAAACCAGATTACTTGATTGAAAAAAGTTAGCAATTAAAATTTACTTCCTTGGTTAATCTGCAATGATTAGTTGCCAATTTACTTGATGATAATACAAACATGCATAAATTCCTCTACTGATGTTTCAGTAAAAAAATTCAGAAAATTTTCAACATATCTTTATAATTCAGTTGTTGAGATGTAAACAAAGCCATGTAGAGTAGTTTGATGTGAACTAGTTTGTTGAAGAGAAGCATATAGACTGAGGTCTCTTTACAGTGGTGGTGATAGGAAACAGGGGTCAGCATGTCTACAACACAAATATGGCTTTTTTATTCACTGTACAAAACCACCAGTGAACCTACATGATTTAAATATATATATATAACATTTATTTTCCCAATCTTCTCCCAATTAAGACCCACCCAGTAGTCCTGTCAACCCAGACAGCGAGGCCATTGTGCTGTCTTGGACTCCTGGCCACGGATGGCTGTAGCATCACCAGCTTCGGACTCCCAATCTCCTAATGATAGGGCCCATGTTTTGAGGACTACTTTGCCTAACAACCTCCTGCATGTACCCCCCCACGATACACCATCCAAAGCTTCTCAAACTATCATAGGTTTCAGGCAGACTATTCATAACCTCATTCAAAATCTCATGTTTTTAGAGGTAATAAACTCTTCAGATGATAGATTTCTTTCACCCCCACTGTGAACAGTTCTGATGGAGCATTGCACATCAAAACCCCTCCAAAAGACTTCGTTTAATTCTGGTTTAAAAACCCTCTTGAGTACTTAAATTGATTACCCATTTAAATTCACATTAGACTTAACTACTAATTTTGAGCAAAAGTACATAATAAGCACTTATCAATTGGTTCGCACTCTGAATCACAGTCTTTTATTCAGTGATGGTAAGCACATTAGCACGTAGAAAGCTCTGACTCTACATGCTGATACATTTCACTGTGGTCAACATGGACATACATGCACTATAACTGCAGATTTAATGTCTCAGAATGGATTGACAATGAGATGGTTAGTTTGATCATCAAAAAACTGCAAAATAAACTGATTTCTATTATAATTTATATCATCATATAAATTATATCATATTATAATTTTTCATCAGGTCTGATGAAAAGATCTTTTTAAGAAGTATTGAGACATTTTATAATATTCAATAGCAGTTGACTAACTGAGAAGTAGTGTAACACCAAACAATATTAAAATATAATGTGAGTGTCTCATGCTCTCTATCAGTTATTATTTCAATGCACTTGGCCCAGTCAGGATCCTTTCCTATGTCACTCACACAAATGTGATATAGATACATTACGCATACAGCAAACACAAAGGACACACAAACAGACAGTTACAACCACTGAAGTGCTGTTATAATAAACCTCTCACACGGTAACAAATATAACTCCATTCAGTGACATGCCAACGTACCTCTTTTAACCAACTGAACTTTCTGATGTTTGATATTTATACAATACAAATGAGAGGTACAGGTACTACACACTCACATGCATGCACTGTACACACCTGCACTTGACTCTCCTATCTGTTCTCTTCCCCATTTGAGTTAAATCATGCAGTTACTGCTGTTTTTGTTATAAATTTTTTTTTCCAGATTAATGGCAGCATTGATTTATTGGCCGCTTGCAAGGTCAGATGATGATGGAATGTCTCAGAGTTACAGGGAAGACTGAATATGTAGATGATATCATTTGACATTGTAATAGCATTAAGAAAATAAAGTATTAGAACATGCAAATCATGGAAAAATATATTGATGTGTGTTGAATATTTTTCACTACATAAATAATATGAATCTGTTTGCAAACATTTGCATTTGCAAAATGCAAACATTTGCATTTTTGTGCATACAGATACCCACATTAACCCTTTAATGCTATATTAACCCTTTAAATATTCAGTACCCACCAGCACATTAAAATGTTTTGGAGTTGAAGTAAAATTTAAGGCATTTTGCTGATGAATGAGGAAATCGACCTGTCTGAGATTGTTATTACAGTCAACCTTTACAACTGATCATTTAATGCCATATTTTTAGTATATATGTACATGTAATGACATATAGTGGGCAGTTCCATTCTTTTCAACTTACCGAAATGAACAGGATAGTGGATAACACTGAACACTCTCCATACAGGCAGGAGTCCTTGACCTAGAATGTTTATAGTAATTGTTATATCTGATTTAGCTGTGTTATAACTATGTTCAAAAATTGATCATCAATGATGGGTTTTGATGTGCCTTATAAAATGCTGGGTTAAAAACAACCCAGTAAGGGTGGTAATCATAACCTAATGTTTGGTCACTACAAAACAGAACACATGCTGGGTTAAACTGACCCATCATCACTGACTTAAATGAAAAACCCAACAGGCTGAGTCATAACGTTACAAAATAATGGTTATTTTGATCTAGTGCTGGGTTGTATTTGGCTCTTTTGTTGGGTTACTGTGATCAACACCCTTTGCAACCACCTTGGATCCCATAGCAACCACCTAGCAATACTCTAACACCACGGCAACCGTTTCGCAACACCCTAGCAACTAACTTGAAACATTCTAGAAACTACTTACAAACACCCTGTCAATTTAACAATACTGTAGCAAGCACTAGAGATAACAAGGCATAAAGTCAGCTACTTTGTATACTTCCAAAAAACTCACAAAAACAGAACTGCTCAATAATGACAAACTGTCCGATTAAAATCATACCTTTACAAATATTTAAACTTGCCACACATATTCTTACATGTTTTTCCAACCTGTTAAAACATGCCAAAACAGACACAGAACAAACCAGGCTATTTTCACAGCTATTTTGTCCTTCAAAACAAGGTCTTTAACAAACATTAACAAATATTACAACTAAGTTATTGAAAGCTAAGGTTAGCTAATCCTGTCCTATAGGACAACCAGAAAAATACAGTACATATCTATTCATGTTGCTGTTTATGTTTATCCTGATGAGATGCAATTAAACCAACCGTTCTTAATGGCTTCCACACGAACCATCATTTGAAATGAACCCACTGGTTGGGTAATTATTAACAAACAGTTTTTGTTTTTGGTTAAAAAATTCCAACTCAATGCTTCCCGAAGTACCATCTGTGATATGCCATGCCAAATTCACCTGAGTGTCACATCGGTATTTTTTCAGATCTTCATTAGTTACTTGGAACAAAAAAGTCCTAAAGGACACCTGCTTGTACAGCAAAAGAAAAGCCATTTTGTCCTTTCAACAAAAATCAAACCACCTCTGGAGCCACAACATTTTATGTGCATTTTTAGAGTATTGGCTGTAAATATGTGTCAGTATGTGCTATTCGTTTTCTCGCATCTCTAGCAGGAAACGTTTCCTTAAAAGTAGAAGAGTTCCTGTTAAAATGTCTCTCAACATTCAACTTTTTTTACCAGGCTGAGGTCAGCTTCTCAGCCACCAGCTTTTTGTTGGAATTTTTCCATTCCACCGAGGTGCCAGAGTGTAACTGCTGCACCATTTAAGGTGGAACAGGACAGTTCAAATAAGCTGGCGAATGGAAAGCTGCCCTCAGCTTTATGACTTTTTAGTGTTTGACGGTTTCTCATTGCCAGTTAAACATCAGGAAACCAGCTGGAGTGATTATAAATGGAAAGTCCATTTGTCTCCAAAGTATCGAAGTTCGTCTTAAATCTTTCTCTTTGCCATTTTGTTAGCTACTAGCTAGGCAAGACTGTTGTCTGTGTTGGTGTGTGACCAGCAGTCTGTCTTTAACCTTCAGGATTAAAGGGCAAATTAGCAGTTACACATTCACTCCAGCATTTAAGACAATTTATTATTAAAACAATAGAACAATCAGCAGAGCTTTATTTTACTGCAAAGGAGGATTATTTTACTTTTACCTAAAAATCTAATTCTACTGTGGAGCTACATAAAAGAGCTGCACATAGCTTTGGAGCCGCATATTACCGACCTCTGCTCAACCTGATCAGGCTCGGTGACATCGGGCTCATGTGTAGCTGGTCCAGATTTTCCCATTGAATTGGTGATGCGTATCTATGGAGATTATAAAAGCTTTATGGGAAATGGGTACACCTTACAGTACCTGAATTCACTAATTAGAACAGGAGTCTGAAAGCTTGTGGAAATACAGTGTGTTAGATTTGGTTTTTGAGCCCTGCTAGAGGGTAGACTTCCAGGCAGACGGTTGGAGATCATTGCTTTAAAGGATGTAACATTATTAAAAACCTTTGTTTTTCCTTTAGTCTGATGCACACTCTGAATATGCATGGCTGCTTATGTGCAGAAAGGCTGAAAGTGAACGCTGTGTCTCAAGTAATATTTCACTTAAATCAGAATGACAAAGTTTAAACTTGTGGCTAACCGCTCCATTAAAAAATAAAGGTGCAACATCTGTGTGAGTGTGCAGAGCTTGACCCAGGTCATCAGGGTTTAATTGGTCATGAAAATGCGGCGGTGTGCTGGGATGTGATGCTGACCAGAATGTTTGCAAGGCTGAGGGTTAAGTTTGGCACTATTTAGTCCTCCGCTCTTTCAGAGATGTTTCAGTGAGGCACTCACTCCTGCTCTCTGCTGATGTGGATTGGCCAAATGGAGACGCTGAGGGCAGCGGAGTGCTCAAATGGAGGGAGGGATGCGTTATGAAATATTTTAATCACTGAATATTTCAAATTCATGAATATTTTAATAATTTTCCGGTCTGTCGACCTCTTATCTGTGTGCAAGGGCCCTGTAGTGACATCCAGAAGAGATACATTCAAATAGTATTATAATTCATTTAGTCCTTAACGTGACTAAGTCTATAATACATTTGAATGCCTAAGTGACTATTTATGGGTAAAAACATTTGATTTAGGCTGTGTCCACTTACCATATATGTGTGCTTTGTATAAGTCTAAATCTATAATTACAGACTGTAGCCCATCTGTTTCTCTTTTGCCCTGTTCTTCAATGGTCAGGACCCCTGCAGGTGGATTTGAGTGATAAATCATTCTCGGCACTGCAGTAACACTGTTATGGTGATGGCGTGTTGGTATGTGTTGTGCTGATACAAATGGATCAGACACAGCAATGCTGCAAGAGTTTTGTATCCACTCACTGTCCACTCTATTAGACACTCCTACCTTGTTGGTCTACCATGCAGATGCAAAGTCATCCTCTAGTCCATCATCAGTGGTCACAGGACGCTCCCCACAGGATGATGTTGGCTGGATATTTTTGGTTGGTGGACTATTCTCAGTCCAGTAGTGACACTGTGTCTGATCCACTCGTGCCAGTGCAACACACAATTCACCCAACTGGCTCAGAAGGTGTCAACTTTCTGAAAGCAGGAATTTATTGCTACTTTTTGTATTTGTGTCTATTTGCATTTGTTCATTCATTCTAATGACTTTTACCAGCACATGCACACTTAATGCCAGTAGAAATCAAGTTTCTGTCAGGACAAAAGCTGCGGTCTCCAGATTGATAACTGTACAGGCAATGGAAATAACATTGGGCCTGAGAAAGGACCTAAGAAAAAATCTACGTCAGATTCACGATGTGTTCTTAAACCACAGAACAGTGCTCCTGACTGTGCATAGATTCTGTTCTTACCTAAGACTCCCAAATGAAAAATCCCTGGTGAGCGCCAGACTCTTCATGACAACTATTTAAGTGGTTTTTGAGTGGAGGTTGATGCAACAAGGTTTTTTAACTTATCTTTTGCTTTGTTAATGATGAAATGAAAATAAAAAAAATAAATAAATGAAAATAAAAGTTGGAATACAAAGTTACTAAAATGATATAAATAAATAATAGGCAAAAGTTTTGGCAACCCTGGTCAACTTACATCCTCTACAGAGGACACACTTCTGCACATTGTAATGCATGATGACTGCTTACTTTCTGAGTTTAACATAGTGTGACAAACAGATACTGGGCTTGTTGGTCAACAGTTTTCCAAGTGAACACGACTGCAGTCGGAACACAATTGTATTGATTAATGTTGTCAGTTAATCATCCAAGTAATCAGTAGATAACTGTATTGCTAATGTCTTTGATTGTGAAAGCCTTAATTCTGTGTCTTTGTGTGTTGTAACGCGGTAACTCCTCCTGTTCAGTGTGATCTGGAAGAGTGTGAGAGGGCTGTGGCACCCAGCCTCGTGATGGCCACAGCTGCTTCCAACTGGAGCAGAAAATCATCTGAGCTCAGACTGCAGCTACAAAACGCTGAGGAGAAAAATATGCCTGGGTTATTCTGAGGCCTGTGTGAGCGTGAATGCGTGTGTGTGCATATTTCATCTCAGCCCAGAGACATTGTTGAGACTGAGTATCTTTGTATAGCTAATACATGTATGTGCCTGTTCCATACACAAATACACCGAACCACACAGGCACACCCAAATATAGCCGTATATCATCAACATGCAGCGCATTTTGTGTGTGAATACAGGACTCTATCATGCTATTACACTACAGAGAAGTGAACTGCTTCGTTTCTGAACCATTCGACTAAATGAGTTCAAATTCAGGTCCCACAGTAAAATAAAAAACAAAACAACAAAAAAACCTATTAGAAAACAAGAATTCAGACTTTAGATATTTACAAGGATTATTTTATCTGTTTAAACTTAAAGGCCCTAAAAGAAAGAGATAGTCATAAGCTAAATATTGTATATATATATATATATATATATATATATATAATCCTTTCTAAGATTCTTTCTGTTGGGATATGTTTGTTCTTTTTCAATTAAATCTTTTTGATTTCTGAAAGATTAAGTCAGTTAAATTAGTTTGAAATGAAACTAATTTAGCAGAGTGATCAATATATTTAAAATGGAATATATAGTTGCATGTAAAAAAATATATTATTGTGCTATTGTTATTATATGAGTGTTACACAGCCACAACACTCCAATTTTCTTCATATATGACAGATGTTTTCCACAGCAAAAACAAACTGAAACTAACATTTTGGATTGTGATTTGTGTCATTTTTACATGTGATATTGACAAGAAAGAAACTGAGCTTTCTTTATCTGTTTGATTGCCGCGCCCAATTAAAACCAGCACAGAAACTGATTGTCCTTTATTGTTTCTGAAAACTGTCCAGTGCGATCATTTTGGTGTCTACACATTTTTCAACTCACAGTTTGCTCAGCTGAATGAGAATGTTGCTTTCACTTCACCTCACTAAACTAATTAGAGTCAAAGTGTTCTGTGAACATTTGGCCTATAAATCAGGCCTTGTGTGGTGTTTGTGTCTGTGGGATCCATTTCAAAAGAAAAATGAAGTGATTTATTATTATTTCAACCCCAGATTCCTTGGCCTTTGTTCATTTTCTGTGAAGAACACATAAAATAACATATTTTCAGTGCCTTCACACTGTTCACCCCCTACACATTTATATTACACGTGGTTTTAGGCTGAACCCACGGGGAATAAAAGTGTTGAGGTGCTGTGTCCCTTTCACTCTGTTCTCCACATCAACACCACACAAGTGTTAAATGGTTCCAGATTGGCTACTGGCTGATCTGAATATATCTATATCTATATCTATTTACACTATTTTGCCCAAAGTATTCACTTGTCTGCCTTCACACAGATATGAAATTGAGTGACATCCTATTCTTAATCCATAGGGTTTAATTTGCAGCTATAACAGTTTCAACTATTCTGGGAAGGCTTTCCACAAGGTTAAGTAATGTGTTTATGGGAATGTTTGACCATTCTTCCAGAAGTGCATTTGTGAGGTCAGGCACTGATGTTAGACGAGAAGGCCTGGCTCACTGTCTCTGCTCTAATTCATCCCAAAGGTGCTCAGGTTGAGGTCAGGACTCTGTGCAGGCCAGTCAAGTTCTTCCATGCCAAACTCGCTCATCCATGTCTTTATGGTTCTTGCTTTGTGCACTGGTGCGCAGTCATGTTGGAACAGGAAGGGGCCGTCCCCAAACTGTTCCCACAAAGTTGGGATCACGAAATTGTCCAAAATCTCTTGGTCTGCTGAAGCATTAAGAGTTCCTTTCACTGGAACTAAGGGGCCGAGCCCAACTCCTGAAAAACAAGCCCACACCATTATCCCCCCTCCACCAAACTTTACACTTGGCACAATGCAGTCAGACAAGTACCATTCTCCTGGCAACCCAGACTCGTCCATCAGATTGCCAGATGCAGAAGCATGATTCATCATTCCAGAGAACGTATCCACTGCTTTGCACCACTGCATTTGTCGCTTTGCATTGTGCTTTGTCACATACCGCTTGGAAGCAGCTGCTCGGCCATGGAAACCCATTCCATGAATCTCTCTGTGCTGTTCTTGAGCTAATTGGAAGCCACATGGAGTTTGGAGGTCTGTAGCGATTGACTCTGCAGAAAGTTGGCGACCTCTGCACATTATGTGCCTCAGCATCCGCTGACCCCACGGTGTCATTTTACATGGCCTACCACTTTGTGGCTGAGTTGCTGTTGTTCCCAACATTTTTTTCCACTTTGTTATAATACCACTGACAGTCGACTGTGGAATATTTAGCAGCGAGAAAATTTCACAACTGGACTTGCTGCACAGGTGGCATCATATCACAGTATCACACTGGAATTCCCATTCTCTCATGTTTGTAGAAGCAGTCTGCAGGCCTAGGTGATTGGAACACCTGAATTCAGTGAGTTGGATGGGTGAGTGAATACTTTTGGCAATATAGTGTACTTAAAGTGAGGTCCAGAAGTTGGGACAACTTTGGAAATCTGGGATTTTTTTCATTTAAACTTGAAAATAAACGACAGAACACTGTAATTTTTAAAAAATGTTTACTAGTGCTCTCAGACCTTTGGACCCCACTGAATAGGCCATCAAAATGTAGCCTTTATTCTGCTTTATTTGAAGTAAATAATAATAATAATTTGTATTTATATAGCACTTTTCATGCCATTTGCAGGTCAAAGTGCTTAACAGACAAATAGATAAAGTAATACAAGAAATTATAAGTATTCATTTAGAATCCTATAAGAAAAGGACACAGATCAAATAAAAAAAATATCATGAGACGAAGAGTTTTAATGAAACACTAAACTAAAGAGATACATTTTCAGATGCTTCTTAACGGTGAGCACTGAGTTTGACAGTCTAATAAAAGGTATAATTGAGCTCCACAGTTTAGAAGCAGAATAACTGAACGAGTCTCTCCATGTTTTCTATATTTTACAGGAGGTGTTTGCAGAAGGCCAGTGTCTGCAGATCTAAGATCACATGGCATCTCTGCCATATTGCTTTCCGGTCATTAGGAATAAAGAAAAGATGCACAACGATCTTTCTGGGCAAACTTGTCAAAACCTTCTCTGTCTAAGTCCATCAATCCATGAAAGAGTTGAAGTGACAGGCAAGGAGATCAGGGTGTGCTTTTAGCTACACTCACAGTTAGCCATGTTTTTCTGTTGGACCACTCTGGACTGAGACAGCAGGTTTTGTCCTTTTGATATTGAATGATGTGGAAATGCTCTGGCTGGTGTGTTAGGTACACCTGTTCAATTGCTTGTTCACACAAATAGCTAATCAGCCAATCACATCGCCACAAACATTTAGTCATGTAGAGGTGGTCAAGACAACTTGCTGAAGTGCAGACCGAGCATCAGAATGGAGAAGAAAGGGGATTTAAGTGACTTTGAACATGGCGTGGTTGTTGGTGCCAGACGGGCTGGTCTGAGTATTTAAGAAACTGCTGATCTGCTGGGATTTTCACGCACAACCATCTCTAGGGTTTACAGAGAACGGTCGGAAAAAGAGGAAATATCCAGTGAGCAGCAGTTGTGTGGACGAAAATGCCTTGTTGATGTGAGAGGTCAGAGGAGAATGGGCAGACTGGTTCCAGATGATAGAAAGGCAACAGTAACTCAAATAACCAACCAAAATCTCTGTGGAATCTTTCCAACGAAGTATGCCACGAAGAATGAAGACCGTTCTGAAGGCAAAAGGGGGTCCAACCTTTTACTAACAAGGTGAACCTATTGAAGTGGCTGGTGAATGTATATTTACATATTAGTTGTTATACTGAATTATTGATGTTGTGCACAGCTCCACAGCGACATGATGATGGTGGAACCAAGCCCCACCAGCCCCCCTAATGTAGAGACACCACTGCTGAGATCACATGCTGGAACATAAACAGACAGACGCTCTGTGATGTAAGCCGTGCTTTAAGAGCCTTAAAAACTAGTAGCAGAACTTTCAGATCTATGCTGAACGATACAGGCAGCCAGAGCAGTTCTTCTAAAACGGGAGTGATTTGATCTTTTGTATTGTTTTCTTAGGAAGTCCAGTAAGAAGACCATTACAGTGATCAACTCTGCTTGTAACAAATACATGAAATACATGTTTCTCTGCCTCAATCATCAAGTAGGATTTAAACATTTTGCATTGCTTCAACTATGAATGGTGTTACGTCTCTTTGATTAACGTTTTTCACTTATTTCAGGAAAAGAAATGCATTTTTAATATCCTTTTTTTGGGTCCCGTAAGCTTCTTTACCCATAAAACACCTCTGTGTATGTTAAAGTTTATATTTAGGTTTTTAAAAAGTGCGCCGTTGTCCTGCAGGGCCACCGTATTGCAGCCACGTGTCCTCTCGCCAGGGTCTGTGCGCGCTCCTCCTCCAGTTGTGAGGCGCGCGGTGTGACCAGCGGGGAGCCCGCGGACCTTCGGACGCAGCCGCTGCTTTATCGTATTACCATCATCTAAAGCCACGCGCGCTGATTTGCACCGCCCGCTGCGGCGGTCTGCGCTCAGCCGCTCAGGGCTTCGTACTTTGCTGTTCGGTCCGGGATGAAGTTCTTCGCTCTTTGTGCGCTGCTTTCGCTCTGCAGCGCCACCAGCACGGCAGGTGAGCGAGAACAGCGGTCAGTCCTCGCGTGCGGGGTCGCTGAAACAGCACTGCTTAATCTGAAGTCGTGTCCGTGGGTCGGTAGTGAGTGACCACAGCTGCGCTCCGGGAATCCACTGAGAAGTTGCTCGGTTCAGCTTTGCTCCGGGTGTGGGGGCTTTTCTCCTCCTGTCTATTTCTTTTCTTTTCTTTTCTTTTCTTTTCTTTTCTTTTCTTTCCTTTCCTTTCCTTTGGTCTGATCCCGTTATGCTGATGAGTGCGCGCGTCCTCAGCGGAGGTCAGTAAACAGGTTTCCGCGGACGCGGCGCTGTCTGGAGTTCTGCTGAGTGAAATGTGTTGGGTTTCTTTTCCTTCTCTTCATTTCACCCTGTCTGCTTTGCTCGGCTCTCACTTTTACACGATTGGAGCTTCACTCAGTTCACTAGCAGGACCATGAGTAACATTGGGACCCCCAACATTAATATCACTGCAGTGTCATTTTCTGTTTATACTCATATGTAAACAGTGATGCCAGGTTGAATCATTTAAACCTGGATGATTTGATTCTGCATGAAGTTTTAGTAACATTTTCCAACTTGAAGTAATTCAGATGTAAACCGAGTCATTCAGAGTGGTTCGATTTCTTTACAGCGGTGGTGATGGGAACCAGAGGTCACCATGTCTACAACACAAATATAGCTATTTTATTTACTATCCAAACCCACCAGGGAACCTACAGGAGTCTTCTGAGATTTTAGTCCTTGGGGAATGTCGATAGTAGTAAAGTAGAGGTGGAACAAGTTTTCTTCACTTACTGTTTTACCCTATTGCGGCCTGTATGTTCACCTCTGCTGTGCGTGTACGTAAGAACTGAGGGAGCGTTTGCCGGTGTTAAACTCCTCAGACGTCTGGTTCCTATCACCATCAATTCTGATTGAGTATGTGTAGATCTTACATCAAGCCAATATGAGCAACTTTGTTTATATCTTGAATATTAAATTATGCAGAAACTTTCAGAAATTGGGTGGAGTTCCCCTTGAAGTGACCAAATTCTCAGCTGAGATTTGAAGATAAATCTGTAAATCACGTTTTCCCCAGCTTTTCTTATTGCGTGTTTTAAAGCTTGTTGTGAAAACATATCGCTGCTGTCCGAACAAAACCTCATAAAATGGTAACTTTACAGGAGAAGGAAAAAACCTACTTTACTTTTAATGGAGGTCAATGGAACCAGAGTTTTATACAAGTCATTTTGGGTAATTTCTTTTGATGCAATCTTCATGAAATGTATGCACAACGTAAAAGTGCAATAGGCATTTTTAAAATATCTCAAAAAATAAAAAATGACAAAATTGGAGATACAAGGTTTTGTTCTAACAGCATATATAATAATAATTGTAATAAGTGTAATTATTTATCATTTCTGGAACATGTTGGCAGCCACTAGGCATTTCTTTCTACTTGCCGAATAATATTTTATGTTTTGGTTCACTTTGAGTTTAGAAGGAAAACACTAATGTCTCGAGAGGAGCAAAAATAGAGACATCACTAAAAAAAACAGATATGTGGATCCTTTGTGGTAATGAAAATTGGGGTAAAAGCTTAATCTAAACAGAATTAATCTACTGAATGACTTTTTTTTTACAGCGATTATGGGTCTCTGCATTAACATTAACACTTTGGGTGTCATATTTCACTGGGTGTTTAAGCCCTATGCATAAGCAATGCTGATACCTGTTGAATACACCAAAAAAGGTTGTGCATTGGATTTAATTCAAATTCAATTAAGTACATAATTTCTACATGCGTAGAATTTATTACATTAACACAGTTTTGGCAACAATTGCCAAAAGACAAGACTGAAGATTTTTATGTGGACATTTGAATGAAGTACAATATATAAAGGTTGTAGACCTCCAATGTTTCTTCTACAATGAAGCGTATTAATAGTGAGTTTGCTGCAGTAACAGCCTCTACTCTTCTAGAGAGCCTTATGGAACATTGCTGGAAGGATATGATTGCACTCAGCCACAACAGCATTAGTGAGGCCATTAGTGATATACTGATATTAGTAAGGTACTGATGTTGGATGATCAGTTCTGGATCACTCCAGCTCATCCCAAAGGTATTGGAAGGAGCTCCATCACTCCAGAGAACAGTTCCATTGCTCCACGGCCCAATGCTGGGAGGCTTTATATGGCTCTGGCCAGGGCTTGATGTTGGCCTTGGTGACCTTAGACCCATGTTATGGCTCCCATTCTTTTGACAGTACTTTTCTGTACAACTGAATGTCTGACACTGTACATTCAATGCACTGCTCTTATCATTGTACAGTTCCTGTGTCCATTATTTACAAGTCTGCATGTGTTTGTAGCTGCTGGAGAATTTGTATCATTGGCAGAGAGGGAGGACGCCCTGCTGAGGGACCTGTTTCAGGGCTACCAGCGATGGGTGCGGCCCACCCAGCACTCGAACAACACAGTCAAAGTGCGCTTTGGCCTGAAGATATCGCAGCTTGTGGATGTGGTAAGAAACATGCCATAAAGACCCACAGTCCATCATACATGTTGAGTCTATGATGACATTTGGCTTTATTTACAAAAAAACAGCACTGCCAAGTCTTTATACTGAAGCAGAACTGTGCTGCTGTCCATGGTGCTGAAAACCAAGAGCTGCATCGCAGAGAAGAAAATGGCTATTTTAGTTCACCCTTTAGCTTCTCTCCTTTTATCCTGCTGCTCCTTCTGAGAGCTTTTCGTTGTTCTGGCTCATGTGATGGGGAAGTGAATTATTAACAGTGTTAAGAAGCTATCACACACAAAACCGCTCACCCCCATCCCCTTACTTACTGCCAGGTTCCCAGGCCAACATTGAGCCTAAGTCTTAACTATTTCCAATGCCAGTTCACCCCTGGCTCTTACTCTGCACTTTTAACATAAAAGGTGCTAAAACGAGATCGTTGTGTGATGCTGTAGACCAGGGGTCAGCAACATCCCCCTCTTTTACTGCCCTGTTGTAGCTCCAAAACAGAATGAGATTTATAGGTTAAAATAAAATAATCCTCATTTGCAGTAAAACAAAGCTCTGCTGATCGATCAACACTGTTTTAGCAAAAAATAATCTTAAACACTGGAGTTAATGTATAACTGATAATTCACCCTTTAACCTTTACCCTTTAACTGCAGACTGCTCACCATAGCAACGCAGACAACACTCTCACCTTGCTTTAAGATTTAAGATTAAGATAAAGATAAGATTTAAGATTAACATCAGTTGTTTGGAGACAAACACACTAATTTGCATTCATAAAGTTTCCTAATATGTTAATATGATAAACATGATAAACATCATCAGATTGCCCACCTCTACTTCTCCACATAATGTAAAGGTTCTAGGAAGAACTGATGTGGAACCTTTACACACTGTGAAAAAAAACTAAACAAAATGTCAGTTTGCCTGTTCAATCTAAAAATGAACTTCATGTAGTCACAAGCAGTTTTTTTTATTTTTAATGCAACAATGCAAAGCAAAATATCAGTTTAGATGAACAAAAGTAATACTTTATATCTGTTTAAACCTCAAAAGGGCTTTGAGTCAAATTCTGTCAAGTGTAAAGGCAGACCAACTGATTAAACAAGTTGAATCGGGGGTGCTTTTATGTTAGGCTTAATTTTAATGACAACCTGCAGCTACACCAGCCTTTTATGGCTGATATTGGTGACCATTGTTTTATGATATCACTCAAAAAACCCACTGCGGCATCTTTATTTTTGAGAGTACATCTTTGGCAAACTGCCTTGTGCAATAATAAATGTAGTTTAGAAGTCAAAAAAGGTCTATGAAAAGATTAATATCTTGGCAAGTGAAAGCTTCCTAAAAAGCTTCCTAAAGACACTATTTTACCTATTTCTAGTCACTTTACATATATAACGTGTATATCAAATCTTATCAAGTCCAGTGGTCTGACTTTACTGGCAAATGCTTTTACTTTCTTCCAGCATTATATCTGCCAGAGTAGGCTGATCATTTAACTTGATAACAGTACTTAAAATAGCCTACATCTTAATATCTAAAAAAAGAAACAGTAATATTCTTAAAGCGATCTCAAAATGAGAATTATTATCTATACTGCCCGGAAGCTTCCACTTGCTATCATTCTGTACAGTGTCATTGCCATGTTAGGTTTGTGAGGGACAGAGATCCAGCAAAGCCAGTTAATAGAGAGAGAGAACAGAGAGGGGCTGTGCTAACAGATGCCTGCTTTATTAAATCAGAAGTTTGGCTTGGCTTTCAGTTCTGCTTCATGCTGAAGTGACTCAGGGAGACTCATGTGTGTCTTCTGTGCAGCTGTAATAGTGAAATATTCCCACAAACAGTTTCTCCCTGCCAACATAAAAAAAAAACAGAATGTACTGATGGAAACTATGGGAGGCGCTACCATGCAGTACTTTTGAGTCATGAAGGGTTTAATTAACTGATCCATGCTGCGCCCACAAACACATTCTTTGTTGGTTATTGTTGCTATGGTTGCTAATGTGAAGTTGTAGCTTACTCAGTTTTTGGTGGCGCAGTGGTTGACGCTGTTGCCTCCCAGTAATAAGGGCCTGGGTTTGATTCCCGGGCCGGGTGACCAGGGTCCTTTCTGAGTGGGATTGGCTGTTCTCCCTGTGTCTGCGTGGGTTTCCTCCCGCAGTCTAAAGACATGCGTTCAGGCCAATTGGAGACGCTAAATTACCTTTAGGTGTGAAGCACCCTCTCCACCCCGACCCAGAAGGATAAGCGGTTTAAAAATGTGTGTTCGTTTCGGACTAGCATTAGCATGGTGACACATGCTATTTTGCTTCCAGTCTATGAGCTTCAACTACATAGTGAAAATCGCTGAAAACAGCGTTATTTAAAGACTGACCAGCGACTTCATTGAGTACCACCCCTTGTATTTACATTCTCAGCTCCACTTATCATAGAGGAGCACTTTGTAGCTCCACAATTACAGACTAGTTGAGCTAGCCTCTGATCAGGTCATCTGAAGGTTTAGTGTAAAAGATAAAACCAAAAAATAAAAATAAAAAATCTGACCTTTTTGTATGAAGGCTTTAATATGGTGAGTGTTACATATTTACTCAAATTTGAATAGTGATTTAGAAATAGATTTAAAAGAAATATTGATTTCTTTATTTCAGTTCTTTTCTAAATTCATAAAACACTCTGTTGTTACTGAATTAAATGAAAAAATAAATAAATAAATAAATGTAGTCTCAGATTGTTCGACTCCACTGCTGGCTTCAACAAATATTCAGCTGAAAATTGTAAACAGTTAAACAACTAACTAAATAAATGAAAGTAAGAAAGAAGAACATTAGCAGTTTTTGGAAGAATAAAAACTATCATTTGCATAATAATACCACAAAGTTAGTCACTTTTACTGTCATTGTTTTTCACCACATACATGGTAAATAAGGAATGAAATATGTATGTAAACCATCACTAAAAAACTTATTTACTCTATTGGTTAGAATACTTATCTAGTAAACCCTTAAAATCCCAGGCTTATTATATACTAAGGTTTATTATTCAGTAGCTACAGGGACATAAATACAAACTGGCTGAGCTATTCTTAGGTTAGAGAATGGCCTACTGGTGAACCGTGGCCATTTAAGGGGCTTAAATTGTTTATCACTTTATTCTTTGACGTCAATGATCAGCCAAAGGTTAAAGGATAAATCGGTTGAATATAACAAAAATAGAGCTAAAAAGCACAACGGATTATTACAGAAGAACCTGCTTACAGCAGCCGTGGAGGAACAGCAATGAAAAACGATGATGTCATTGATTCTTGTTATTAGCCTGTTAGCCTGCAGTCACCTCATATGAATGTGGAGGATAAATGGGTTTGTCCTATTGTCAAGTGCTTTAGATCCTGCTTAAAGGGTTTGAAATTCTAACTGTTTGTCACTTTACAATATTAAGTCCACTGTTACTGAGCGAATGAAGATTTTATGAATATGACAGCAATATGTTTTCCCTCACAGACTGAACATCACTAGATGGAAAGCTTCTTTAGGTTTCAATGAAACTCAATAGGGTTGTTGTAGGGAATTGTAGGGAAACTTGCTTAGATTTCTTTACAGTGCTGGTGATGGGAACCAGGAGTCACCATGTCTAAAACGCAAATATAGCCATTTTATTTACTAAGACCACCAGTGAACCTACATGTCTTCTGAGTTTCATATGTAATATTGTTGATGGTAAAATAGTGGTAAATTTAAAAAAAACCCAAAAAACTGGGAGCTCTTTTGCACTACGTGTGCCTCTGCATTGTGGATATATTACAAAAATACCTTTAAGGTCAAAAACCTTCTAAGCACTGCCATAAAACAATGTCTCAGGCATCAGGCAGTGTATTCATAATTACTTTAATTAATGACTTTCTGCGAGGGAGCTTTTACCAGTAATATCCAACGGCAGACCAGATGTACCATCTCAGTATCTCCTGCGCTCTCCATGTTTCAACTGGCAAGCCTCTTGACCTTTACCTGATATCATATCCAGAGCTGAGAGAGCAGGGTTGGCAATGAGGGGCTGAGAGTGTGGTACTGCAGTTCTGCAGCTAGACCTGTTGTGCTTTTACAGGCATTAAACTCTTCAGACGTTTGGTTCCTATCACCACTGTGACCACTCAGACTTGGAAAGTTTCTCTAGAACAGAACATTTCACACTAAACCACTCTGAGTGACTTTATTTACACTTTAGCAGTGTAATTAGGCAAAATTTTTGAAAAAAAAAAAATCTGGAATTCCCCTTTAAGATCTTCATATAAGCTTGTGATATTTTTGTATTTTGAATTTGGTCTTTTTTATCTATATAGGATGAGAAGAATCAGCTTATGACAACAAATGTGTGGCTCTGGCAGGTGAGTGTTACTCTTAACAACAGCAGTATTGTTGATAAATAACTGAATTGAATTAATTATGTGTAAATGAGTTTGGCTCACAGTCATTGTGGTTTATAAACCTTTTATGTTTGGTCGTAAAGTGACTCCTTTAATGTTAATGTTGCCTAATGAACATTTTACTGAACAGATCTGTGCCAGATAATTTAAGGCACAAACTAGCATTATGTCAGATACATTCCTGGTTCGTGGGGAAAATGATGCCCTGATGAATCGGTGATTATGTTCACTAACACTGTTCTGGGTTTGTAGGAATGGATAGATTATAAACTGAGGTGGAACCCAGAGGACTACGGCGGTATCACTTTCATCAGAGTTCCATCAGAGAGCATTTGGCTGCCGGACATCGTTCTGTATGAGAAGTATGTGGGAAGTATATTCTGAATCTTAGGCCTTAGAAGCTGCAGTTCTGGCTGTTGATGATTTTATGATGCTGTAATATAAGATGAATCATATCTCCTTTGAAAGAAGATATTTTGGTATGATTTGAATTTAGTAAAATGTTACTGTTGTGTGTACAGTTTTATTTTAGTAAAACTAATAACCCTCTTTTACTTTTTTGACATGTTTTCTCATTGTTAACTTTGAAACAAATGAAAATGAAGTTCATGCAGACATGAATGTAAATCCAGTAAAAAAGTAGTATATGTTTATCTATGAAATTAATCTAATAATCATGAAATCTTGACAATAATGATAATGATATTTTTTAGATTGTATAACAAAATTTAGAAAAAAAATCTCTGGCCAAAGTGAAAAACTGATCCATCACAACATCTATTGTAAGTATGCTAACTCACCTCCTACAGTGGTGCTGCAGTTGTCTCAAGGCAAAATTTTGCCATTTAAAAACTAGTAAACCTGCTCTCAGGGTTGGGATAAGTACTGAAAAATTAGTATCTAGCTACAATTTAGCTACTTTCCCAGGCGATGTAGCTAGTTACAATTTAGCTACTTTTCCAGAAAAAAGTAGTGGCTACTTTTTATCTACTTTTTGAAAAGTAATGGCTACTTTTTAGCTACTTTTAGAAAAGTAGTGGCTACTTTTTAGCTACTGTTTGAAAAGTAGTGGTTACTTTTTAGCTACTGTTTGAAAAGTAGTGGTTACTTTTTAGCTACTGTTTGAAAAGTAGTGGCTACTGTTTGAAAAGTAGTGGCTACTTTTTAGCTATTTTTTTGAAAAGTAGTGCGCTACGTTTTAGCTACTTTTTGAAAAGTAGTAGCTACTTTTTAGCTACTTTTTGAAAAGTACTGGTTACTTTTTAGCTACTTTTTGAAAAGTAGTGGCTACTTTTTAGCTACTTTTTGAAAAGTAGTGGTTACTTTTTATCTGCTTTCAAAGCATGATTGTCAGTATAATTGTGAATCTCCACCTGACATACCAAACAAACCCAACAGACAGTATGAACAAGACACTGAATTTAATCCTTTGCCAGAAAGCAACGCACATTAGAAAACCTGCAAATATACAAGATCACCAAAAAGTGTAACCAACAATCCAACTTGCACACCCAAAGGTGTGATATCCAACAAAAATTAAGACTAAATGCAAAATCAAACATTCCAGGTTTTTCAACTGTTGAAATAAAACTGCTCCAATTTAAACATTTCAGAAAGATGTACAGACATGACATTCAGAGTCCTTTGTTAAACTTCAGCAACACTTTAGCCTCAAAATTCTAGGACTATTAGTCTATTACGAAAATGTTTTTTTTTTCACTTTAGCTAAGTCAGGAGTTTGCAACATGTGGCTCCTTTACTGCCCTGTTTCAGCTAAACAGCAGAACTACATTTTAAGATAAATTAACCTAAACCTCCTACGCCTAAAAATAAAGCTTTGCTGATTGTTATAACATATAGTTCTAACACAGTTTAACAATAAATGGTCTTAAATGCTGGAGTTAATGTAGAACTGCTAATTCACCCTTTAACCCTGAAGACTGACACACAGACTCTCTGGTCAGAGAGATTTAAGATGAACATCAATAATTTGAAGATGAATGGGCTTATTTGCATTTATAATCACTCCAGCTGGTTTCCTAATATGTTTAATCTGCAACGAGAAACTGTCAAACACTAAAAAGTTGCGAGGTTGAAGTCAGTTTCTCGTTTGAATTTTCATGTTCCACCTTAAATGGTGCAGCAGTTATATTCTGCTGCATCAGGCACCATTTAAGGTGAAATGGGAAAATTCAAACAGCTGGTGAATGAGAAGCGACTTCAGTCTCATAAAAGACATTTGAGAGACATTTTACCAAAAATGATTTCCCTTTTGAGGAAAGGTTTCCTGCTGGATATATGAAAAATGCAGCTATAGCTGAACTAAAGGTTAAAGCAGAGCAAAGTGAGTCTGCATTATCACTTATATTATATGTTTAGCCTATACTAGCACATCAGCACATACGGAGACATATTTACAGCCAAGATAGTTTAACTGACGTAAACTTTTGTGGCTGTCAAGGTGGTTTCATTTTTGTTGAAAGGAAAAATGGCTCTTTTTAACATTTGGGTTGGCGACCCCTGAGCGAAGCCTACTAGCAAGGGGTGATCAGCACCTGGGGCCAGCAAGTGACCGTTTGCTCAAACTGTCCGCGGTTCAGTCACAATTGCACAATCGCTACTAGCCCAGTTAATGATCGCATTCTATAGTTCAGATTTTGCGCGGATTGCCTGAAGCCTGTAGCGGAATTATAGTGAAAATTATCGCTATAGCTACACAAAAATTTGTAGGTGCTGAAGTTATTATATAATGGCTACAGCTATTAGCTATAAAAAATTGTAGTTAGTGCTACAATTTAGTGTAGTGGGGGGAGTGCTACTTAGCCACTCCCCCCATTTCTGCCCCCTCTGATGATGTATGTTGAAGGTTGGAACAGTTTTAATGTTTAGTTTGCTATTCCCACTTGCTGGCTAATGCAGAAATAAGGGAGATAGCCAGAAGGAAGCTGAATATTAGGTCTGCTTTTATGAGCTTCTACATCAGTGGCTATTTATTAAGACTGTGGGAAGGTTTTCAGTGGTTGTATGACATATTTGTGTAATGCATGCTGGGTATTGTAGTGAAAGAACAATGATGGATGAAAGTCCCAAAACAACATGATAATAACATGACAAGTAACAGATAAAATAACGGAATGCCCCTTTAAGAGTCATTCACATAACTCTAATGAGTTTGTTTGAAATGTCTTGTAGTGCTGATGGACGTTTTGAAGGCTCTCTAATGACCAAAGCCATTATAAAGTATAACGGCGCCGTCACTTGGACCCCCCCGGCCAGCTACAAGTCTGCCTGTACCATGGACGTCACATTCTTCCCATTCGACCGGCAGAACTGCTCCATGAAATTCGGCTCGTGGACCTATGATGGGACCATGGTGGACTTGGTGCTGGTGAACCACCAAGTGGACCGCAGTGACTTCTTCGACAATGGCGAGTGGGAGATTTTGAGTGCCACCGGTATGAAGGGCAACCGACGTGACGGTACACTGTCCTACCCCTTCATCACCTACTCCTTCATTCTAAAACGTCTTCCTCTCTTCTACACACTCTTCCTCATCATCCCCTGCTTGGGCCTATCCTTCCTCACCGTGCTGGTCTTCTACTTGCCGTCGGACGAGGGCGAGAAAGTCTCACTGTCCACCTCTGTCCTTGTCTCCCTCACTGTCTTCCTGCTGGTCATTGAGGAGATCATCCCATCCTCCTCCAAGGTCATCCCCCTGATTGGCGAATACCTGCTCTTCATCATGATCTTTGTCACCCTGTCCATCATAGTCACCGTGTTCGTGATAAACGTGCACCACCGCTCCTCCGCCACCTACCACCCCATGTCCCCCTGGGTTCGCTCGCTCTTCCTGCAGCGGCTGCCGCACCTGCTATGTATGAGGGGTCACACTGACCGCTACCACTACCCTGAGCTGGAGCCCCACAGCCCCGAGCTGAAGCCCCGCATCAGGAAGGCTCCCCCAGGCCCTGAGGGCGAAGGTCAGGCTCTGGTCAACATGTTGGAAAAGGCGACATGTTCCGTCCGCTACATCTCGCGACACATCCGCAAGGAACATTTCATCCGAGAGGTATGGGGGGTACTTTTGACCCCTTAAGCCCACAAGTATGGACTTACACAATTTAGGCCTGCATGATAGAGACAATAAGCTGTTGGATATCATGGTGACATTATGAGAAATTATAAATTAATATTAAATAATGTGTGCTTTTGACATTTAAATATAATAAGAAATATAAAGGATATAAGGATAGAAACATAAATCTAATTAACCTTTTCTTTAAGCAAAAAAATACAACATTTCAAATACAAAATATAAAAATTTTCAGAAGCTTCATTCACACATGTACAAAAATAAAAGTGAGATATTAATAGCTACTTATGTCCGAAAGGCAAGCACATTTTTGTGCTCTGTATGGCTGGACAATGACTGGTGCATTGGCCTTTTTTCATCAAGTGTGGTCAAATCTGATCGTAAAATGCATTTGGTTTCATCTTTGGCGTATCTGTACTATCAGTCTCATGTCTGGTAGAGGTGCATGTAAATTTGAACATTGTAGTGAACAACTTGAAAAACTTGCTTGATTTTTGGCTAACTAACCAAAACTATTATTAATATTATCTCTGATACCAACAATAAGAATGTTTTAGGGTCCTTTTAAAGACAAATTACACTGTGCTTTTGTTTTATACTACTGACTCCGCCCACAAAATAAACAGTACAAAACACAGGTAGTGCAGAAGCATCTCATACACAACAATCATAGAGCATTTAAATATGTTATCATTAAAATATGTTATTTTAGAAGAATAGTACAGAGCCTGGCTGGTGATACATGTTTAAATAATAAAAATGTGTGGCCACAACTTAGTAAAGCATGGGAACAAGATAATTAAGTCATGGCCACAACTTAGTCAGGCATAAGAATGAGATCTTAGTAAGGCATTGGAATAAGATAATTAAGCATTTTCCACAGCTTAACAAAGCGTGATCTCATTCCCACATCTTACAAAGTCATTGCCATGCATTAGGATCTTGTTCCCACACGTTAACACGCCGTGGCCAAGCATTATTCTTATTTCTACAGGATATCACCAGCAGGGTTCCTAGAATAGTCTCTATACATAATCACATTATTGTACCATCATAAAAAAACAAATTCATTAATCCAGAATTCAGTTGATGTGTGTGCTTATTACTGTGCATTTATGAAATATTTTATAAAGGCTCAGCCAATCAGGTTTCAGAACTGATTTATCCTTTTTATAATTGATATTTGGATGGGTCACATCCTCAAGTTGCCTAGACTTGCCAATTAATGGTTGCTTTAATTTGGTTTATGACAAAATTTGCATCTCAATGCTAGAACTTTATAATAATATAATTTTATAATAATATTATCAATGAGTTTTGAGATTTCAGGTTCATGGAAACATAACAAATTTATTCTCTGAGAAGATCAACTGATAGAAACTGAAGAAGAACACCAAAAAAACACACCAAATGCTGTAAAGTGCAGTCTTCATTTAGAATTCATACCTATAACTGCAGATTATTTAAATATTTTCATTTTTAAAATAAAATATACACTGTATACTGTACAAAATGTATGAGTCAAGAAGCTTTTAAGGTGGTATTTATATATTATTCTGGCATAAAACAAAATCAATGGCTGGTATATAATATACAGTGTTTTGTAAAATGAGTTATTAGTAATGGTAATGGTGACAGAACTGACAATATTGCGAAGTGATGACAATAATGAAACTTGGATTTTATGGTTTTTATAGATTTGATAGAGAAAAAAAATTAGGATGATGATGATCTCCTCTTTCTCTAGGTGGTGCAGGACTGGAAGTTTGTGGCTCAAGTGCTGGACAGAATCTTCCTCTGGGTCTTCCTCACTGTCTCTGTACTGGGTACCATCCTCATCTTCACTCCTGCCCTAAAGATGTTTCTCCGCACGCCGCCTCCTTCCTCAGCTCCATAGAGTCCCATACTGATTCTCACAGGAGATGCAGTGGACCTTTAAGCTAGGGTCGGGTATTGTACACCAGGTCTTTGTAGTGACTAGAATTATTTTGCACATTCCGATTCTTCATTTCATTACTCTGCTACATGCATGCCTTAGTCATTTTACCTATAGTGGAAGTGGTGCAGCACAGACAGCAAAGCAGAACATTTCCACAAGGGTTTTGTTTTTACAGCAGTTGTGAGTGAAAAATTCAAAATTGCAATTTAAGAGTGTGAAATTCAGATTTCAAATAGCTTACATCATATTTGCAAAAGCAAGTTTTAAATGAGGAAATTTGACCCAGATACACTGGTACTCTGTCTTTAAGAGAGTCAGACCAATCAGAAGCAGCCACGTGTTTTATACATGAAAACACAATCACAACTAACTGGCAGCCTGTTGCAGAAAAGGTGGATATGCTAATGCTGGCCAAAAAAACAGGCCTAGATCTTGATTTAAAGAAAATAAGCACATTTTAAAATGTACAATAGCACAATATCAGTCCAGAAAAAGGCAGTTAGTTTCTCCAAATTATTTATCCCTACTAACTGGCCAGCATGTGCCAGTCAGCAAAACATTTGACTGTTAATGCGAAGTTTAGTATGTTTAGTCAAACTTTTTTAAAGCTATAACAACGCATTTCTCATTAGCATGTGTGCTGCATAGGTTCAAGTGAGTCTTCATAAGTAGATGTTGATATAGATATTGAATATCAGGGCTAAAAACAGCTGAAAATCCTGGGTCAGATATTTAAGGTGAAAAACAAATGAATCTGATCCACTCTATCCTGAAATAGCACTCACACTGTGTGATGTGATGCTGTTAATTGCATTCCTTCTTTAGGGGTAGCAGAGTGTTTGAATAGTTTTATCATGATAATCTACTTTTAGATGCTCATCTTAAGTGAATTGCTCCACTTAGTAGTAACTCATTTTAAAGAGTAGTAGATTTTCAAGGAGAAATATTGGATCAGTATTTTCAAGTGGTATCATGCCAACAGAGTAAATCAGGTAAAAGTGTTTTGTTTTTTTCTGTTCGATAACACTGATTTTAATTTAGGAATCGGAACCCTTTTGGGAAGTTGTCAGTGGTATCAGTACCCAACCCTACTTTAAACAACTTTACACACCGAGAGACAAAAACACAGTGCAGCATTCCTAGATTCACACACATCTAGTCAACGTGATGTTCTTTCACTGTTACAAACAATGAAAATGTATTATAGCAAAGAAATTGCAAAGAATAATAATAAGGACCAATACATTCAACACTGTCAAAACTTTGTGTTGCTCATATTATACATCTTGTAATCTTGTTTCTTGCTCTTTTGCAGCAGGTGGGGTTATTGCAGTGCTCAGATTTCTGGAGCTGTGTGTTCATATCACTTTCCATTGTGGACACGTTTTATCTTTTCTCCATCGTGTAGAAACCCTGATTTACCTCTGCAGTTGTAGATTCTACAAAATCTGAATAGTCTGTCATTCTCCTGCACAGATGTCTAGGTTTCAGCATTGTTGTGGTTGATGGCGTAATATCCTTTCTTATCTTCTTTGCACATCTCACATGTGAAGCATCCAAGCTGAGAACCACAAACCACAAGCCTCAATATTAGACTCCCAGACCCAGACTGCTACAGACCTTGAATAAACTACTGTCAAATAACACAGCACAACCGCTGGTTATGATTCTTTGTGCATGAAAAAAAATGTACAGTTAGTTGTATTGCTGTAGCAGTAACTTTACTCACTGCAACACAGGCCAGATTGAATTGAAACAATGAACTGGAACATTTGGCTTTTTTGGTGTTTTTGGTATGTGTGCTTTGAATTAACGGTAACACTTTACATAAATTCTGCTACATAACATTGACAATTGTGCCATAAACATCTCATGGCAGATGTTATGAAAGATTATGTCCAGTAATATAATACTGTCATGTTACGATTCCTGTTAACTGGACAAGAATCCTACACTAGACCAATGAGTCCTTGGGCAAGACTCCTAACACTACCTCCACCTATCTGTGTGAAATCATCAAATTATAAGTCACCCTGGATGAGAGTGTCTGCCAAATGCCAAATGACATGTTTATAGCATGATTATGTTATATAGCAGGGTTCCAGTAAACATAGGTAGATTCAGTAAATGAACTGAAATGAATAGGGAGATTACCTTGGAAAGGATGTAGATCAGGAGAGCAAGCAGAAGCAGTGCAAGAACCACACTGAGAAGAATGACCCACCATGGAACCCGACTAAGGAAAGTAGGCTTCTTCTCCGGGAACACTGTTAGCCTCACCGGCACCTGACATTTAAATATTGGTTGCTGACCTTTCAGATTTTCAGTTACTAGGTCATGTGTCTAAGTCACAGTATTCACATCAATACTATTTTAATCACCATCTTGGTAACAGCTCAATTCTCGATTATAGCTAACTTACAGTAAGAGCTAGCACGACTAAAGTACGGCCAAAAGTACAGAATTAAAGAACAGTATATAGAGCTGTATATATTCAAAACAGCAATTTGGTACTTTCTGTTCACAGATTATGTAGAAACACCATTGATTTCCATATTTCAGTCTTAATGTCATATTTGCTGTTCTACTTAGTAGTCAAAATAAATTAGATTCACATACTCTCTTTTCACTAGTCATATTTCTTGTGGTGCACTTTAAGCATTTTATTTAGAAGACTAGTTTATGTAGTATACAATTAAATCCATTGATCCTTATTAATCAAAGCTGCGGAAAAAAGGGATCACAGATTTTTCTGTCTTTAACGATGTAAGAACGACTCTGTGTCTAACTCATAAAACAGTCATATGACATTAAAACGAGGGGAGATTTGAGCACAAATAATGAACTAGTTCCAGTGCGTGAAATTAAGTGCCAGCCTTCCAGCACCTCATTTACATATCAGTTACATTAAGCACATCCTAATTGGGCTCCTGAGTGGTGCAGCCATCTAAGCATTGGCCCTATCATCATCAGGAGAACGCAAGTTAGATCCCTGGTGATGCTACAGCTGTCCGTAGCCAGGAGCCCAAGAGAGCATAATTGGCCTCGCTCTCTGGGTGGGTAGGATGGCCCCCCTTCTCCTCCCATCACTCAACCAGATGCTAGGCGGCGCAGGCGTCTGTTAACTGATGTAACAGATCTGGCGGATGGCGGTTTCCTCAGAGTGCGTTCGGCTGTCCAATCCCTTTGCGTGAGCGGCAGTTCGAAAAGATGCAGAGTCTGGCTTCACAGGTCTTGGAGGAAGACTGTGCTAGCCTTCACCCTCCTAGTGTTGATAGCATTGTGTGATTGGGGGAGTCCTAACTAGCGGGTGTAATTGGAGATGGGGAGAAAATTGGGAAAAAAGAAAAAAGCACATCCTAATACATGCAGATGTTTTGATAGGAAATAAATAAAAATATTCAGCTCGTGACCCAATATGCCTGTAGGCAGAGTTTGAGGTCAAATACCAACTGACCAAATTTACTAGTTGAAAACCTAGAAATTAGCCATAGGAAGCAGCTCAAAAACATTTTTACACCTGTGCAAAGTATTTCGTGCTCTTATAAGGTTGTTTCAGTCATTGAAGACTGGTTTGAGAACATTGGGTCTCCATTCTAACAACTATGAACTCTAATTTAAAATAGTGTTCTAGATAGTGAAACAGCAGATATGCATGCTAAGTAGAAAATCTCAATCTAGTCTTCCAAAGTTGGCAACCTTGCTTATTTAATATAGAAGGCTATTACTAAGACCAGAATGATGCTATCACGTCTCAGGTCCATATACGGTATTATACTGCTATTATTTTCTAATACATTGAACACAAACACTGGAAGTTTCCATCTAGATTACTCATGATTCCTAGCAAAGTGTTTACCTGTGTTTGAGACCCTCGAAGCCCTATGTTCTTCTGAGAGCCATCAAGACTGAGAGAGGCATTCAGGATGATGTCCAGATAGTTCAGGGAGTTGTAGTCCTGTAAATGAAAGGACCTTTAGCATTTACATATTTGCATGTAAGCAATCTTATGATTAGCGCTGCCACATTTCAGCTACAGCAAAACCGGTCATTTTCATCTTTTTCAAAGTCATGAGTGCTGAAGTCAATTTTACAGAAACTTTTTACTAAAAAAGCAGCAGAAACTAAGTTTTCTGGTTTACTTAATTTGACATTTAGTTCAGTATGTTTAGTGTACAACAAGCAAGTTTTGACTTCACCTCCACAAAAGTGCTACTCCATAGTCGAGCGAGGAGAATAACAACTGCAGTGCTATCCACCGCCTTAAGGGGGCACCTAAGCTCCACACACTTCAGTTCATCAGCACATGTCTGAAAAAAGAAAAATCAATAATGGTGAGTGGGCCTTCCATTAAAATATTTTTGGTTTAGAACAATATTCACATCACAGAAACAACTACAGTGCGTAAGCTGAGCAACTCTGATGGCCAGATAGGGCACACAGCAGAGGGCCTGGACCCCCACTGACCCTTACTGCCTTCAGACTCGCATTTACCAGAAATTTGTATTTCTTTCTTCCAAACAGGGAGAGAAATCCGTCAGTGCTGAGAGCGTCCACCTTCCCTTCATCTTCCACTTGGCGCTTTCCTCTGGGTGCTGCCTACATTGAACCAGAGAGACCAGCGATTGTTACGACAGTGCAGTTTCTAGCATTCACTAACATTAAAAAATCCATTTAAAAAGGGAGCACATGTCGTGGAAAGTTTAATTTCCCTCACTTTTTGAAATGAACAGGTTCAGTGTAGTATGCACACACTGTTAAAGGTTCAGAGCACTGCACTCCACTCAGTTCCTACAGTTTATACATGAAACCTGCTTGTTTGAAATCATTGTAAATTTACATATATGCTTTTGGTGACACTTTGGGTTGAAGGTAAGGTTAGGGCTAGGATATGGGCCAGGGTGAGGGTTAGGTTTTGGGTAAGGTTGAGTAAGGTTGGGTTTGCAAATCTTCAAAATATTTATCTGAGTATTCAGATGCTTCACTACTGCAACTTCACTGATATGTTGCCGATGTGTTACTGATACTCTGTTAAGAGTTTATTAATCATCTACAAAGCACCACTCCCAAAAAAAGTGTCACCATGCTTTTTAGCACATCACAGTTTAGCACCGCCTGTTGTGTTAAATGTATAAGGAGTGCCTTATATCACAGTTTGGGCAGCCAATCAGATCAGATTGCATTTACATGTTGGAAAAAAACCTTTCATCTCCAAAATGAAACTTGGCAGGAGAAGGAAAACTGGAACAGATACATGGACCTTAGTAAAATAGCAGAAACATGTAGGATATGGGCCCTTTAAGGAGTCGTAGCAGGAGCAGTTGAATTGGTATGGTGTGTAAGCTACCTTAATATGTTTGAGTGGACTGATCTCTGCAGCTGGGGTGCATGAAATGGTCTGATTCTTTGGTCCAGTGATCTGTACCAGGTACAGGAGCCACTTGCCATGTTTGTTCTTCTTTGGCCACTGGATGTTCAGAGTTGCGGAGGCAAAGGACTTCAGAGGCCGGCCTATGTTGCTCACCTGAATATACAACAGCAGCAATAAGCAAAGCAATAGACTAGATGATGTAATTAATATTAAAAGGCCACGTAATATTTTTTACTATATGTCTTGAACTACAATGCAAATATACAGTAGATGTTGTGTTACAGATCTCGTCCCCAGCACTAGTAGGCCTACAGACAACTTTTTGAACTTCTTTTACGTCTTAGACCTACATATATATATATATATATATATATATATATATATATATATGTATATAGATATAGATAGCAGTTGTATTTTACCACTAAAACATTAATGGAAAAAGAATGAAACAGGAGTTTCCAAAACTGACCCCATCAGGTAAGCAGCACTTGAAGCTTTCATTAAGAGAAAATCAAGCTAAAATTTTCCTTCCGATCAAACAAAAAAGCAGCTGGCATTCCCAGAACAATGGACTGACTGCCCCAGGTCCCAGACCTCAACATCACTGAATGTTTGTGTGATATATTTGGATAGTGAGAAGCAGAAACTTCTAAGACTAATCTTTGGAAATGATGGAAAAATATCCCTGCAGATTTCTTTGAAAAGCTGAAAAGAATGCAAAGAATAGAAGCTGTAATAAAGGTAAACTACAGACAAAATAAATACTGAAAGTACTGATATTATGTTTAGTTGCTGAGGCTTCTGTTTAGTATGCAGAGTATGTGATAGTTTCCTCACACTGTCTATTCTTTCCAAACAGAGACGGCAAAATTAGCAAAAGCAAACAAATGCAACCTTTTTGAAGCGTTACTGTTCATGTTAAGCCAAACAGGCTAAGAAGAAGACAAACCCTGAACTCATACTGCACAGGTGAGCCGATCTGTTCCTCTGACATTATGGCGTTCTCTTCTTTCACTGCTTCTCCATAGTACACTTGAGAAGGTTTGGCCAGTCTACAGAAATGACACAGAATTGCCACCACACATCAAAAATCAAACAACTTAAGAAATCTGCAGTGCCTGGGGAGCGGTTGGGGGTTAAGGTATATATGTGTATCTTTTTATAGCCTAATGTTTTAAAATAGAACAATAAAATAAAAAGCCTGGAGATGAGACGGGGTGTATGGAGTCAGTACAACTTAGAAAACATCATTTCAATGGATTATGTTACAATTACACTCCCTGAGTAAAGGTGCTGAGATGTACCCTTGAGGGTACCACCCCAGTGACAAGAGGGGGACTGCCCCGGTGACAGTTTAGTACCTTTTTTTCTGAGACTGAAGCGACAACCCAGGAGAAATGTTGTGCTAAATGTGAGAGGAAATCCAATGCCTCATGTATGCAGAGCTCAAAGTGGGGTATGTTGGTGCGCTTATCAACAATATTTGACAGGTAGACAATGTAACACAAGTTAGCATGACTGAAAAGTCCCTCAATACACTCCAGTTAAGCATGTTGAGGTGTCTTGCAAGTGTTGAAAACTCTATATATAGTAAAAATATCCAAGGTAAAAACAGTTCTGTTAACAAACAATATAGATTAGCATCTTTCCCTTGTGTAATGGATGGGATTTGTGGATTTTGCAGACATGCAGCACCGAAAGTGTAACAAGTTGTCCCCAGGTGTCTTCTCGTTACAAGATCATGTCAAACCCTGCAAGGCTGTACTGCGCTAAGCTCTCATGTGAGCAAAGAGCAAAAAATATAGAGCGAAAACGATTGCATTTGGTGTCTATAGAAGAAAGCAACTGCTATACTTACCCAGAGACTTGGAGCGCCATCTCAAAGACAACTTTAGCCTTTGCAACAATTTGTGAAATATTTTGCTTACTGATCCTATGACAATAAAAAAATGTTAGTTAATACATAAGGGTGTTTTTCAGTCCCACACTTCCAGAACATTATTTTCAAAAACACATTTCTTAATTTTTGCACATCCATTTATGAGCAAGCAAACACTAAAAGATGCCATGCATGCAGTCTGACAGATTCAGACTGACAGCTGTCCAGCATATCGTCGCTGTCAGAGCAAAACTGTTGCCTAAAACTGTTGGTAAAAAAATCAGGAGAAGGAATGCAAGTTAAAGTAATGTCTCATTTTGGATCATCAGCCCAATACGAATTCTTCAATTATGTCAAAAATCATAATAAAAAAAAAAAAACATCAAAAACGGAGATACAAGATTGTGTTCTGACTGTCATGATATGTAACAACATGTAGGACTATTGACCTACTATCTTACTGTTTGTAATCGTTGAGCCTGATACATTTAATAACTTAAAAATGTCAAATTTCAAATATTAATATAAGGGCCATCACTTGCTAAAGAGAGCATTGCACACACTAAATGTATGTAAAACAGCATTAAATATTAACATATCTTACGTTTTAAGATTCAGAGTCACATTGACGTCTGTTATGTCCGCAGATAGCCGTTCGGTGCCCAGCATTAGATAAAAGGTTACCTGTGGAATAATTGTTAAGTAGGAAAATCAAGTTCATCAAAGTTCTGAGACAGCAGAGCGACTATACAGAGACCTGTGGGTGTGATAGGTGCCCTTTACCTCTGCATCTCTTTTCAAAGGGTTTCCTAGCTGGCATTGTGCCTCTATTTTACTTCCATCCACTGCACAGTCCATCTTCACTTTCTGCAGAAAAATCCTTAAATTATTTATTTAATAAATCACATATAAAGTAACTATACAGGGTGAGTCAAAAGTCACAGCACACGGTTTTATTTTATTTTATTTTTTATTTTTTTATTGACTTTTATCTCTGGGGTCATCTCAAACAGATTGTGTACGTTGAGAAAATCCGCAACAAACACCACCTTCAGCATCGCATCGTGGAGGCTTGTGACAGCAAAAATAATAAAAAAAAACCCTGGGACTTTTGATTCACTCTGTACATTAAGATTCGTAGTACAGTTTGTTGTAGAGGCTTTGTTTAATTTACAAAATACATAATTGGCATGTAACTATATCTGGAGATGGAAAAAAACACTGACATTGACAAAATGCATATTTTTCGTGATTCAGATTGAAAAAAGTCTTCAGTTAATGTGCGCTTGGACCGGCTTATATTAAAATGTTGATATTTTTTGTGATTATTGAATTTTAGATTTCCCCTCTGAGCTCTACTAGGTTTATGCAGCTTCAGTGCAGCTGAATACCTCAGACACATGAAGACCCATGAAGTCTGAGAATTACACTGACCTGTGTGGGAATGACTGCAGATAAAGGCAGAGACTCTTGAAAGTCTGCAAACAATTGAGTAAGATGAGCATCATCTCCTCTTTTGTTTGTCACAGTGACTTCCAGAGCCGTATTCTCATCACCAGGATAGATTACCGCTATACCGTCCTCCCTTCAACACAGCAGGATATGCATTAAACATGGGAAAAACGTACTGACAGCATGTTAGGTGCAATTGTTAGTGCCTTTTTGCTTGCACTGCACTAAATATATGCATTAGCTAGAATGGTTGGTTGCAGGATAGAACAGGTCAATGAAAGAAACTCTTCACTGTTAACAACATGAGATGGATCAATTTTGTCATTGCTTTTATGCTGATATGCAACAGAGCCATACATTCATATCTTTTCATTTTTTTGTGTCACCAAATTAACTTTTGGATCAAGATAGTTTCCATAGCAGTGTGAATTCCATTCATAATGTGTGCGCATGCTCACTTCATCTACAGTGTATAATAGAACAAAAGGTGAAAAAAGTTAACTGAAAAGTAATGTGCTGTGTCACCTCATGCCATGACCAACAGTAATAAAAACAACACTACCACCGTTTATCACTTACAAGTGTGACACTATTGCTGTGATTGCTCACTATTCAGAAGAATTATGCTGAGCTAAACACTGGCTTGTGCCATTCATTATTAACTATTCATACATTAGAAGTGGTTTGTTTAGTTTGGGAGAGAACGCTAGTCATAGGATACAATGAGTGCATTTGCATGCTCTCAATAATCCGATCATAACTGGATTTCTGCAGTTATCTGATTATTTAAACATTCATGATTTCTTAGAATGGTCTCTTAGAAGGTCTAGAGATCTGAAGAAGAAATCCAGTAAAGAGAGCTGGATTTAAGCTCAGTATTCAGATTTCTCAGTGCATGTAAACTCTTACTCAGATTTCTTTCCGTTTTCTCAGACTGTGCATGCACAAAAACAGACCGCAGTGCTGGAAATAAGCAGTCAACATTGCCGCAAGATGGCAGTCAAACACTTTTGGAGTGACACTGAAACCAACTACATGCCTGACAAAATGAAGGATTGAAATATTTTGCATCTTCTAGATCATGTATGTTCACATTTCAGGTAAAGTTGTGTGATTAAAAAAAAATCATTACATTTACATCACGTAAATGTACATGTAGACCTGGATTTTCACATTATGTGATTACTTAAGTGCATGTAAACGTACTCAATGTTTTAGGAAAAGCTCACACTAAGCTGTGTCCTTCCACCCCCATTTTCCTAGGACCCCATCAACCTGCAGATGCATCATTTGCAAATTAGGGTCTGACTATCACAAAACATTCAACAATAAAGGCAACAGCTTCTTTGATTCAATGATAGGTAACACAGCAGCACACAGAAAGCTCCATTTCTACATGCTGTCCCATTTTACTATGACCAACGTGGACATGTATGCTCACCAATTAATGAGTTAATGGAGACAAGGATAAAATCAATGAAGACAATGCATCAATGATGAGACTTTAGGTGTAACCCCTTAAAATTCCAGGCTTATTACATACCAAGGCTTGCTATTCATTAACGACATGAACTTTAATGCAAACTGGCTGAACTATTCTTAGGTTACAGAAGTGTATAATAACATTTGGGCCTGCTGGTGGGCCCTGGCTATTTAAAGGGTTATTGTTGTATAGGCTGTGTCATACCTGGCGAGAGGGATGCACTTGTCTTGGTGTTCAACTTTGGAGCAGAAGCTGTACTGAAGCTGCAGGTTACTCTGGCAGATGCCATCACTTCCACAACCAGTGTTTAAGAACTTGAACTTAAGTTGTGAGAGGTACATAATGAAAACTATGATCATCATCAATAAGAGAACATCCCTTTAACAACGATATTGGAATTAAAGCTCTGTCTCTCTTTCACGTCCACACTCACACAAGTACCTTAGCTGTGGTTGTTACGTCATCTCCAAATTGCTTGAGTACTGGCTTGAGTGGAGGTAGGGAGCTTTGGCTCAGTGTCTGTGAAGGGTTTTCTGGTGACAAGGAGACTGCGAGTCTGACGGAGATGTCTGTTAGCCTGTCATGGATGTTTCCCTGGAGACACATGAGAGACATCACGTAAAAAAAAAAAAAAGACACTACAGCTGGGACAATAATTTTGAAAAACTCATTAATTGGAACAAAATTTTCAATATACAAGTCTGTGCAAAAGTCAGGGATCAACTTTTATTTAATTTGCAGTCAAAATGGCCATTAGGTAAAGGTTATTCATTTTTGGGGGGTCTGAAAGGATGTGTTACTTTCATAAAAAAGCTTGTATCAAACAGAAGCTGCTGGTGTTATCAATAAATTGATGGTCCTTATCCTAAAAACATCTTCATTAAGTACACCTTCTTGTTTCTACATTTATTTCCATTTTCTAGGCTCCACATTATAGATTGTAGTACATCTGTTGCTCTGCATACGCTCTCCTTTTACCCTGTTGTTCAATGGCCAGGACCTCCACAGGACCACCATGGAGCAGGAACGATTTGGAGGGTGGATCATTCTCAGCACTGCAGTAACACTGATGCTGTGGTGGCGTGTTTGTGTGTGTTGTGCGAGTGGATCAGTGCTGTTGGAGTATTTTTTATATACTGATGGTCAGTGTCCTGCTGCCTGTTGCATCATCTGAACGTAAGTTCGATTGTAGCCTAGTTTAAAAACGTCTAAAAGTTTACAAGCCACTAGAATTTTAGCTGTTTCCACCATGAAACAAAATTTCAATATATCTTTGAGTTTTAACTTAAAATTTACACATATCCTATAGTAGCTGTAAGTTCTGTCTTACAGTTAAACCGTCTCAGTTTGCATCAGCAACTGTGTGCAAAGAAAGAAGAGCAGCTTCATCGGCGATCAGGCTGTTTGCGGCGTTGACCTTATTATCATAAAATCCATAATGCAGATTATTTTAAAAATAAAACTAACATATCTAACATTCTGTCATTCAGCAGATTCAAGTAGCAATTATATCAGTCGGAGCTTTGCTAATGTTACCAATCATGCATTGATAAAGTGCCGTTAAAATGCTGTGCACAAGAAATCAATTTGAATATCGGAAAAATTCCAACAGCAGAACAGATTAAATACACATCCTAAAGACGGACGCTTTGGGGACACAACTTTATTGTAAAACACAGTCTCTTTTGAACTATAGCAAATACAACAGACACAACTTAAGTAAAAGTAAATGTAACATGGAAATAGAGAAATACGAGTGATTTCACTGAGCGTTGAGATCATGCATGTAATGTTTCCTGTTTATGTTGGGTGGCATTACTAATAGGCTGTAGAGTGAAAACATCATTCGGTGTTTATGCAATACTGGCTAAGATGTACCATTTGTGTCTGTGGTGCAACCGAAATTTTGAGTGTGACTAATTTTAAACTACTCTCAACGTAAGGTTTAGGATCGACTTTACACCCCAACTTACATTCAAACATACATTCAGAAGGTGCAACTGGCTGCAGATTTAAGCCCTATAGACAATATTTGGTCTCACATTAAACACAAAGTAGCTCAGCAGTGTTTTTCAACAGTTTTACTGAGGAGGGTGTGTATAATGCTGTTACACTCTTAGACCATGCAGTGTGTAAAAGCTAGAGGAATGGAATGAGCTCGCTGTACCTGGAGCCGAAAAAAGGTTTTGGAGCAAAGTCTCTGGCCTTGTTGGGGGAGCACCAGGGAGCTCTTAGAAGCGCTCTGTAAGGTCAGCCGAGGGTGTTCCTTAATGTGGTGTTCATCAGCAACCAGAGTATAAGACATCTCTGCAGGAGTTTTATAAAACCAGATGAATCCAGGGCCACATATACACTAAGATAACTTACGTAATCTGACATCTTGTGATCAAGCAGTTATTCACTCACCTATTACAGGGTTATATGTTTCTGGATAAGTTGTGAAGGAGAAGCAGGATTCAGCTGTGATTAAACTGAAAGATTTGCATGTATACAGATTAGTAAAAACACATCAAAAAGTTACATTACAATAAAATAAAATAACAATGAACTCCACAATGAAACTTCCCAATGAAAAAAATGAAAGCTTATCTCACCATTGACCTTTCTGGCAGTTCTCACCCAAGTAATCAATCTCATTAGGCTCTAATTTGAGGGTTTTCGTAATGTTTATCACTGGTTTAGCTCTTAAAAAGAACATAAAGCACTGTGAAATTAATTTCTGTTGCATTTATTATAGAAGAAGGCAATGTGTACAAGATGAATGAGGCTGAAAAATTGAGTTACCTGAAAACAGCCACATTGTTAGAGAGTGACCCCACTGCTAAATCTGGATAGCCATTCCTATCTATATCCATGTTTCCAGCCAGGGAATAGCCAAATAACGGGATTTTATGGCTTAGACCATCTAGAGACTAAATGAAGACAATATATCAACCTTAAATGCATACTTTTAAAAATGATTAAGGATTCAGACATTAAATATTGACAAGGATTATTTTATCTTTTTAAACTCAAGGAAATAAGTAAGGCATAGGGTCAAAGCAAATCAATTTTGGTCCAAAGTCCAAGTTAAAAGTCATGTTTTTGATTATGCTGCTCAATTGAGCAGAATAATCCATATATGTCTACGAATTTAGACTTGAACAGCTTTATGCTTTAATCAGTGTTGCTTCTGTTTACTCCAGAGCTGAAAAAAATGGTTTTCACTTGCTTGCTGTGGTTTTGTGGACAAGCCTCCAGCAGAGCCAAGGTAGACATACACTCTACCATCCTCAGTGTCGTACGGGGCTCCAACTGCAAAATCTGCCGAAAAGAAGCAGTTTTGTTTGTCCATAAGTGCAAAATAACTACCAGTTCTAAATTCATTTACACCATTAACAATGAATCAAATGAATTAAATGAATACAGCCATGTGTTTTTTAGCACTGTTCGAATGCTGTTATACTGTATATGGAATGTGATAGGGCTTGAGAGACGTCAAACCATTGAAGCCGTCATGATTAACATCTCCCATGCTTGCCACTGCTAGTCCGAACATGGAATCTCTGTTGCCATGGAGAACAGTTGGGGTTATGTGGTCCCAGTTTTGACCGCCGTTGCTGTGGATGTAGACGTATACAGCCCCTCCCACATTTGCGTCCTGTTCTGGCAGGGAGAACTGGGGTGCACCCACTATGAGGTCATCCCATCTGGGGCATGGGTGTTGTTAAAAAAAGTTACAATTCATAAATGCTTAATTTGCAAACATTTAGGCAGGTATTTTCTAGACATGCTGGACTAGAATTATGCACATTGGTTCTACATGAATATATCAAGTAAAACAATCATTGTCAAAGGTGTCAATTGGAGAGACAATAACTGGGTTAATACAACATATTATCTTCATGTGGATCCAATATACACATTTGAATCTTGGTAAATTAAATGTATTTCAGTGTGTTGGTGAATATTTTGACCAGAATTTATTTACAGTGCTGTGAAAACGTACTTGCTGATTTCCTCTATTTTTGCATCTTTGTTACACTAAATGGTTTCATCCATATGTAAAATGTTATATAACAAAAGAAGAACATAAAGGAACACAAAACACAAAATAAATTATAGTTTGATAGTTATCAAAGGAAAAAGGCCCTGTGAAAAAGTAATAGCCCCAACTCATAGTGCTGACTTTGGAAATCTGTCTATCACATCGCTGTGGAGGAATTTTGGCCACTTTTTTGCAGAATTCAGCCCCATTGTAACGCATTTGAGCATGAAAGAGCAGAATTCAAGTTTCCGCCAATTACAGCTAGTTGCCCAGGCCCTGAAGAAGTGAAGCACCCTCACACCACCATTACCATGTTTGACACTTGTATGCTGCTCTTGCTGTAGAATGCTTTGTTTGTAGTGGAATCGTCCATCAGTCAGAAGAGCATTATTCCAAAAGAAGTGTGGGTCATCCAGATGCTCTTTGGCAAACAGATAAGCCTTTATGAATCTCTTGTTTGGCAGTGGTTCTTGCCTTGCAACTCTCCCATGGATACCATTTTTGCTTAGTGTCTGTCTAAAGGGTGGAATCATGAATGCTGATCTTATGCTGCAGTCATGATCAGACTGCAGCAGTCATGGGCTGGAGGTTAGGGAACCAGCCTTGTGCCCACAAGGTTGCCAGTTCGACCCCCAGAGCCAACAGCACATGACTGAGGTGTCCTTGAGCAAGACACCTAACCCCCAACTGCTCCCCAGGCACTGCGGATTGGGCTGCTCACTGCCCCCTAGTGTGTGTGTCTTCACTGGTGTGTATGTGGTGTTTCACTTCATGGATGGGTTAAATGCGGAGGTGAAATTTCCCCGTTGTGGGACTAATAAGGGTCAATTAATCTAATCTGATGCAAACAATGTTAGTACAGCTTCTTTGTGACTTCCTAGATGAGTTGTACTTGTGATCTTGGAGGAATTTTAGCAGGCCAGCCACTTCTGGGAAGATTCATTACTGTTCCATTTTTTCTCCATTTGGAGATAATAGCTCTCACTAAACCCCAGCTTTAGAAATGGCTTTGATCTACTTTCTAGATATATTTCAGGAACTTTCTTTCTTATTTCTTCTGGAATATGACATAATGTTTTGCTTTTTGGGACCTGTTAGCCTACTTCAAAATACTGACAAGGTTCTATATAAGTGGTGCTTTGTATTAAAAAAGGCTGGCAGTAATTAAGCCTGGGTGTGTCTAGTTTAATTGACAGCAGTTATCAACTAAATTTGGCCAATTGGTTGACTGAGTAATTAAGGGGGCAATTACTTTTTTCACGCAGTGACGACTAGAGTTGGATTTTTTTTCCTTAAACAATGAAATGATCACATCTCTTTTGTGTTTACTCAAGTTGCCTTTGTCATATAAACTAAAGGATGACAAATCTGCAGTAACAGAAGAAATCAGGCAGGTAGATTTTCACTCTGACACACCTTTATCAATGAATTTTACCAATGAATTTTATATATCTGGGCTCTTTACATGAGGGTTTGAACCTGTCAGTAAAGCATAGGACAGTGTTGGGCACTCACCCATCTGTGTTGATGTCCAAAACAGCCAGAGAATAGCCGAAGGAGGATGCCAGGCCGGGTCCTCTGAGGATGTGCACGGCACTCAGAGTCCTCTTGTCTCCTGTGGCATCAGGCCTCAGCAGCAGAACCTCACCACTCAGGTTGGCGCGCGGTGCCCCTGCCACTATAATCTGCTCCCCTTTCTTGATGAGATTTAATCCAGAGTCCAGTGCGAATCCTGAGGAAGGACAGAGACAAAGTGACAATGTGTTAAGCCCAGCTTGGATGGGCAGGTTTCACCGCTCAAATAATACCTGCTCTATGATGGTCCTGTGAGGGTCTTGACTATTGAGAAAAAGGGTGAAAGGGGGCTAACAACGCATGCAGAGATACAGATAGACTACAGTCTGCAATTGTAGAACTACAAAGTGTTTTGATATAATAAGTGGAGCTGATAAAATGGACAAAGAGTGTAGAAACAAGAAAGTGGTTTAAATTTCATGATGAAAGGACCAACAGAAATAGTGCAAAATGACATCAATTATGAATGAGAAATTCTTTTCCTTCTCCTGTAATGAACCTTTGTGAAAATGCAAACTTTGTTCTGACAGCAATGATAAATTACTTAAATACATTCTAATTATATATATTTTTTATTCATCATTTCACACAGCTGTAACAAAATGTACTGCATTTTACATGGAAAATATATTCAGGGTCAAATCTGAGCAATTAAGATGTGATTACTAGTGATTAACTAGATCAAATAATGAGGTTATTCACAACTGATTATTCCAATTATAATACTTTTAATATAGATACTGTGCCAGCAGGTTCAAGTCTGCATGTTATGGATTCTGTTTATTATCAAACAATATTAACACTGAACTACTGCAAAAACTTGCAGTTTTTTTGGGGGAAAAATAGACAACTTTTAATGCAATTGATATCTTCTTCTACACACCCACCCTCACATAACATAAATATGAAATGACAAAAATAAATATGAAGTTGTGACACACCTAAATAGCTGCTGATGCCCACAGGAATCAGGTTTTCATTTAATTCATTTTGGTCTCCAGTTTCGAAGTTGTCCAGCTGTAAGTCATCCACAGGCTGCATGCGGACAGTGCCTTTAAAAAAAACAGGACCACTGCCGAAATGAGAACGGTCACTGCATTTAGGAAGGCCTTTATCAGTTCACTCCTAACTGCATGCTGCAAAATGACATATGATATAAATACATCATTTATAATACATAATAATGCTATCTGTGACTGTAGAATACCTTTCCAGTCGTAGGCACCTGGTCCACCAAACACAAGGTATTTGTTATCCTTGGTAAAGGCCACAGAGAGGCCCTGCTGGCAGTAGCCGAATCGATCCTTACTTCTGTGCCGGTTCCGACAGAAACTGTTGGTGTCTTTTATTTTCAGGTCCTCCTTCAAAATGAAGCATCTGCCCAGCACCAGCTGATTTCCATGTTCCCACTGCTGGTACCGGTGGGCACAAACCTAAACAGGGGGGGTCAATAAATTGATGACATATCCACCAAATTCAGTTGAGAAGCAGATAACAAATATGGACTGGAACAACAGCGTTTAGGACACAAATGAATGAATGAATACATTAATGATTGAATGAATCAATCTATAAATCAATCAATCAATCTTTATTTAAACTCTGAATACATTGTAGCTGAGCCAATACAGAGATCAAGGACTGAGAAGTTCAATAGTAAAAACATAAACACTAAAAAGTAATTATAATCATACTAATAAATAATAAAAATAAATACATGGTGAATCATTAAAATTACAACAATATATTTAAATAAATAAAAAGTAAAAAAGCAAAAGAAAAACAGCAGCTTGGCAATAATCAAATAAATAAGAACAGAATAATAAAACTGAAACAATTACTAAAACCATACCAAAAATGAAAAAAAAGTTAACTATCTTTAAGAAAAACACAGTGATAATGAGTGACTGACCACAGATTACAGTAGTAACAGAGCAGCAGAGACTCTGTCAGGTCTAGATCTGACAGGGAAGACTAATCACCAAAGGCTTGACTATGCAAGTAAGTTTTTAGGCTAGACTTAAAAATTGAGGCTGTGTCTGAGTCCCGAACATTAACAGGAAGATTATTCCACAGCTGGGGGGCTTTGTGTGAGAAAGCTCTTCTCCCTGATGTAGCTTTATTTATTCTAGGTACCAGTAGTGAGCCAGCGCCTTGTGATCTAAGTAGGCAGGATGGTTCATAGTAGGAGAGAAGATCACTCAGGTAAAAAAGTCTGTTTAGAGCTTTATAGGTCAGTAATAGAATTTTATAATCAATGCAAAATTTAACTGGTAACCAGTGCAGGGCTGATAAAACTGGGCTAATATGGTCAAACTTTCTGGTTCTTGTGAGGACTCTGGCTGCAGCGTTCTGAACTAGCTGAAGCTTGTTGAGGCTTTTGCTGGGACATCCAGACAGCAGGGCATTACAGTGATCTAGCCTTGAAGTAATGAATGCATGAACTAGCTTTTCTGCTCCTGTAGAGATAATGCATTTCTTCATTTAGTAATATTGCAGAGATGCAGGAAAGCTGTTCTAGAAATATTAGTTATATGTGTGTCAAAGGACAGATCAGGGTCTATCATGACATTAAGATTTTTAACAGATGAGCTTAATGTAACTGAGAAATTGTTAAGTTTAAGTGTTAAGTTAGACAGTTTGTTTCTAGCTGGTTTTGGACCAAGAAGGAGGACCTCTGTTTTATCTGAGTTAATTAGCAGAAAGTTACTTGACATCCAGTCTTTTATGTCTTTTACACAGTCCTCAATCTTGCTAAGTTTAATTTTATCATCAGGTTTGCTTGATATATATAACTGTGTCATCAGCATGTCAGTGGAAATTGATGCCGTGTTTACTGATAATGGTGCCTAATGGTAGCATATATATTGTGAATAATATAGGTCCTAAAACAGAGCCTTGTGGAATACCATACAGATGATTCACCCTTTACATTAACGAACTGATAGTGATCAGTGAGGTAGGACCTGAACCATGAAAGAGCAATTCCTGTTACCCCTACAAGGTTTTTAGTCTATCTAATAAGATAGCATTGTCTGTCAAATGCTGCATTAAGCTCAAGGAGGACTAGCAAAGACACATTTCCTTTGTCAGAGAATAATAAAAGATCATTTACAATTTTTACTAGTGCTGTTTCTGTACTGTGATGTGGCCTAAAACCAGATTGAAATTTTTCATGTAGATGATTCCTGTACAAATAGGAGCTTAATTGTTTTTCTACCACTTTTTCCAGGATCTTAGATATAAAGGGGAGACTCGAGATAGGTCTAGAGTTTGATAGTTCGTAGGGATCGAGGTTAGCTTTCTTAATCAGTGGTTTAATTTGTGAGGTATTGCTTCTCCAAGAACATACTGAGCGTTTTTCTGGGAGTTGTTTGCTGTTCGTTTTTGACCATTGTTTCGATTTTGACTTTGCCTTTTGCCTTTGCCCTTTTGTACTGTTGCCTGTATTTACTGATCTGTGTTTTTGGACCTCTGCCTGTTTTTTTACTTTATTTTTGCCTTGCCCCTTTTTTGGCTTTGTCTGCTTGTTATAATCACCAGTTTGTTTTTAGCTTGCCTTTTGGATTTGACCCACCTCTGCCTTTGACCATCTGCCTAGCTCTATTAAAATGCCTTTTGACCTTTTAATCCGCAAGCATCTGGTTTCTGATGAATTACACTGATGTTGTTTGCATGTAACTCAGGTTGGCTTTACATGGTGAAATTTTCATCAAGTTAGCAGCTTGTAATTTTTTTGACACACCATATTTTTCTCAGTTTAAAGTCATGTGTAATGAGATGTCATTTCATATGTAATATATATATATATATATATATATATATATACACACACACACATACACACACATATATATATATATGTATGTATGTATGTATGTATGTATATGTACATATGTGCAGCATTTTTCTGTCTGTCTGCCCTGCGATGGACTGGTGACTTGTCCAGGGTGTATCCTGCCTTCTGCCCAATGACTGCTGGAATAGGCTCCAGCACCACCCTGCAACCCTGAGGGAGAAGGGGTGTGTCTTAGAAGGTGTGTGTGTTTGTGTGTGTGTGTGTATTTTACTGTATTTTCATTTTGGGTGACTTTTTACTTTCACTCCACTACATTTCAAAGTCAGATATCGTACTTTTTACTTCATTGCATTTTGAGAAATCTGTCATTCCTTTTGGTTTATGTGTGCGTTAAAAACACAACATGTCAAGACGAAAGGAGCGTAAAGCAAGAACACCAGTCAGGGCACAGTGGTCACTTTGTTTTGACCTGTTAGTCATTCCGACCCAGTGCAAACACATGGTTCAACAACAGTGCAATATCATAAAATTTTGGGAGAGTCTATTCAACACAAATGATGAACTAACATAATTTTGTGTAAATAGACCACAATATAGAAATATGTCCACGTATGCAGTCGTGACTGACGTGCCTTTTTTAACTTTCTACAAACACTTTTTCATTTTATAGTAAATTTGTCTTTGCTAGTTTATGTTTATGAACAGAGGCCTGCAGATCAATATAGTAAAGTAAACTCATTTGTGATCCTGAGTTTAAAGACAGTTTTTATTAAACTTAAACTTGTAACTAAGTTGTAAATAAATCTTAAACTGAAAGTTTGCTTGTTTGTAAAAAGTGATTTCAGAGCCACTCGATCTTCAGTGTTTTGTGTTTATGACCATTTTAATAGACGTCAGCATCACTAATTAATGACATTCTATTAAAAGACTGGTTTACCAAGAGAGACACAGTTTTCACCTAAAATGAGTTAATAAAGCAAGAGTCTTGTTACAAAAATGATAATAGTGACAATAAAAAGATGACAATAAACCATCTTACATTTTATTCTCCACTAATCTGGTAAAATCAATGCTTTGAAAATACGTCATGGTGGTGCTGTGTCATTGACATCTTGAATGGTTTTGATGTTTCATTAAACTTATTCCACAAAGTTGAGATGCTGAGAAGTGTTGTGACTGTGCTTCAAATGACTTGCAGGACACCTGACATCACACAACTCAACTGCTAATAGGTTTCATGTTGATTTCAAGCAACTAAAGTTGCCCGACTATCTTAGCTGATTCTTCTGAGCTCTGCTGATGATATGGTGTCAATGCTACATAATAATTGCATTATAGAACTGCAGGTCACACAATTAAGCTTATTAGTTTAGCTTACTGTCAAAGAGTTCCACACACAAAGCAGGTTCAATTCCAACAAACTGATGGTAATATTGCTGCGTTTCCCTTAATGTTATTGTGTTTTGCCTTAACGTTGCTGCTCTTGTCTTGTTTGCTTCCTAAATGCTGTTTTGGCTCCCAGGGCCACCATCATTTTCACTAAAGTAGAACATTATACTAAGAACATCTTACCACTACTTTACCCCCTGGGCCTTGGCTTCTCACACGAACACCCATCCACTGGTTTTCCCTATGGTCCTCTTCATCTTTTGGCTTTGAAACTGTGAACGTGAGTTATGGCAAAAAAAATAAATAAATAAAACTTTGTCATACTAGAAAAATGGAAAAGTAGATGTGCAATATTTTTATCTTACTTTTACATTTTTTTCTAATTTCTATATTTTATTTATTATTGATATCACCAACCTTCAGTGTCCACAGGAATCCGCTCACAGTCATTTATTTGTGTGGTGAACTTACAGCGAAAGAGACCCCCCGTTATGTTGGCTTTCTGGCTGGGTAAGGCCTTTGTGTGAGGAGCACCAACTAACAAGCTGAAGTTGGAGATGATTCAGTGTGTTAGGACACCTATTTCGCAGTGATGTCAGTATAAAATTACCAAAGACAGGGAATGACTAAAGACATTATTATGGCATCAATTGCCCTCGTTACACTTCTTGCACAATCTAAAAGACTCCAACTAGCAAGTTACAAAACTATGAATGACTGTCAGGAAGACAAGAGTAGAAACAATTTGACTTAATATAGATATAGATGAATACCTTTAACTTACAGTACTGCGCATAGGAGACCCCCTTCTTTTGTTTAATTTTCAGTCAAACCAACCTTCTAACCTTCCATTGCTGCGCTCCCTTCACTGGCTTCCTGTAGCTGCGCGCATCAGATTTAAAACCCTAACGCTGGCCTACAAAGCCAAAAATGGACCAGCCCCTACCTACTTGATGGCAATGGTAAAATCTCGAACTGTACCATGAGTCCTTCGAGCTTCGAGTACAGCTCGGCTTGACCCGCCATCCTTCAAGGTGCATGGAAGACGAGCGTCGAGAATGTTCTCTGTACTGGCACCCAGGTGGTGGAATGAACTCCCACTGGCTGTCCGAACAGCAGAGTCTCTTGCTGTCTTCAAATGTAGACTGAAGACTCATCTCTTTACACAGCACTTGAATGAGCATTGAACTATAAGTTGCACTTATTTTATTTATTGTATTGTATCTTATTGTTATTGTATTGCATTGAATGGCACAAAGTTCTGTGTTCAACTCTGTTTCTTTTTCTCTTGGTGTCTGCAGTGACATTTTGTTTCTAGCAGTATCTGAGCTCAGGACCGTCTTTTTCTCTAAGCTATTGGTAACTAGCAAAGATACTTTCTCTAGATTGACAAAGCACTTCTTGTAAGTCGCTCTGGATAAGAGCGTCTGCTAAATGCTGTAAATATAAATGTAAATGTAAGGACCAAAAGGCCAAAGATTTTAATATAAATTTAATATAAATATAAATTTTACTATTAGTATGAACAGAATTCTCAACAACTAAATATAATATAATTTTCAGTATGTATGTGTCCATATTTGTTTGTCTTTATTACAGCTTCCATTATTTTCAGGAGACTCAGCTTCTCACAGAAATCTGCAGACACACCTCCAAAGTTCAGTCTTAGAAGTTGGTTGATCATTTTCTGAAGTAGCACATTCACTGATGTTGAGATGTGGACTCTGGGGTGGTTAGTCCACTGTTCCTCTTCTTTGTTCGATGTGTCTGTTTCCTTTTTTCAGTGAGGTTCTTCTTGACCACATCTTTTCAGACCCATAGTGCCGAGTTGCATTCTCACAGTGGAAGAATGGACAGAAACACCTGTGGATGTTTTCAGATCTGAAGCAACTCGATTTTCTCCTCTCTCTCAGAGACGAAAGCTTTAAATGCTGATTATCTGATGGGGACAGTTTTAGCGTCTTCAAGAGTCTCATTTTCTCTGTCTCTTTAATATTTTTGAACACAAAAAAGCCTGATTTTCCTTTGACTTTCTCCTTCCTCATGCAAGTGGATTATCTTATATCTAATCCTCAGAAATATCTCCTGAAAATGAATAACTTGTTCTTAATGGCCATTTGACAAGAAGTCAAACAAATGAAGGGCGACTCTGCTCAGTGCTGTACATTCTATCAAATTCTCCTTCATTTTCTCTGACCCAAACCCAAACCTGGACCAAAACCTGAATCTAACCCTGGTACAAATCATAACCAGTTTCACCAGACAGCTTGCTAACAACATGAACATCTGTATATAATCTTTAGGGGTTTACAGCGCACTGTTCACAGCTAAAGTGAGCCTGTAAACAAATACTACTACTATACTAAAACACTAAAGCAAGTGTTTAGCCCTAAATTCTCCTCTAATGGTATTTTACATCTGTTTCTGCATCAGCTCAGTGTTTGATTATAGCAACATGCGAAGAAACTCACAACTGCTCCTCAGTGGGCTTGAGCTGGTGGTGCATTGCCAGGGAAAATCCAAACAGACTATCTGCTTCTCCGTTTTTCCTCAGGACATTTGTATCATCCAGATTAAATGCAGACCCCTGCCATGGGTGAAGGCTGCAGAGGAGCCACAGGCTCAGTACTCCTCTTTCTGTCTGCATGATTCTGATGCCTATCCGGAGCTGCTCTGGATCTTTAGTGCCCTGCAGCTCTGAGAAAGCTGGCAGTGAGTGATGGCAGCAGGCTTGAATAACTAAGGGGCGTGGAGCTTCTATGAAAGTGGCAGGCTAATTTACTGGAACTGGGTGTGGACAGACAGTAAATTATTGTACTGTAAGATAAAGTAAGTTAATATTTACCTGCTCCATTCAGAGGGAGTGGAGCATTATAATGCACTTTGATCCCAAGCCATTTCTAAAGGGACCTGGCAAGTTCAGAGCTGTTGGTTGCTTGTACTTTCTTTTTCTGCAGGAAAGTACATCAACAATTTAACATAGATGACTGACAACAAGTGCGAGTAGTTTGTTATCTCATTGCCCCATGAATCAAAATCTTCAAAATAGGTCACACTCCAAGGATTGTTGTCCAGGCTACCTGCATTGCTAAACATTAGGAGTAAAAGTAGGAAGGGTCACTAGATGGAGCCAGTGTTGTGTGACAGCATTTTGAAGCAAGTCTTGCCACTCAAATGACCAGATTGTGTGTCCACATTAGCAGAAGGCAGAAATGACCAGAACGAGAGCTTATCCTCAAGGAGATTATTTAACAAGCATTTACTACAATTTAGGCAGTTTGTGAAATTGTAATGAATTCAGAAAAGATTATTAGTAAATTTTGTTTGTATTGACAAACATATATTGAGGTGAAAACAGAAAAAAATCACAATATTAGATGTTTAACATTTAGGTATTTATTTATTTACTTGTAAATACACACAACAAACCTGTGTTCAAGTCTACTAGACATTTAAAGAAAAATGGAACTACAAAATGTTCACCATCATCCTTCCTTCACCCACTATATTGCTATATTGAGTTCAGGTGTTTCAGCCACACCCATTGCTAACAGGTGTATGACATCAAGCACTTAGCCTTACAATCTCGATAAACAAACATTTGTTTGGGTGACTTCATCTTCACCTTTACCACAAGTCAGTCTGTGAAAGTTCTGTCTAGGACAACTGTAAGTGCTGTTATTGTGAATCAGAAGTGTTTAGGAACAATACTAGCTCAGTTATGAAGCAGTAGCCCACGCAAACCCACAGAGTGGGGCTAACAAGTGCTAAGCATGCTGTGCATAAAATTCACCTGTCCTCTTTTGCATCACTACAGAGTTCTGTCTCTGGAAGCAACATCAGCACAAGAACTGTGTGTCAGGAGCTTCATGAAATGTGTTTCCACAGCTGTATAGCTGTACACAAGTCTAAGATTTTTATGCAAGCATCAGCTGGAGTGACGTACAGCATCCCACCACTGGACTCTGGAGCAGTGGAAAGGCATTCTCTGGAGTCATGCTGTCTGGCAGTCTGATGTATGAATCTGGGTTTGGCAGATACCAGGAGAATGCTACCCACTGGAATGCAGAGTGGCAACGTAAAGTTTGGTGGAGGAGGGATAATGAGCTGAGGCTGTTTTTCAGGGTTTGGGCACCTTATTTCCAGTGAAGGGTAATATTAATGCTACATCACACAAATACATTTTACACAATTATGTGATTCCAACTTTGTGTCAACAGTTTGGGGAAGACCCTTTCCTGTTTCAGCATGACTGTGTTCCATGGACAAAGCAAGCTGTAAGGCATGTTCTGAGGAGTTTGGTGTGGAGGAATTCAGATGGTCTGCATGGAACCCTGATCTCAGCCCCACTGAACATATTTGGGATGAATTGGAATGCCAATTGTGTGTCAGGCCTTCTCATCCAACATCAGTGCCTGACCTCACAAATGCTTTTTTGGCTTGATGAGCACCAATTCTTACAGACACACAATAAAATCTTGTGTAAAGCCCTTCCAGAAGAATGGAGGCTGTTATAGCTGCAAGTCAAAGTGCAACTCTATATGAATGGCCATGGTTTTGGAATGAAATGTCCATCAAGCTCATTCAGGTGTAATGGTCAGGTGACTACACAATTTTGTCTCTATGGTGTTCAAGTCTTCAGCCATGCAACCACTGTGTTATTCTTGTGCTTCATGATACTCCACGTTTTCAGTGGGAGACAAGTTTGGATTGAAGGCATCTGTACTGATTTTGCAGCCATGCTTTTATAAAACATGCAGTATGTGGTATGGTGTTGCTAAAATAAGAGTTCAGAGTTGGCCAAGGCAAAATCTCTACAGGCAGTCAAGACCACACCAAATGAGAATGATCAGCAACCTGCTCCAACCCTTCAGCTCTATTCTTGGACCGAGGCTGGTCTGTGCCCCTCTTTGCTAAATAGTGACACAGGCCATATGAAATAAGGTGATTCAACTTGCTGACAAGAATGGTACACAGACTGAGTACAAATAAGCAGGTGTCCCCTCTGGGGTCTAACTGTGCATGGGCCTGAGTGTAAAACATAAACCAACCTGTTTAAGAAAAGGGAGGAGGCAGGTAACAAGATGTTTTCAGCAGATGATGTGAGAAATTGTGTCTGCAGGTGTTTTAATATGGCCAGCACAGATATGTCTTATATAACAACAATTCTGGCCTACAGCTACAATAAGAAACTGATTGAAACTGAAGGGTTTGAGAGGAAGCCAATAGCTTTAAATGAGTGATTATGGGAAACTCCACCTTTAGAAGTTCAGCTCAGGTCTTGCTGAACTACAGCTTTTCTTTTTTTTTGCTGCCTGTTGTCATGAGCATGAACAGACATGCTAGAAATTAGCATCGCATTTAAACCAATACCTTTATTTTTACTTGTTGGTTTAAAGGGCTTCAGATACTCCTAAAAAAGATAATACAAGTCAAGTTGAAGCAAAGTCGAAACATTTAGAAACTGGTCATTTTATTTATTGGAAGAAAAACGTTTTGTAACACTTACAGTGGGGCTTGAAAGTTTGTGAACCCTTTAGAATTTTCTGTATTTCTGCATAAATTTGACCTAAAATCATTAGATATCCAATCATCGATATGTAATATTGGATCATTTTCCTCAATAAATAAATGACAAGGTCTAATATTTTTAGTCTTATTTGCTTAATTTGGTTTATTTGATCTACTATTAGGACTTGTGTGAAAATCTGAAGAAGTTTTGGATCAAATTTATGCAGAAATTCTAAAACATTAACAAATCTTCAAGCTCCACTTTAGATCACTCATGTGATGAAGTAACTGTCACCCTAAACTTAATAACTACTTGTTCCTACCTTTAATGGCACATCTTCTATAACAGAGCAGTCTTTTGCTTTACTGTTGAGGAATTTTTGCCCACTTCTTTCCTGGACAATAAACTTTGGCCTCACAAGACAAAAACTTTGGGCTACTTTGTAGTAGCTAGACATCTGGTTCACAACACTTACCAATATATTAAGACAGCATGGAAAATCAACACAAGCCAGCAATAACGTGGAAGGACCTGGGTGGTTTTTAATAACTGCAAACTGTGAAATCTCACACCCTCTTTCTCCGCAGTGTGGGAGCTATTAGGCTGTCACACACCATCTTCAAGAACAGACACGCGTAAGATGGAAAGAAAAAGCAAATAAAGGTGAAGTAATGAGTGTCTGTTCACTTTGTTTATACCCACATTCCTCTTTGCTTACTAAATGAAACTGCAGTACAAAATAATATATCTATTATACTTGTAAAGACAACATAAAATGACTTGAAACGTAAAAATATCAAGAAATAAGCTTAATAATCTTATAATATTCTAGAATATTATAAGGAGATGGCGTTCTTAGCCATGGGGTATGTCCGTCTCAGATGCCAGTCCCAAGAAGCTTCAAGGCTGTGGTGTAGCATCACTCAAGTAGTTGGCCTGAGAAGACTCATAGCTGTGGTGTAGCTGCAGTGTAACGTTGCTCACGTGAATGGGCTGAGAAGCCAATGAACTCCAGAGTCTTGGTCAGTATGGCCCGTGCGCAAACATCAAAACATACACCCAAACAATACAAAGGAGTTCACAAAATACCCAAAATAGAAACAAAATAGCATATCGGACACTTACACTGGAACACACAAACTCAGAAGTTGATGACTGGTGTCTTGTGCATGGTATGACTAATGTCATTCATCATTGGTCTCTCATAAACATCCTGTTTTTGACCACAGCTGTTTTCTGTAGATATACAATGCTGTGAAAAAGTATTTGCCCTTTCCAATTTCTTCTATTTTTGCACATTTGCCACACTTGAATGTTTTAGATCATTAAACTACTTTTAGTATTAGACAGAGATAAGATTACCCTAGTAAATACAAAATGCTGTTTTTAAATGAAAGTAATCAGCTTCTCAGCTACTAAATCAACCAGTTAATCATATTCAATTGACTGTTCAATTTCACTAGCCACACCCAGGCATGATTACTATCACACCTGTTAAATCTAAACCTCACTTAAATAAAAGACCATGTTCAAATGAGATTCAAATACAGATGCGAAACAAAGTCATTGAAATCTACCTGTCTGGAAAGGGTTACAAAGCCATTGCAAAAACTCCAGGACTTCGGTGAACCACAGTGAGAGCCATTATCCACATATGGAGAACCTTCTCAGGAGTGGCCGGCCTACCAAAAGTTCACCAAGAGCGCATTGACAACTTATCACAGGTGGTCACAAAAGAATCCAGATGAACATCTAAAGAACTGCAGGCCTCATTTGCCTCAGTTAAGGTTAATGTACATGATTCTATGAAAGTCTGTTTAGAGCAAGACAATTTCATTCATTCAGGCTTTACAAAATAGAGTGCACAGTTTTTAAGTGATTCTCTGCATCTTTTTCTAAATATTTGGACATTTTGGATTTTTGTATGTATATAACATTACCATTGCTGCAGTTAAGACCTGCTCTGTGGTCATTTGTGTCAGAGGCTTGTATACTCACACAGAATACAAGCCATGCTACATTGTCAACTCTGCTGAGTCTGCTGTGCTTTATGCTTGTTATTGATGATTGTTATTGACATAAATTCAGGTACCTGGGCATAAACATTGCTGAAGATCGCACCTGGACCACTAACACCATGGCATTAGTGAAAAAGGCACAGCAGTGACTCTAATTTCCAAGAATTCTCAGGAAAAGCAACCTACAAGAGAAGCTTCTGGTGTCTAACTACTGCTGCTACATTGAAAGCATGCTTAAATATGGCATCTCCACATTATATACCAGCAGCTCAGCAGCAGACAGGAGAGCCCTTCAGAGAGTCATCAGCACAGCCCATAAGGCCATAGGGTGCTCGCTGCCTCAGGGCCATCTCATCCTGGTCATCATCTCTTCAACCTGTCAGCATCAGGCAGATTCTACCGGTCAATCACATCATGGACAGTCTTAAGAACAGCTTCTACTCCAGTGCAATAAGAGAACTGCACACTATACAACGTTGACATTGCACACTGCCATCCAGCATCAACAACACAGGAGCAGAGTGTCTACCAGCACCTTTCCAAAACATACTCAAGGATATTAAAAGATGTTTACATTCATCTGCACCACCTCCTTTCACATATGTACAATACCCTCATGTGCAATACCACAGCTGTACAATCTTTTATACCCACTCTCTTTATTTTACTAATTACATAATTTTATTTTAAACTATTTTGGTTTCATTTTCTATTTTTACTTTTTAAAATCATTTTAAATTACATGGTCTTTCTTTTAATATCTTGGATTTTATATTTTACTTTATCCTATATATTTTTTACTTTATTCCTAGTTTAATCTTTTACCTTTTGTTTACACACTATTAGGATTGCTACCCAATTTCTTTGTACTCTGTGCAATGACAATGAAGAATCTTGAATCTTGATTATTTGAAGTTGTTCAGTCCTTTAGTCATTTAACATCATGAGTCTTAGTTAAAAATGAGCCACAAGCAACACTGGCACATTTATCTTAATATCTTAAGTTCAGTAATGTGCATTATGCCAATAAAGAATCAAACTAACATATTTTCTAGGTATAATTATGGGTCTAAACTGTTTGCAAATGATCTAAACTGTTGACAAATGATCATATGGTGTTTCGTGGCCTATAAAGTTCCTTAGTGCGCATACACACACACACGCACACACACACACACACACACACACACACACACACACACACACACACACACACACACACACACACACACACACACACACATTCAAGATAAGTAGTAAACAGCGACAGAAATACTCCAATCAGTACCAGGGTACCAGGTATAAATTCTACATTAAAAGAGATTGTTAATAATTAACAGAACTAACACATTAGTACTAGTGAGTTGCACACTTATCATTTCATTGACAGTGTGAAAAGCAGCAGCCAGTGCACAGTTAGGGGCTGTTCAGGTGATGCCTTTTCAAACTCTCTCATCTCTCTCACACTTCTTTTCCCGCTGCCTGTGGAGCAAAAACACAACACAACTGAAAGCGCTTGTCTTGCCTGACAATGACAAGAATTTATAAATTTCTAATTTCTATCACATTTATAAATACAAAAATACAAAAAAACAAATAAATAATACACCACCTTCAGTGCCGGGTGCCCATTAAAGAGCACCATAAGTCATCCACATTTGACCCAACCTCCCCCACAACAAGAGGCATGTGCTGCTTCTTGTTAAGCACAATACACGTTGCAGCTTGAATTTATAAACCGTGGCTTAGGAACACCCTCATAATAGGTAAATAAACTCTGATTTAATGACAAATCTGTTAGCTCCATAGAATAGTGAGTTTGTGATGTGGTTTAAGTGAACTGCAATAGAAAATCACCAATCATTACATTTAGTTATATGAACTGCATAAAATGCTGTGGTCGGAAACTCACATGACAAATTCCCCCTCAAACTTCACACAAGACTTGAAAAACATTATTACTTTTGTTACTTAAGTTCAGTTTTGTTCAGGTATTTTAACACTTACTTTAATATTTGGTGCTAGAGTTGACTTTTAATAGAACAATATCACACCATGTTATTTGTAAAATATCTAAATGGTGATAAAATCTAAATCTATATGGCGATAACTGTGGATTGGATCAAATGTTTAAATAGTCAGTATGTGCTTTATAGCATTATGATATTAGGCATCTATTCAGCTCTTATTACATACTAAGGCTTATAAGTATGACCATTAAAGGTGTTAATGTTGTGTCTGAAGAATATAGCCATGTGGCTCGTGACAGTTAAAAGTAGCTGAGCATCCTGTGGAAAGTTTGAGCGGTGAGTGAGGGGTTGTTTTTCTGAGAAACTGAGAGGTGGTCAGCGTAGCTTGTAGAGATAAAGCAGAGAAACTGCAGTGGGTAAAACATGAGGGTGTGAAGGATAGATCTGCAAAACCACCACAGCCTGCAGGCATTAACAGCAGCCACAACCTGCCCTGTCCACTGACACTTCAAAGGCCAAGTTTCAGAAACAGATATACACACACACACACACACACACACACACACACACACACACACACACACACACACACACACACACACACACACACACATGCACTTTATACTTATGAGAGTGACATCATCAGGGCCTTTAGTTCTGTTTTGTGTGTTGTTAAAGTTTTTAAAATAACAAAATATTAACAGTGTTATAAAATAAACTGCTGTAAATGTTATAGTTTAAGATGTTCCTACCTGTAAAGAAGCTTGATCGGTGGAGAAGATGGAAATAACTCAAGACTAGTTTCTAAAAAAGAAGCTGCTTGCATGGCTTGCATCTCCTGAATGGAGGAATTGCAAGTACATGGAAAAACCCTCATGAACTTGAGGAACTGAACACAGTTTAGCAAGAATAGACCAACATTGCAAAGCAAAATGCTACAAAAAGCTAATAGCTTCTTCTTGTAAAGCTGTGGGAACAACAGCTTTGCACCAGTGTTATTCATTTTTGGAGCCTGAATACATTTTTCTCATCTATTTGATTTTTAAACATCAATTTGTTTGCTGTTTACGTTCACATTGGATATTGTGTGTGACATGAATACCCCGCTAGCAGGTAACAGTCCCATAACTTTGGCTAATAGCACCTACAAGTTCTAACAGTGTTTAAAGTAAACCTTTTAATCTAATGTTCAAAGAGTGTTTGAAAGATGTTTAGCATTTCAAATAATGCTCCTATAAGGTTACATGTTAACTAAGACACCATGTTCTGCAACATTTGGACAATGTTTTAAGGATTTTGTCAGAGTCACAGATTGTTATATGATGTTTTTAGAGAACATTCCCAGAAGTAAAATAAAAACATCCAACTAAAACATGAATAGAACACAATATTCTCAGAAAAAAAAAATCTAGCTGGGTATATGCACCATAAGTATGTTTCCTCTCACTGCAAGTCACTGAAGGAAATGTGATGTACAATGTATTTAATTTCATTGGCAAAGTACATTCAGCAATATCTTCCAATGTTTTTTTCTTAAATTTGTTCTTGCAATAAGAACAAGTCTATGTGAGATTCATGAGGTGTTTTTAAACCACAGAACTGTTCGCCCCTTTGTGCTCTTGAGTGTGCAGATTCTGTTCTTATGAGAAAGAACGAATTCCAAACAATAAAATGTTGGTGTCAAAATGTCAAAATCTTTAAATTGAAACTAGAAAATTGCATAAGTGGGTTTTAAGAAGAATTTTTGGTAAAAAAAAGGCCCAATGACACCAAACACAGAGCCAAAATAACTCAAGGCTGGTTTCTACAAACTGAAGGTGCTTGGCTTAGGAAATCACTTGTCTTGAATCCCATTGTAAATAGAGCCACAATGCTGCAAAAAGCTGCTTTACTTACCGTAGACATCTCATTGCAGAAGTCTCCAGTATGACACAGCCAATAAATGTTTTGTAACAAATTGCTAATATTATTAACTTGTGGTGTCTATCACATTTTTAAACCTCTCTTTGTTTGTGCTTATATTTTTATTTACTTGGATCATGTGATTTTGCTTTCATATTTGTAAGTACAAAGTAAAAAGATAATGTGTATAAATGTGAAGTGGATATAGACACTGGAAGTATATTAAATGACAAAAAAGAGACCTTTGTCTATCAAAGGCCTAATTAGCTTCAGCTAAAAGTCTGTGAATTCAAGGCAATTGTACATTTGAATATGAAACATTCTTATGACATAAATTTTGTTTTTTTTTTACTTCCTGTTTTTATGTAGTTTGGTAGCCTGGGGTGTGGAGAAATGTGTTTATGTGTGAGAGGTGAGAGAGAGAGAGTATGTTGAGAGATAAAGAGAAAAGGGAGGGATTAAAGAGAACCTCAGAGGGGGCGCGGAGATGGAGAAACTAAAGGGAACATGATTGGTACTTGCTACAACAGAAGGAGCAGCCCCAGTTAGAGCCGAAGTGAATCCTGCCTACATGGCCTTACAGGTGTCGCTTTACACATTTTTAAGCTGCATTTGTACAAGACTTTCCTTCAAAAGCAGGAAAGAAACTGACCAAATATAGCAGATATTTTATCTTGGAGTAACCAAAGAAGAACAAGTAAGAAGTTCTAACAATCAGCACTAAATTTCTTTGCATTACTTTAGTTCAACTTACTTTGGCAGTGTTCACAGATTTCACTCTTCCAGTTGAAGCAGTGCTTTAGTATTACTCTAGTATAGTTACAGCTTTCACATAATATCTTTACCTACTGGCATAAGGGTGCTACTTGGCCTAGCTCCACATGCTGGCCTTACTATTTTGACTAACCTTCTCCATGTGCAAAATGCATCAGCACTTATTACAAGGGGAACCGCACTTTGTGTATTAATCATATATTTCTTAATTATAGATACCATCTAAACTTAGCAGCTTCATCTTCAATGCACTGTTAGTTGACACCCCACTCTGACCAATAGACAATAGGCCAACATTCTGATTAGAGCTTCTGCCCATGAGACTGCAAATGCTCAAGGACTGTGGACAAAAGCTCCAAATGGCTACTGATGCACAGGAGTGCACAATCACATGATACACAAGAATTAGTAAGAAGTCAAAAACTGGACAGTCTGTCATGCACTGCTGAATCAGTCGTTGCAGTGGTAGAGGCATTTCATACTCTAAAGGGCATCCTTTCAAATTGGAAAGTGAAAGTAACATTTTATTGGTACAATGGACCTCAACCTGCTAATATTCACAGGTCTGAAGTTGGGTTCCACTGTTTTTTCAGACATGGCAAAGATTTTCTAATCAAGGCTAGAAAGTGATCATCCTTGTAGGTAAGTGAATTTAGCCACCAGTAATCCACACAAAAATCCCATGACTCATCTTTCTTTTTCACCAGAACTACTGGTGTAGCTCATGAGATGGAATTACTTGAACTTTCAATTTCTGCATCTCTCTTGATTTCTGTATTTGCTTGGAAAAAGGTTTTGCTCCAACAGTGACGCTCTGCTCCCATCATGGTTAATACAGCGCTGAACACTGTTGGTTCCCTGAAAAAAGTGTAGGGCTCCATGAAAAATTTTCTGTAACTGATATGTGGTAGTGTAAACAACATGACTCTTTCGTATGCAGATAGCAGTTGGACGCAGGCCTAAATACACAATCACAGTTAATATTTGATTTGTTCAGAGTTACCTTTTCTGTGATCACTGTTGAAGGAAAAATTAGCCATTAGGGGTGTAATTAGCCATTAGGGGTGTACTTTGTGTACTTCTGGTGCCGGTCCCAAGCCCGGATAAATGGTGAGGGTTGCGTCAGGAAGGGCATCCAGCGTAAAACTTGAGCCAAAACTATCATGCGTATCTCAAATATGATTGCCATACCGGATCGATCGAGGCCCGGGTTAACAACGACTGCCTCCAGTTTGGAGATAAAGCCAGAGAGGCCAGTTTGAGATGGTTTGGACATGTGTTGAGGAGGAATAGTGCATATATTGGTCAAAGAATGTTGGAGATGGAGCTGCCGGGTAGAAGGAGAATAGGTAGACCTCAGAGAATGTTTATGGATATAGTGAAGGTAGACATGGAGATGGTTGGTGTAAAAGTAGATGAGGCAGTGGATAGGGTAAGATGGATTCAGATGATCCGCTGTGGCGACCCCTAAAGGGAGCAGCCGAAAGAAGAAGAAGACTGTTGAAGGAAAAAAGCTTGCATCTTCATTTTTGTGTTCTTTTCATTTTTTTCCCCCCACATAACTTTGACATACCAGTTGGATTTATATAGGGCCAAACTTTCAACATGAATGAACCAATAGAAACGTTGCAGAATCACCTACAACTATATCTTGCCGCATTACAGAAGTGTGTAATAAAGGTTTAGGCCCACCACCGGGCCCTGGACATCAAAAACCAACAGTGATGCTATACTCCCAACACGATCAACAAAGCATTAACTCTCAGCCATCCTCAATGATTTTTCAGAGAATGGATAAGGATCAATAGGGTTAGAGAGGCCAGCTTTCTGGGCAGGGTTTGTCTAAAGCCATACACCTCTGGGTCAGTGAATAAAGCCCTTCAAAATGAATTATTATCCACTGAAAAGGCATTTGCTCTTTTCCAAATTTTGAAAGATAATTTGGCTAAATTTAATAAGAAACACCAGTGGATTTGAATTTCTGCAGCTTGTCATAATGAAGATATTGATATTACTGACATAGGTGCCTGATTGATTGTCTAGAAAGAACATTTCAGTGGAAGGCTCTTTCTGAAACGGATATGTGTTAGAGTGTAAGACAATTTTAATGTTTAAACAAACTCTACACAATCTAAAGATTTTAATGTATACCAATTAAAGGTTTTTCATAGAACCATACATCAAGCCAATAACTATTTAGGGTCATTACATCACAAAAGATATTAGATTTGGGCCACTTTTACCTGCTGTGTAAACATCACCTTAGCGAAGGGAAATCTTAATGCTTCAGCAGACCAAGACATCTTGGACAATTGTATACTTCAACTTTGGGGGTATAGTTTGGGGAAGAACCTTTTCTGTTTTAGCATGACTGACTAAGCCCCAGTGCACAAGCAGAGTCCATAAAGCCATGGCTGGATGAGTTGACTGGCCCTCACAGAGCCCCTGACCTCAACCCCTTCGAACACCTTTAGGTTGAACTAGAACAGAGATTGCGAACGAGGCCCTCTAGTCCAACAACAGTGTCTGACCTCACAAATATTCTTCTGAATAAATGGACAAAAATGACCACAGCCAGTCTCCTTTCCAGAAGAGTGGAAGCTGTTATAGCTGCAAAGAGGAACCAACTCCATATTAATACGTATGGATTTGGAATGGGATGTCATGAAAGCTCCTGTTAAGGTTGTATCTTTAGTATCTTTTTTTCTTGTACAAAAGATGTGACTAAGCAATTTGAAATTACAGTTGCCATTAACATTGATATGTAGTTAGTAGCTGAACATGTTACTTACATGCAAGTCATGATTTTGAAAATTTTGTAAGACAGCTAGTTTATCAGCCATATCCATATCTTGCAGGAACGGAATTTTGCTGCTTTACGTTTACAGTGAAAAACTAAAAGAAAGACAGTTAAGTGAGGAAATTGCTTACATCTCTATTGCTTACATTTCTAATTCTAGTGAAAATCAATGGTTCTAAAGACACCACTAATTAATACTAACTATACTTGTCCATGCTGATTTTTGAACTTGCTTGCTGAAAGTGAGTAGATGATGTTTTATAATAACTAATTATTACAGCAACCCAGAACTTTATCAGTGTTAAATGGACTTTTATAAGGTCAAACACTCTGTGGTTAAAAACACACTGCAGTTAATAGCAGTCGCACCAAAGAAAGAAAGAGGAAACATGAGATAAAAGCACATGATGTGACATCACAGTTCTGCCCTTTAACCAGAAAATAGAGAGACCTTTCCAAAATATTGTGACAGTCTGCATCTTTAGAGCTGGATTAACTGTGAAATTAGTCCACACCTGCATGTTCTTTTCACAATACAAGTATTAATAGGCAGGTCTTGTACTATACACTTAAAAATGATGGTTCTTTAGTTGAGAAAATGGTTCTATATAGAACTATGAACAGTCAAAGAACCATTTGCATGATTAAAGAGTCCCTTGCATGCTTCTTCAGATTGATGAAGGGTTCCTCTATTTTAACAAGCTTGATATCACAACGGTACAAGAACACGTTTTGGTGCTGTTTTGAACCCTTTTAAAAAAGGTTCTGTATAAAACCATCTACAGCATATTGTCCGTCAAGCTGAAGAACCCTTTTATGATGCAAAGAACACTTTAATTAGGCAAAGGCGTCTGTGAGTGTTCATGGTTCTATATTATTTGGTTTTCTTTACTAAGTAACCCTTATTTTTCTTATATTTCAGGACCTCTTATATTTATATCATTTTTTATTATTCTATTTTTCTAAAATTAATATGTATTATTACGATTAGTGTTTAGTGTTTTTTAGTGTCTATTTAGATTCACACTTTTCCTGTTTACCGTCTATTTAATGTTATTGTTACACCATGGGGTCTTAGAGTCACGCAATTTCAGTGCACTGTATGTCCTGTACATATTGTGGCATTGACAATAAAGCTGACCTGACTTGACTTGAAGAACCATCATTTTGAAGTGTGTAGAGTAAATTTGGCATCTTAACTGCTTATAAGTGATTATTTAACATCTTAACTGCTTATAAAATGGCAAAAAAGTGAAAATTCTGTCATGCTTGGGTGTAACACTCCAGATTGTCTTGTACTGTGGAATTCTTAGTTTGTTCTCATTGATACTAAAACCCACATATACATAAATAGAAGAAGTTAAAAATAAACCATGAACATGCAACAAACACTTGTAAATAAAGGTAACACTGTGATAAAAATGTGCAAATAATTGGCAACAGTTATCAGATCCATGCACAAGTTACATGCTAGGCTCATTGTCCATAGTGATTTCTACTCATGAGATGCTGAAAAGCAGTGTGGACCACAAAAATGAGCAAATTATCACTGATAGAATCTAAAAAGACACCTGAAAGGTTATCTTTCCTTTGGCTAGCGGGTTCTGCCGAGCTGGTTTATTGCTTCATTCTCTGGTTTCTGAGGGAGAACACGGTCCAAGAAGACCCTTCTTCTTAACAACACCCAAATGTGATGAAGGTTTCAATCACCTGGTGACATGACCTGAATGAAGATGTTCATTGGCTGTTTCACTATTGATGACAGAACTGGGTCAAAAAGGACTAGAGGACCCCTGATGGTCAAATATTCTTTTCACGCAGACAGAAAAGACCTTCTCCCTTCCTTTCTTCTGTTTCAGGCAATCCAACTGATAATCATGCTGTCTATAACTCCAGTCTGGATTCTCTTTACCATTCTTTACACAACAGGTACATTTTATAGTACTTTTAGGAAAAACATGCAAATGCTGGACAGTTTTTTTATTACCATTATATTCCTTGTTTCATTTTATAGGTGCTGGTCAAGCTGTAGGTCTTCATCAGATGCCATTTTTGTCAGTTAAAGGTGGTGAAGCTGCTACACTTCACTGCACATTTGATGAAAGCTTAAGTAAAGAGCGGGACAGACTCTTGAGCTGGTGGGAACAGTGATAGCAAATTTAAAATCTATTATTGTTCCTAAATTCAAGGAATTAGAATTCGAACTTAAGGCAGACACAAGCAGCATTTCTCTGACTATTCAACGTACTACTAATGATGATGAAGGAATATACTTCTGCGGTAAGTCTGATGGGAATGCGATTCAGTTTTCCAGTGGAACTTTCTTAGCTGTGACAGGTAATCACCATATTTTCATTTCATAGTTACATTTAAAAGTTCAGACTCGTTTACGCTTTAAAAGCAGTGGCTTAAACTGCCATAGGGGAATTTTTTTACAAGCCATATGTGGAAATTTACAAGTAGGGGATCTCTAGAGTTGGGATAAAACATTTACATGAGGGATAAATGATTACTACTGTAGCCCTGTCTGTTAGAGCTGAATTATGAGTTAAGACCGAGACCTGGACACATTGAGTCAAAGTCAAGAAAAAGAATTTGTAGTAGCCAAATCCAAGTTAAGACCAAGACCAGGTATCTCTGAGACAGAGAAAGAACCAAGATCACAGAACCAGAATATAAAAATAAAAATAAGAACGAGGAAAAAATGAATTTGTACCTCATTTTGTATTCATTACAAGTCATTATACTTGACACATATTATTAAATTTCTTTTAGCAAAAACTAAATGACCACCTAAAGAGTATAAACCAAACAACATCCATCTATTCTTATTATTAAATGAAACCATTTATTTGCTATTTGCCTTGAATCAAATCTTTTGAAAAAGAATGTAAACTATAAACTTGAATGTAATTCATTATATCAATAAAAACTTAATTAACCATTTAATTGCATAATTACATTTAAATATTAGAGCAAATTGACAATTATAATTCTACAGGATAAAGCAATTAAACATTTAAAAAAATTCTTTACTGTTTATCATATGTTTCTGAATTATTTTATGTAGGTCATCCTCAGTTAAACATATCCGTGCTTCAGACTCCAGTACGGGGGTCAGTTTCTCCAGGAGAGTCGGTTACTCTGCAGTGCACAGTCATGTCTGAGATCAGAGCAGCAGATCTCCGAGTGCTCTGGTTCAGAGCTGCTGCAGGACAATCCTTTCCTGAAATCATTTACACTCATCAGAACAGCAGCAGCCGTCAGTGTGAGAACAGCTCTTCTACACACAGCTCTGTGTACAACTTCTCCAAGAACATCCTCGACCACGACCATACTGGAACTTACTACTGCGCTGTAGCTGCTTGTGGGGAGATCATTTTTGGGAAGGGAACAGCTGTAGAACTGAGTAAGTCATTTTGAGAGCTTTGTGTATGTTTTCGTACATTTCCTATGTATATTTCCTATATTGCTTTTAAAAAGTGTGAAGATAATGCTAACTGATCATTGATGCAACGTCACCAGCCATTCTTCACCAATAAAGACTGAATTGATTTCACACTGTTCTAGACCATATTTGTGCTTCACTCATAGAAAAGCTTCAATTCAGATGGTAATTTAGTGCTTAAAGTTTATTGGTGACACAATGGTGAATATTGCCAGGGGTAATATGTTAAAGGTAAAAACTTACAGTAAGATAATTACATTTTCCTGCACAAAAGTAAGGAATCAGTTACATTCTGGGTCTCTTTCTGACCCAATAAAAACTTTGCACATTGGTTTCCAGGTGATTAATATTTATTGCATACAATGCATTTAAAACATAAATTCCATCTACACATTAATCGTGCCTGCTCTTTTACATATTTGTCAGTGCAACAACGTAATTCATGTATATGGAGCTCAAGCAAAAGTGGATATTTGCAAAACAATATTCTCATTATTCTCAAATAGTGAACATAAAATATTAGCCCTTATTCATCAGAGTTGTGTATGGTCAGATGTGATTATACAATGAGCTTCACCATCTAAAAAAACGCTGTGACATTTTGTTTATTTCACATTCTTTGAAGTCATTGTAATTTGAACACTTTAAACTTTGGTCATTAGGGGGAGCAGTGCACTTACTGCTCGACCTCAAACTCCACCTACGAGCGTAGCCGTTGGCTCCTGAGCTGATGAATGCTGTCGTTTTATTGGTTCGTTCCTGAAACATTTGCATGCATTACATCATGCTTAATGTAAATGATAGGTAAATGAGGGACTGATAGGCTGGCGCTTGATTTCATGCACAATATATTATACAACTTGGATGAATAAGGACTATTGTGAGGTTTGAAAGAACTTTCCAATGCTGTAAACTTGATAAGCAATTTGTCAGCAAAGCACCTAATTAGACTGCACGCTAACATTAACTGACTGAAGAGCCCTGTTCTGAAGAAGACTGCCCTCACCTAAACAGGCCTGACTCGAATAGGTGATAGGCTATGGCCTTGTTGTGTAACCTCTCAAACAGAATGATGGTCCTTACATTTTATGTGTGGATATTTTAATTAACAGCACCAGGTACAGATTTAAAAGTGCTTTGAAGTAAAGTAATAAACAGTGAGATTAGGTTTTCCAGGAAATAATATTGATAGTAAAATAATGTGAGTTGTCACATTTAGTAATGGATAGTGTTGGCTTGACTTTGATGAATAAAAGTGTATTTATTTGTTCATATCTTTCAGAGAGGTCTGTGGATTCTACAGTGTTCTTTTTAGGAGCAACTGTGGGAGTGTGTGTGGTTGTGATATCTGCTCTGATCACTTTAACTTGCAAGAGAACAAAGTCTGAACATAGTAGTGGTAAGTGTGTGTGTGCGTATATATATATATATATATATATATATATATATATATATATATATATAAATCTCGCTATTGTTGTAAGAAAACCTTGTGTCTCCTTGTGTGTTTTTGACATAATTTGAAAATACCTTTTGCTCTTTATATTATGTGTAAATCTCATGATGAATGGACTCAGAGAAACAACCCGAAATAATTTGGAAAAAAGTCTGGTTCCATTCACTTACATTAAAAGTAAAATGAACTGGCATGCATTTTTGAGTTATGCTCAAATACAGTCACTACAGAAACAGTCACTACCAAACATTTTGAAACATTTCTGTAGTGACATGATTATTTCATTAGTGGTATAATGGAATGTTCAATCATTTATATTAGTAAAAAATACATAATTAAAGTTTAAGGTCACTGGAAGCAAAAGGATTTCAGGCTAAGGCATAAGTTTATTAAAAGCCCAAAATATGTTTTCAACTCTGATTTTGAACCAGTTTGGTAGAATGACTGACATATAGCAAGACAAATATAATGACTTGTACAAAGGAAATGTTCTCTGATCTAAAAATTACAGTGAAATTTTTCTTTTTCAACTATAGTGAGGCTTCAACAAGGCTCAGTGGTGGAGAACCTTAGCAGTCAGGTACTACAGGTGTTCTCTCATACTTTAAAACAATGTACAATGGTTCTCTTGCATATCAGACAGAGGTCTCGAACCTTTACTCTTTAACATTTCCATGTCCATCTCTACAGGTCTCTGCTGATTTATGCTGCCAAAAGGCTGAGAATGAAGAGTGGACGCTCTGGACACAGTGTTTACTCTGAAGTCACATACTTCTCAGTTACTGACCTCCATTAAACTCTTTAGCTCTTTTCTGCTGTATAAGCATATGTACATTTTGTGGGATATGTTCATTTTACTGACACCTTCTGTGTTTCAGATGAGCTCCAGTTCAGCTTCAAACTCCTCTAAAAAGGACCACTTAATGAATAAAGACCATTATTCAGGATTTGTCAATATTCTGTCTCAAACTCAAGCCTCAATCAGTAGTTCAGTTAAGCTTTTCTTTCAGCCTCAATCAGTAGTTCAGTTAAGCTTTTCTTTCAGCCTCAATCATAAGTTCAGTTAAGTTTCCTATGAAACATGGCTGAAAACGGTCATAGGTGTTCATTACAAAAGTATGAAACCACAAACTCATTCTGTGGTTAGAGCAGCATATCTTTCAAAACAAAGAAAGGAAGCATGAGATGAAAGCACCTAAGGCCGGACATCACAGCCGTGTCCTCTGACATCACAGCCGTGTCCTTTGTGCAGAAACTACTGAGACTGACAATCCTGCAGGGTATACAGGCTTGTATAAACTACTGTAATATAATATTTCCTGAATGGAAGATTATTCTGGACTTGTAGAAGATCTTGTAGTGTAATTCAACAATTAGGTCATTAATATATGAATAACTGTCCCAGGCTGGCTAACTGTCCACTGACTCTAAGGCTGCTTTTCCACTATCACGCCAAATGGTTCTCAGGGCCGTGCTGGGCCATTCTACGCTGGTCTGGACTCATGAGACTGGTTATACTTTCACTTTCTTTTTCCATCTGTTGTACCACTAAATCAGAACTAGGAAATACCCAAGAAACTACACAAAGTGTGTCTAACTGCTATGCACACACCTCCCACCACAAAACATGTTTAGTTCCATCTGTCATTCCCCCTCCAATCTCTGTATGCTCTCAGATTCCTTATTCTCTAAATAGGTATTATCTGAGCATCTGTTACTGAAACAGACTGTTTCACTTGTACCCAGATAACTAGCTACATTAGCTTTAGTGACGCCTGGCACAGGGTGCAGCTCAAAACGCCACAGAACAAGTGTATTTTTTATCATTCTGTCACTTCAACACCAGTGCTTTGAATTTGTGTTCTCAGATTCAAGTTTTTATCCTCTGAACAAATATTTGTAATCATTGGTTCACTAGAGGGCAGCACGGTGGCCTGGGTTCGATTCCCCGGCCGGGCGACCAGGGTCCTCTCTGTGTGGAGTTTGCATGTTCTCCCCGTGTCTGCGTGGGTTTCCTCGCAGTTCTCCGGTTTCCTCCCACAGTCCAAAGACATGCAGTCAGGCCAATTGGACGTGCTAAATTGCCCTTGGGTGTGAGTGTGTGAGTGACTGTCTGTGTCTGTCTGTCTGCCCTGCGATGGACTGGCGACCTGTCCAGGGTGTATCCTGCCTTCCGCCCGAAGACCACTGGGATAGGCTCCAGCACCCCCCGCGACCCTGATGGAGAAGCGGCTTAGAAAATGGATGGATGGTTCACTAGATCTGAGCCTGTACTGCTATGGGAAGCACCGTGCACTCATGCTAGCTTAGCCTAAAACACTACAGAACAGGTTTGATTTTGGCTTTCTGTCATTCCACCATCAATCAGTCAACTTTGCTCTCACTGTTATAAGTTTTCATCATCTATACTTGTGATAGCAGTGCAGTCAGTCCAATAAAACCTGCACTGTGGTGTTTGGATCTTGTCAGTAAAGCTTTTGCTAGTTGAATTGAACCTGTTCTGTAGTGAGCCGAGCAGGCAGCATCCTGACCAAGCTATTGCTCACCAGTTCTAAGCACTGTTTAATATTTGGAAATTGGTGTTAGATGGAAGCTTTGACGTTTATTGAATGGTGGGTTTTAAAATCATGCACTGCTTTCATTTATTTGCCCTCTGAGTGAACTGAACTTAGTTGATTGTCTAAACATGCAGTGGCACATACTGACATAAACATAGAACCAATCAGCGAATAGCTACGTCATTACGTCATCCCACCAACTGGTTCTGTGAACCCAATTATGGTTAGATAACTGCGCCGAAAAACTGGGCTGAGTCTGGTTTTTAAGTATTCTGTGTTGAACTGTGTCCATGTGGGAACACCACTGGAACAGTTACTCAGTGCTCAGAACCATTTGGCCATGCAGTGGAAAAGAGGCCTAAGATGCAAAAAAGAAAGATTTGTTGTTGAGTAGAAACACATGACTGTTCCCTAAAGGGTGTGATCAGACAGTGAAAGACCAGGAATGACTAGTTTATTTCCTCCTAACCAGTTAGGGTTGTACTTACTGTGTTGTATCTACAACAATGGTCTGTTTTTATAGTGTTTTCTTTGAAACGAATCCAATAAATGTCCATTTCTGGAATTAAACTGTCTTCAATGTCTAACTGTGACTAGTTTGAGTTGCTTGTCCAGCGTTGATGTAAAGAAACTGGTGTGAAAACAAACAGTAGCAAAAAATCAGAGCTCCTAGATGTTTGTGCTTTGGTGTTTCCTCTAGAACTTTATGGCTGCACAGCTGAGAAAGTAGAATCAGCCAAAGGGGTGACATGAACTGATGGAAGGGACAATGGAGGATGGGTGAGGTTCAGTAAATTTTCATGGGCATGTAAGCTAATGTTATGGTGGTATGAATTTGACTGGATACATGAGATCGTTTGGCACTCTGTAATGGAAGCAGCCAGAAAGTTAGTAAAAAAATGCAAATGATAATGGAGACATAGAACATCCCTGTCTAGTTCCTTTTGTAGTTAAAATGGTTATGATATATGTTCTAAAGATTTGTTAGAACAGAGGCAATGGGTGAATTATATTGTTTTTCAATATCTTTTCTAGAGAATGTATGTTGCAATCACTATTATTCAACCCCCATTGCAAATTAGGTTTATTAGCAACATTTACAAACTTTCAGCTGTTTGCAAAACAAAACAAGAACCATTTTAATAGCTCAACAGAACAAATATAACAACTGATTTGTCCAAATTCAAAACAAAATGCCACTTTTAGTGACTACTGCAGTCTCAGAATTATTCCAATGCTTTATGATTAGCATCTTTAGTACTTAGTAGTTTTGCCCTTATGACCTGCTGCAAATCTAATGCATAGCCAGACATAAGCTTCTAGCAGCATTCCTGAGGGATCTTGGCCTGTTCCTCATGCAATGGTTTCCATTTCACTAATATTCTAGGGTTTGTATGCTGCAACCACCTTCCTTGTATCGCAATAAAGATTTTCTATGGGGTTCAAGTCAGACGACTATGACGGCAACTGCAGAAGCTTCTAGGACTTCTCTTAAATCCAAGCCTTGGTGGACTGATGGTCTGCTGGGATCATTGTCCTGTTTGAAGATCTAATGACATCTAAGCTTCAGCTTTCTCACAGAAGGCATGATGTTTTTTCCCAGGATTTCCTGATACTTTATTGAATCCATCTTTCCGTCCACATGCTGAAGGATTCCAGTGCCAGGGGAAACAAACTAGCCCCAGGGTATTCTTTTCAGTGTGCACTACACTCTTGCTCCTCCAGATGTACTACTGATCCATAGGCCTGAAAAGTCCGGGTTTCATTTCAGCGGTGCACAGAACCAAATCCCCAAACCCCTGTGGCTTATTTATGTGAATTTTAGGATACTGGAGCCAAATTTTCTTGCCCTTTTGGGTCAGTAGAGGTTCAATTTGCGCATGGAGACATGTAGCATGTGCCTTACTGTGCAGTCTTAAACCTCAGTGCCTGCTGCCACCATATCTTGCCGTAGGTCTTTCGCAGTAACTCAAGATTTTTGACCTCCTGCCTCCTCAGAATCTAGTGGCAGCTGGTGATAGCTTCCTCTTTTTGCCACGTCCAGGTAGTGTGACCAGTGTTCCTTTTCTTTTTTGAGCTTGCAAACGATCCAACTATCTGAACTATTCCAACTATATCTCTAGGAACATTCACATGCCCTTGCTCTCTTTTCATATCCTTTTCCTTGTTTGTGCAAGCCAATCATCTCTTAACTTACTAGACAACGCTCTTGACTTTGCCTTATTTCAAACATGCAGTCAAGCTTTTCAGCCAACAAACCCACAGCCCATCCAGGTATTTGATGTGTTTTATCTCAAGCACACCTGATGTAACTAAAGAAGCCCTTGAGATAGCACCTGATTTGTGCTCTAAATGAAGAATTCTATTCAGGAATTGAATAAATCTAAGACTGCAGTGGTCATTAAAAGAGGCATTTTGTGTTGAATGTGTATAACCACCATTTATAATAAATCACTCTTACTGCAAAACAAAGAAGTCATATGAGTGCTGTTAATATGTTGTCTGCCAGCTCATCAGCATATTGATGATAAACATGAAGAAAAGTATCAAGCACACTAAGATAATAGCCATTTGTTTCCTTAAAATAAAGTGTAACTATTTTTATTTTAAAGGTAAAACTACAAACAGGTTTTGGAAGCCTAATATTCTTTTTTTTCACATTGTGTGAAAAAAGTGCATTTGAACTTAAACTCAAGTTCTTCCTCTGTGAGGTAACACTTCCTCATTAAAAGTGTTCATTGGCTGTTGCACTATTGATGACACTCTTGGCTTATAAAAAGGCCCTGAAAACTTCCAGTGACCAAATTATCTTCTGTCAAGCAGCCAGAAAGGACCGTCTGACTTCTTTCAAACATTTTGCTTCAAACAATCCAAATAACAACCATGCTTTCCAAGAAGATAACTCTCCTCTGGATTCTGATGGCCAGTCTTTACAGGATAGGTAAGTTTTTTGTTTAGAATTATTATGTTACTATTACATTTGCTTCTTTCTCTTATGTGAGTTAAATCTGCCTTAATCTAATTTTACAGGTCCTGTTCAAGCTGTTAATCTTCAACAGAAGCCATCATTTATATCAGCTAATCTGGGTGAAGCTGTTACACTTTGCTGCACATTTGACAAAAGCACGAGTAACGAGCGAATGGTTTGGTATAAGCAGAAAGTGGGACAGACTCTTCATTGGGTGGGAATGATTTTAACAAATGTAGATCCCATGCTTTCAGATGAGTTCAAACAATCAGGAATCCAACTGGAGGTAAACAAGAGCAGCATTTCTCTGACTATCCAACACACCACTAAAGACGATGAGGGAACGTACTTCTGTGGTTTATCTCACGCAAACACGATTAAGTTTTCCACGGGAACTTTCTTATCTGTGACAGGTAATCACCATATTTTTATATTTTCATTTGTTATTATCAGTTAAACATAAAACCCAGTGTTTCCCAAACCAGGGGTCAGATTCACAAATGGAATTCACAAGAGGAAATGTCTTGAAATTTTCCTTTTTTCTTCACTACATACTTAAGAAAAAAGTTGAGGTAAATTACAAAATCCATCTTTTTTTGTCATTTCTTTCTTAATTTTTCTCATAAGAACAATTGCAGAATTAAATAGTATTCCTAATGTTCTTAAATATTTTCGTAGCCCTTGGAATTGGCAGAGTAAACATCTGAAATTGTACATTTCAATGAATTTCACAGAATATAACTATCAAAAACCAAGGATTTTTCCTATTGGCTGTTTCCTCCACCATCACTACTAGATCTTCTATGCCATTTTTTTAAACGTTCTGTTTGATTTTGTTTTACCTTCACTTTGTTGTCCTCAGCTGCTGAGCTAAACTAAATAATTATAATAGTTATTTTTTGTAAAATGTAAAATATAGCATTGGAGGCAAGAAGGGCTTTTCACACCTGCCATTTGGCAGTTCTTTGGGAGTTAAAGGTATAACTGCCAAATGGCAGAGGTCTGGTAGTTCTAGTGTTAATGTCTAAACAACAAATAGCCCTTAGCCTACGTAAAGGATTTATCTAAAAAAAAAAAGTACTGGAGAACTTCTCAGATTTTTTATAATAACAACATTTAAAAACATTCTTATGAACTTCTGCTTGGCTTAAGATTCTTCATAAGCTTTTGCTTAACAAGGTTTTTATGAATCTGGCACCTGGGTCTTAAAGGTTCACTGCCAAGCAAGTTTTAATGCTTTCTCTGCTTAAGAATGCCAACTTTGACTCTGTTAGAGCTTGTTAATGAGCTGATCAGTGAGATCAGGTGTGTTGGGAACAGGAAAACAGTCATATGTGCAGAGCAATGGGACTCTGGGATCAGGGTTGGGAAACATTGCTCTAGTGATCTTGATGCTGTAAATCCATAATGATAAACATAATGACTATTAATAAAGGGGACACATTGTTCTTGTATTTTTTTCAAAGTATTGTCAGTCACAGCCACATGTTTTTATACTACTAGTTATTACACAGTAGTAGTGTACACTGTGACAAGTATCTTAGCCTAGTCCTGGACTACACTGAAAGGGCATTCTCCACTGAAAGGAAAAATTTCGTTCAAGACTAAACTTAATCCTTATGTAAAAAAAAACAAGAACCCTACATTAACCGAGATGTTATGTTTATATCATTAAATAGGTCCAACACAGTTAAATATATCAGTGATCCAAACTCCAGTATGGGGGTCAGTTTCTCCAGGAGAGCCGGTCACTCTGCAGTGCACAGTCCTCTCTGAGATCAGAGCAGCAGATCTCCGAGTGCTCTGGTTCAGAGCTGCTGCAGGACAATCCTTTCCTGAAATCATTTACACTCATCAGAACAGCAGCAGCCATCAGTGTGAGATCAGCTCTTCTACAAGCTGCTCTGTGTATGAGTTCTCTAAGAACATCCTCGACTACAACCATACTGGAACTTACTACTGCGCTGTGGCTGCTTGTGGGAAGATCATCTTTGGGAATGGAACAGCAGTTGAACTGAGTAAGTTTTTTTCAGAACTTTGTGTTGTGTCACATTTCTTCTATGATTGTACTGACAACTCATTATTGCTTTTAAGAAGTATAGATATTGCTACCTCATCGTTGATGCAACGAGGCGTAAGAATTACAAAGCAGTCACTATTCAACCAAGTAATTTACTGCTTTAGGTTTACTTATGACACAATGGTGAACATTGCTGGGATTTGCCTAGTAAATGGTGAAAACTTACAGTAATAATAGTAATTTTTTTTTTCATTTTACTACAAATTTTAATTTTATGTATTTGTTTTTAGGTGAACAGTGTATCGATTTTGTTGAAAGAAAACCTTGTACCTCCTTTTTTGACATTTTTCAGTTAGACATAATTTGAGAATACCTGTTACTCTTTGTATTGTCTGTAAATTTCATGAAGAATGGACCAAAAAAACTGACCCAAAATGACTCTGAAAAATGTCTAGTGACTGACTGAAAAAAGTCAAGTAGGTTTTTCCTTCTCCTGTAAAGTTACCATTTTGGAGATACAAGGTTTTGTTCTGACAACAGTGTTATATTATGCAAAATGGATTTAAAACAAATACCATCTAAACATCATCCATGCCTGCTCTTTTACATATTTTGTGCATGTGTGCACTAGTTGTACAGTTTCACTGATCAACTCTATGGGCAGTTGTACACTGACCAATGAGGATGAAAGCAGATGCTTTCAAAAGCACACTCTCATTATGTTGAATTCATTGCATTGGGCTTCTGTTTGTTAAAGTCTAATTGGATAATAAAATAAATGTGTGCAAATTTCACCAATTATTATTATAATTTTTTTGTTTATTATTCTATAATTATTATATTATTATGTTTGTTTTGGGGTTAACTAACCCAATTAGGATAAATATAGAAAATAACAGGGCGGCACGGTGGCGTGGTGGGTAGCGCTGTTGCCTCACAGCAAGGAAGGCCTGGGTTCGATTCCCCGGCTGGGTGACCGGGGTCCTCTCTGTGTGGAGTTTGCATGTTCTCCCCGTGTCTGTGTGGGTTTCCTCCGGGTTCTCTGGTTTCCTCCCACAGTCCAAAGACATGCAGTCAGGTCGATTGGACATGCTAAATTGCCCCTGGGTGTGAGTGTGTGAGTGTCTGTCTGTGTCTGCCCTGCGATGGACTGGCGGCCCATCCAGGGTGTATCCTGCCTTCCGCCCGAAGACCGCTGGGATAGGCTCCAGCACCCCCCGCGACCCTGACGGAGAAGCGGCTTAGAAAATGGATGGATGGATGGATAGAAAATAACAGTAATACTAATAAGCTGTACACATTGCAAACCAGTAGATATAATACACTTTTTTTATTCTGCAGACTTTTCTCAAAAATAAACAATGAAAAACACGCGAGTGCAGAAGCATCTCAAATATATGGAGCCCTGCTGGTGAGAACCCATATAAATAAAAATAATGCATGGCCAAAATAGGTCGGGAAAAAGGTATTTAATTTTTGGGAACGATTTAGTAAGGCAGGGCAAAGGCTCATGCCGCATTAATCTGTGGTCAAGCTTAATTATTTAATTTTACATTAGGATCTCGTAGTGGCCATGCATTAATTTTATTTGTGCAGGATGTCACCAGCAGGGCTCCACATAAACAAGAACTTTATAATATTATAGAATACTTATTTTATTTTAAATTCATTACCTCATTCTGTTGTCTTAAAAAAATTAAGACATTTTGTTTATTTCACTTTTTATACTTCCCAGTCATTGTAATTTGAACACTATAAAATTTGGTCAGTAGGTGAAGCAGTGCACTTACTGCTCAACCTCAGACTCTGACTACGTGCACAATCATTGGCTCATGAGCTGTTAAATGCTGTCCTTTTATTGGCTCCCTCCTGAAACATCTTCATAAATTCGGGCATGCTTCATGCAAATGATATGTACATTAGGGACTGATGGGCTAGCGCTTGACTAATAATGCTTATAGTGAAATAATGTGATGTGACACATTTATAATAAGTTTGGCTTGACCTTGATTAGTAAAAATACATTCATTTATTCATACTTTTCAGGGAGATCTGTGGATTCCATAGTGATCTATTTAGGAGCAGCTTTGGGAGTGTGTGTGGTTGTGATTTCTGCTCAGGCCATTTTAATCCACAAGAGAACAAAGTCTGAACACAGCAGTGGTAAATGTATACTATATTTTGAACTAGATTTTCAATTTGAAATAATAAGTTGATGCTGCATTTGTATATATACATATATATATATATACAGACAAAATCTTGTATCTCCAATCATGTTTTTTTTTGGTAAACAATATTTGGAAACACCATTTACCCATTACATTATATTCAATTTCATGGTGAATAATAGAAATGCTCCAAAAATAACTTGGAAACTTTTTACATTCATTTCCATTATAATGGAATAATATATATATATATATATATATATATATATATATGGGTCATTCCACTAGAATGGTTCAAATTGGACTTTGACATTTTCAAATTTTTTGCTTAAATGTATCATTGATATGTATACCTCACAGTCAAACATGTAACGGGGTTGAGTGTGACGGGGTTGTGATTTTTGCACAAAATGGCCGCTGCTCTACATACTGTATACCAGAGAGAGAGCACATGGCATGCATGAGATTCAGAATTAGCATATAGTTTTGAAATAAAAAAAACTTTTTTTATAAGTAATAGTTTTCTATCTTTTTTTCATGTGACGGTGTTGAGTCACTGAGTTTGGCGACCACAATATCACAAGATAAATGACCAAAATTAAATAAAAGAAGGAAGCCACTTGCCTGTCTTTGCTGTCCTGTTGTCCAAAAGACTTGAGTGATGTCACTTCTTGATGTATATGGATCATATGGATCATACCATTGTTTTTGTGGGGGAGATTCATTTGTGTTACGGGGTTGAGGGGTTACTTAGGTACAGAACTAAATAATGTGATTTTAATAAATAATTATCAATTAATTTTGAAAAATAATATCACCAACAATTAAACACAGACAGTTGTTTAGGTTGACATCAAAATATATGGACTTTTTTATAGTTGTATTTGGTATATTCTAAGTATACTTTCGTTGAAGGCCATGAGGGACATGACAAAATAATAAAAAAAAATGAAAAAAAATAAATAAATAAACAAAGTTCTCATAAAAAGATCAAATAAAAAAAATACACTGTATTAAAGGAGATATTTCAATGTATGTGTAAAGCTGTTAAAATATAGATTTTTGTGACCCAGTAGATAAAATACACCTAAAGAGGAGATGAGGACTCAAAATGTGCCATTTCCATGGAATGACCCATATATATATATATATATATATATATATATATATATATATATATATATATATATATATATATATATATATATATATATAATGGATAATTTGGAGATATGTGTTTTCGTTCTGACAGCAATGATAAAAATGGTGACTTGTGCATCTGATCTAAATATTACACTGTGATTTTTTCTTTTTTTAACCATAGTGAGGCTTCAACGAAGCTCATTGGTGGAGAACCCTACCAGTCAGGTACTACATGTGTCCTCTCATTCTTTCAAAAGTGTGTATTGATGTAAACTGGCCCTCTCATATTTCAGATAAAGTTCTTAAACTTTACCCTTTAACATTTCCATATCCATCTTTACAGGACTCTGCTGTGGAGCTGATTTACGCTGCCAAAAGGCTGAGAATGAAACGTGGACGTTCTGGACACAGTGTTTACTCTGAAGTCAGATACTTCTCAGTTACTGACCTCCATTAAAACTCATTAGTTCCCTTCTTTTGTATAAGCTTGTAGTATAAGTTTTTGTGGATATTTTCATTTTACTGACGCATCCTGTGCCCAGTGTTAAACTGGAGACCTGTCCAGGGTGTATCCTGCCTTCTGCCCAGTGACCGCTGGGATAGGCTCCATCATTCCCATCATCCCCTCTACCCACAACCCGGAAGGATAAGTGGTTCAGAAATGTGTGTTTGTGACACATCTGGTGTTTCAGATAAGCTCCAGTCTAGCTTTTGTAATCTTTACACAAACAATCTTCTTCAAACTTCGTCTTTTTGCTACTCTAAAAAAAGGCTTATAATATCAGAGTAATCTGTTTATGCTCTGAATGGATTCTGTCCTAAATGCATGTCGGCTTATTTCTCTGCTTGTTCATAAACCTCTGCTCTGCATCCAACAATATGCAGCTTCAGGATCCTTTTAAAAGGTGACAGAAAACACAGGAGCTCACATTTCTAAAGCTGGACCATTCTGTGCTAAATATTATATTATCATTAGCTTTACATTAACAGGTTTGTTTCTTTTTCATAATCTTTGTTTTGTAGAGCAGTAAAATGTGTTTTTTTTCCTGTAGTAGAGATAAAATGATAACAATAATAAACATAATCAAACATACCTTATATTAAATTAAATAAAAATAGGCATAATGTCACCCACAACCGAGCATTCACTGACACCGACATGTGCCCTCTGTTTACTGGAAAGGCTGGCATTATGAAGATCATTGGGAAAGTGTGCATTGTTGATGAGTTTAACATAAATAAATTGTCATTTAAAAGATGTCATAATAATGTCGGTGGTCACACTTATCTGTTACCAGAATAAATAACCTGGTAAAAATAACTTTTACAGTATCATGTTGTTGAGTCCTTATTCCTTCTGTTTCTGGATCTAGTCTCAGTCATTAGTTCAGTTAAGCTTTTCTTTCAGACATTTCTTGTTAAACATGGCTTAAAACTGTTAAAGAGATGGTCATAAGTTTATGGGTATCCATGACAATAACGTGGACCCATCATACTCATTCTGTGGTTAGAGCCTAAAAGCAGCAGCAGCATATATTTCAAAGCAAACAGAGAGGAAGCAGAAGATGAAAGCACCTAATGCCTGACAGCAGAGATGTGCCCTCTGACACCATAGACATGTCCTTTAACCAGAAACTACTGAGAGTGTGACAGTAATGCAGCACATGCAGACACTGTGACAGTAAAGGGTTTGACAAGAATCGTAGTCAGTGAGGCGTGGGTCAAATCCAAGAGCCCAAAGACAAAAAAGGACATAACAAAGGCAACCAGGTCCAAAACCAACAAAGGCAAAGTCCAAAAATCCAGAAACAGTCAAACACAGTAAATGGCCAACAATAGCAAAGAGAAAATGCTCAGCAGCTTTATTAGAAAAAGCAATACCTCGAAGCTAAACTAATCTAAAGCCAGGCTTAAAACTAAAGTAAGCCGGGTCATAAGACACAGAGCAGATGTCAGTACTGTGAATGGTTATTGGATGATTGTGGAAGTCCAACAGTCATGTGGCCTCCCACAGGATTCTGGAACTTGGAGTCCATGTGTGAGCTGGAGTTGGAGGGATGCATGACAATGATTAATTATTGAACAGTGTTCAATGTCTAACTCTAATGTTACTGTAAAGTAGCTATTATATTAATAAACAGTAGTAAAAGTCCAAGATCTTTGAACTTTTCAGAGGTAGATCATTTGAATTGTGTTTCCATTGGAATATTATGACTGCACTGTTGAGAGAGGAGAAGCAGCCAGAGGGTCGACTAACATGTTTAAAAAATAAAAAAAGTATAACTGATTTCAGGGCAATATTTAAATTAGATATCTCAACCATTAAAGAAAATGTTTTAGCTTCGTGACTTTGCTTTGAAAAGATTTTGACCAGTCAATGGATTAGCCAGAGACCTTACTATAACTAATAATCAGGACTTTAACTGATGGGGGGACAATGAAGGATCAGGGATGTAGGCTAAATTGTATTGAAGATAAAAATTGAATTTATGCTGTAAGATTTTCCTGAGCTGTGTTTTTGCACTGGCTAGTGGAAGCAGCCAAAAAGTGCAAACAGCAATGGAGATATATAACAACCTTGTTTGATTCCTCTTTGTAGTTGAAATGGTTTTGATACAGGTCTGCTGATTAAAACAGAGGTAGTGGGTGAACTCCATTGTTTTTTTATTGAACTTTAAAATGTTTATATTCAGTTAACAAAATATGAACCTAATACAAAATGCTTGAGGGAGCTGAAAAAAAAGAAAACACTCTGCACTTTTCAGCCCAATCCCATTTCTTTTTTTTATACAGTGCATCCGGAAAGTATTCACAGCGCTTCACTTTTTCCACATTTTGTTTTGTTACAGCCTTATTCCAAATTTAATTATATTAATCTTTTTCCTCAAAATTCTACACAAAATACCCCATTGTGACCATGTGAAAAAAGTTTTCTCGAGAGTTTTGAAAATGTATTAAAATTAAAAAACAAAGAAATCATATTTACATAAGTATTCACAGCCTTTGCCATGAAGCTCAAAATTGAGCTCAGGTGCATCCTGTTTCCACTGATCATCCTTGAGATGTTTCTACAGCTTAAATGGAGTCCACCTGTGGTTGATTGGACATGATTTGGAAAGGCACACACCTGTCTATATAAGGTCCCACAGTTGACTGCATGTCAGAGCGCAAACACCAAGCATGAAGTCAAAGGAATTGTCTGTAGACCTCCGAGACAAAATTGTCTCGAGGCACAAATCTGGGGAAGGATACAGAAAAATTACTGCTGCGTTGAAGGTCCCAATGAGCACAGTGGCCTCCATCATTCGTAAATGGAAGAAGTTCGGAACCACCAGGACTCTTCCTAGAGCTGGCCGGCCGTCTAAATTGAGCGATCGGGGGAGAAGGGCCTTGGTCAGGGAGGTGACCAAGAACCCAATGATCACTCTGTCAGAGCTCCAGCGTTCCTCCGTGGAGAGAGGAGAACCTTGCAGAAGGACAACCATCTCTGCAGCAATCCACCAATCAGGCCTGTATGGCAGAGTGGCCAGGCGAAAGCCACTCCTTAGTAAAAGGCACAAGGCAGCCCGTCTGGAATTTGCAAAAAGGCACCTGAAGGACTCTCAGACCATGAGAAACAAAATTCTCTGGTCTGATGAGACAAAGATTGAACTCTTTGGTGTGAATGCCAGGCGTCATGTTTGGAGGAAACCAGGCACTGCTCATCACGAGGCCAATACCATCCCTACAGTCAAGCATGGTGGTGGCAGCATCATGCTATGGGGATGTTTCTCAGCAGCAGGAACTGGCAGACTAGTCAGGATAGAGGGAAAGATGAATGCCACAATGTACAGAGACATCCTGGATAAAAACCTGCTCCAGAGCGCTCTTGACCTCAGACTGGGGCGACGGTTCATTTTTCAGCAGGACAACGATCCGAAGCACACAGCCAAGATCTCAAAGCAGTGGCTTCAGGACCACTCTGTGAATGTCCTGGAGTGGCCCAGCCAGAGCCCAGACTTGAATCCGATTGAACATCTCTGGAGAGATCTGAAAATGGCTGTGCACAGACGTCTCCCATCCAACCTGATGGAGCTTCAGAGGTACTGCAAAGAAGAATGGGCAAAACTGCCTAAAGATAGGTGTGCCAAGCTTGTGGCATCATATTCAAAAAGACTTGAGGCTGTAGTTGCTGCCAAAGGTGGTTCTACAAAGTATTAAGCAAAGGCTGTGAATACTTATGTAAATATGATTTCTTTGTTTTTTAATTTTAATAAATTTTCAAAACTCTCGAGAAAACGTTTTTCACATGGTCACAATGGGGTATTTTGTGTAGAATTTAGAGGAAAACGATTAATTTAATTCAATTTGGAATAAGGCTGTAACAAAACAAAATGTGGAAAAAGTGAAGCGCTGTGAATACTTTCCGGATGCACTGTACCTATCCCTTGTTTTCAAGTGTCACCTTAACCCCTTGGAGGTTATGAAGGGTAGTGTTTGAAATTTTGCACTATGAAATGGGACAACCCTAAAAAAAAAAGCAGAGGAGGGAAAACTTCAGCAACCTCACTGCTGGGCTTTAGTTAAATTTAGATAGATAGATAGATAGATAGATAGATAGATAGATAGATAGCAGCAGTGACATTCTGGCATGTCAGACATCAATATTGCCAGACCATTTAAGATGGAATGGAAAAGTTAGCTACCGAGAAATTAGCATGCCATTAGCGATTTATTTGTGCTTGTTATAAAGAAAATGACTTTAATATATTGAAATGATATCAAACTAAGGTAATACTGTCCATCCATCCATCCATTTCCTAAGCTGCTTCTCCCTCAGGGAAGGTAATACTGCGGTTATTATAATTTTTCAACGGAAAAATATTTATTTGTGTGATTCTTTGGTTGCTCATGCAGCCATCTTGCTGGTTTTTCTTTTTTTTCTCTCATAACATTCCGTTTGGAGTGAGCCTCTGAAAAATCTCCATTTGAAGGGTCATGTAGCCCTAACACTTCGCCCTACCCCTCTATCTCAACAAAAATTGGGACACCCTAAACTTGGATGTGAATGGCGTATGGTGCTGAGTGGTAGGGGCAAGGGGTGAAATGAGAATGGGCCTTAAACATCTTTTCAGCATTAAGGGATGGTATTATAAATGGACGATTGATATAAATTATTATTTGGATAGGTGTTAGGATAGGCAATTATTCATGTGAATTAAATTAAATAATTTAATTTGGAAGTAATTAACATAAGTTCAACATGCAGCAGTGCCAAACCATAGGCCTCCGTCTGTAACATGAAGAAGAACATGTGAGGATACTCTCCATCTCCAGACACAGAAAAGAGCTTAACTTCTAACTCACAGTCTAATAGAGAAGAGGCCTGCAGAATAGTAGAGAAGAAATGTGTATTTAAGCAGTCAGCATTCTGTCATGGAGATACAGCATTTACAGAATAAAAGTTCTTAAACGATTTGGCTCTTGGCCATATAATTCTAGGAAATACTTTCAACTTTTATACACTCTTTAAAACATGTGAAGATTTGTAAACCTTGAAGAAGGATCTTCAAATTCACATATTCTATACACCAAATAAAATTATCTATTGAAAGACTCTTTAAAGAAGCAAAAACAGTTTTCTGTGGCACTGCTCCATAGAGCCCATTTGATACCTTTATTTTGAAGAATTTCCAGTTTATACTAATGCACTGTATATATATATATATATATATATATATATATCCCAAAAATCAAATTGTACTTATTGGCCTTTTTAATTGAAAATTAAATGAAGGATGGTCTTTGAAAAATCTCATTCATACAACAATAATAGCTGTTAGTCTATAAAACATTGTTTTACTGTCAGAAAATTTAATGTTATTTTAGAGTTGAAAACATTCACCTTATTTGCAATCATATTTTTTAAATTGTTTGTATAGTGATTACAAATGTATTTGAACTTCAGTTCAAGTAGGCCTACTTTCTCTGTGAGGTGACACTTCCTCAATAGAGGCGCTGATTGGCTGTTTCACTATTGATGACACTGTTAGCTTATAAAGAGGCCCAGAGAACTTCCAGTGGCCAAATTATGTCTGTCAAGCAACCAGAAAGGACCTTCTGACTTCTTTCAAGCATTTTGCTTCAGCTGTCTAAATAATAACTATGCTTCTTATGATGATAACCCCCTTCTGGATTCTTATTGCCAGTCTTTACAGGATAGGCAAGTTTCATTTTATTTTTCATCATATTATTATGTTTATCTATGTATGATTATGTATAACTTTTACTTGTTTCCCCTAATTGAGTTAAATCTGCCTTAATCTAATTTTATAGGTCCTGTTCAAGCTGTTAATCTTCAACAGAAGCCATCATTTATATCAGCTAATCTGGGTGAAGCTGTTACACTTTGCTGCACATTTGACAAAAGCACAAGTAACGAGCGAATGGTTTGGTATAAGCAGAAAGTGGGACAGACTCTTCAGTGGGTGGGAATGATTTTAACAAATGTAGATCCCATGCTTTCAGATGAGTTCAAACAATCAGGAATCCAACTGGAGGTAAACAAGAGCAGCATTTCTCTGACTATTCAACACACCACTAAAGACGATGAGGGAATGTACTTCTGTGGTTTATCTCACGCAAACACGATTAAGTTTTCCACGGGAACTTTCTTATCTGTGACAGGTAATCACCATATTTTTATATTTTCATTTGTTATTATCAGTTAAATGTAAACGTTGGAACTATTTTACAGCACTTCAAAAACCTAATCTAATAGAATTCCTGATTGTAAGCAATGATTCTGTGTTTTAATATAAAAAAGAACCTGGTCACCTCATTATTATTCTCTTAACTTAGTATTGGATGCTCAATGAACTAAAAATGTTAAGGTAACCAGATTACTTACTTTTTTTTAAAGTGAAAACATCAGTCCATTTTTACAATATGTGAAAACTCTAGTTTTCCAAACCTGGCACTGAATTCGCAAAACTGTCTTAAGTATGGAAATCTTTGTATTAATGGCATATTTAAGAAAAAGGCTGAGATGTATTTTTATGTTTCACAAAACATTTTAAGAGTTTTTCTTCATTCTTGTCTCTTAAGAACAATTGTAAGAACAAGTGATATTTTGCAACATGTTTTTAAAGATTTTTTTATATACAGTGCATCCGGAAAGTATTCACAGCGCTTCACTTTTTCCACATTTTGTTTTGTTACAGCCTTATTCCAAATTTAATTATATTAATCTTTTTCCTCAAAATTCTACACAAAATACCCCATTGTGACCATGTGAAAAAAGTTTTCTCGAGAGTTTTGAAAATGTATTAAAATTAAAAAACAAAGAAATCATATTTACATAAGTATTCACAGCCTTTGCCATGAAGCTCAAAATTGAGCTCAGGTGCATCCTGTTTCCACTGATCATCCTTGAGATGTTTCTACAGCTTAAATGGAGTCCACCTGTGGTTGATTGGACATGATTTGGAAAGGCACACACCTGTCTATATAAGGTCCCACAGTTGACTGCATGTCAGAGCGCAAACACCAAGCATGAAGTCAAAGGAATTGTCTGTAGACCTCCGAGACAAAATTGTCTCGAGGCACAAATCTGGGGAAGGATACAGAAAAATTACTGCTGCGTTGAAGGTCCCAATGAGCACAGTGGCCTCCATCATTCGTAAATGGAAGAAGTTCGGAACCACCAGGACTCTTCCTAGAGCTGGCCGGCCGTCTAAATTGAGCGATCGGGGGAGAAGGGCCTTGGTCAGGGAGGTGACCAAGAACCCAATGATCACTCTGTCAGAGCTCCAGCGTTCCTCCGTGGAGAGAGGAGAACCTTGCAGAAGGACAACCATCTCTGCAGCAATCCACCAATCAGGCCTGTATGGCAGAGTGGCCAGGCGAAAGCCACTCCTTAGTAAAAGGCACAAGGCAGCCCGTCTGGAATTTGCAAAAAGGCACCTGAAGGACTCTCAGACCATGAGAAACAAAATTCTCTGGTCTGATGAGACAAAGATTGAACTCTTTGGTGTGAATGCCAGGCGTCATGTTTGGAGGAAACCAGGCACTGCTCATCACGAGGCCAATACCATCCCTACAGTCAAGCATGGTGGTGGCAGCATCATGCTATGGGGATGTTTCTCAGCAGCAGGAACTGGCAGACTAGTCAGGATAGAGGGAAAGATGAATGCCACAATGTACAGAGACATCCTGGATAAAAACCTGCTCCAGAGCGCTCTTGACCTCAGACTGGGGCGACGGTTCATTTTTCAGCAGGACAACGATCCGAAGCACACAGCCAAGATCTCAAAGCAGTGGCTTCAGGACCACTCTGTGAATGTCCTGGAGTGGCCCAGCCAGAGCCCAGACTTGAATCCGATTGAACATCTCTGGAGAGATCTGAAAATGGCTGTGCACAGACGTCTCCCATCCAACCTGATGGAGCTTCAGAGGTACTGCAAAGAAGAATGGGCAAAACTGCCTAAAGATAGGTGTGCCAAGCTTGTGGCATCATATTCAAAAAGACTTGAGGCTGTAGTTGCTGCCAAAGGTGGTTCTACAAAGTATTAAGCAAAGGCTGTGAATACTTATGTAAATATGATTTCTTTGTTTTTTAATTTTAATAAATTTTCAAAACTCTCGAGAAAACGTTTTTCACATGGTCACAATGGGGTATTTTGTGTAGAATTTAGAGGAAAACGATTAATTTAATTCAATTTGGAATAAGGCTGTAACAAAACAAAATGTGGAAAAAGTGAAGCGCTGTGAATACTTTCCGGATGCACTGTAATCTTATAGCAGTCTCAACCTCATTTTAGACATTAGGAATTGATGAAGTTAAAATTTTAAATTGTAGCTTTTAATGAGTAAAATATATGAACACTAATACAAAATAAAGGATGATTTTTCCTGTTGGCTGTTTCCTCTACCATCACTCTTAGTTCTTATTGGCTATTGTTAGATTTTGTTTGATCTTCATTTTGCTGTCCTCGGATGCTGATGTAACTGAATAACAGAAATATGATGTGATTTCTGGTAATCTATAAAATATAACATGATAATGATTGTCTGCTTAACAAATAACCTACAGACTACTGTAGGAAAAAAAAGAAATTAATTAGACTTTCTTAAAAAAGTACTTGAGAGCTATTTAGTTTTTGTCAGAAGATTCTTTTTAAGATAGTCTTAAGCTTTTTCTTTAGATGTTTTTTGCGAATCCGGCCCCTGGTCCCAGATATCCCCTTTCCTGCACTTAAACATGCCGAGTTTAACTTAGTTAGGACCTGTTAATCAGCTGACTGTGTTGGGAGCAGGAAACACTAACATAGAGAGCAGTGGAATTCCAGGACCAGGGTTGGGAAACATTGGTCTAAATCCTTTATCAGAATGGGACTGAGCCTAGGCCTAGACTACATAGCATTCTGATTGGGGATTCTATTGAAAGGAAATTTTAGTTGAGTACTTTACTTGATCTCTGTGTGGGAAACCAACCCTACATTAACCAAGATCTTATAATGTTTACATCATTAAATAGGTCCAAAAGAGTTAAACATATCAGTGCTCCAAACTCCAGTACGGGGGTCAGTATCTCCAGGAGAGTCGGTCACTCTGCAGTGCGCGGTCCTCTCTGAGATCAGAGCAGCAGATCTCCGAGTGCTCTGGGTCAGAGCTGCTGCAGGACAATCCTTTCCTGAAATCATTTACACTCATCAGAACAGCGGCAGCCGTCAGTGTGAGATCAGCTCTTCTACAAGCTGCTCTCTGTATGAGTTGTCTAAGAACATCCTCGACCAGCACCACACTGGAACTTACTACTGCGCTGTGGCTGTCTGTGGGAAGATCATTGTTGGAAATGGAACAACAGTAGAACTGAGTAAGTGTTCAGTAAAATTTCTCAATATAAGCTTATGTAATTGAAGATGCAACAAGATTTTTTGTGTGTTTTGTAATTACTGCAGTCTCTAGATACACCTGGTCAAAGGGTGCTACAGAGAAAATGACATTTCAGTTCTGCAGTAGTGTGCCAGCCAGTCCTCAAAAACATCTAGCTTCACTGAATTCCTGGTATAAAGCTCTGGCTCCCCGTCTATGGGTGAAATATTCTTCAAGGATTACATTCGAACAGTTACATTTGCTTTAACTGTCATTAAACCAATAGTGCCAAAACCTGGAAATGACCTGTTAAATATTATTCAAAATTGGATTAGAACCGAGTTTTGTATCATCATATAAAGGTAAGATATTCTGAAGATTTAGTGGATATAATTTGGTGGATACTGGTTCACCTCTTTTCAGAATACATGGCAGTAGACCCACAAAAAAGCCATGACTGGTCCCTTGAAGAACTGAATGTGCTCCCCTACCTTAAGTGAAAGAAGTAGAAACAATCTAGATTTAAATCTAGATTTGATATTTGCTTTTTTATAGATTTTTCATACAGTGCGCAAACCCAATGCTTTAATGTTAATACCAGTTCAAGAAATTCTAGAATGCTGTTTGCTTTTATATGTCACAGTAAAATTTTTCAGATGGTATAACTATGTTCCTGAGAAAGGTGCTCAGGTCAGAAATGCTAATACCTTATGCATTTTTTTTTCAGAATGTAAAACATGATTGTTTTTTTGTTGTTTTTTTTTATCCAAACAGCAGCATTGCATCATAATAATATAATTTCCTTGTACTATTGAGACTTAAATTAAACAGTACTGTGAATGTTTAGGATATTATTTTAGGTTACCATTCATTTTCAAATCAAATCAAATAAAATTTATTTGTATAGCGCTTTTTACAACTAGTGTCACAAAGCAGCTTCTCAGAATTCCAGGAAAGACTAAGTTTTAATATGAATGTAAAAAACCCCAGGTGAGCAAGCCAGGGGTGACAGTGTCTAAATAAGTCAGAGCTGAGGAAGAAACCTTGGGAGGAACACAGGCCCACAAGGGGGGTACCCATCCTCCTCTGGTCAAACTACCTCCAAAGTTATTATACTACTAATATTAATAGTAGTAGTATTAGTATTATTAGTAGTAATAGCTAGGAGTCCATGAAAACTTCAATGTAGGGTGGGCAGCTAGTCCAAGGCAAGTGGCGGAAGCTGGGGCGTGGGCAGCTGGTCTGAAGCGGGTAGCAGGAGAGTTCGACAGTCAGTCGTCCATCAGTGTCCAGCTGGTCATTTACTCAGAAAAAGGTAGGGAGATGGAATAAGTTTTGTTAACTGTGAATGTTTTCTGGTTTGTTTATGTTTTTGTTTTTTGATCATGAATGTTCTTAAGCACGGCCTCTGGATCCCGTGGTGATCTGTCTGGGAGCAGCTTTTGGAGTGTGTGTGGTTGTGATCTCTGTCCAAACCACTGTAATCTGTATACAGAGAAACTGTAAGAAACACTGCAGCAGTAAGTTTTCATTTTAGACACATAACAAAGTCCTCAATGTCAAATCCATACTTTTTTTGATTAAAGTAATACATGGTATAAAAAATTCTAGTTACAAATGAAGCATCCAAAAAAAATAAATAAATAAGGGACTACATTATGCTTTCTTTTACAGTTGCCTAAGTTCTAGGTATAAACTGAATGTATGTGGAACAAATTCTGCTGTTTTGTTTTGGGTAAAACAATATTAAATAAACAGACTAAATAACACTGCATTTGCATAACAGTTTTAGGTCTTACACACTTAAAAGGATAATTGGTTAGAGTAACAAGGTAGTACGTTCTATGAGGTAAAAAGGCAGTGCAAATAAACTTGATAACATGAGCAAATTATAGTATGTTCTTTTTTATTTTACCTGGAACTGAAAATGAATCTGGGCTGTAATCTTGGGTTCTTACTATTAACTTTATCAGATTTTTCTGATTTACTTTCGTGCTTTAAACATGTGGTGTTACACATGTTTGTTAACTTTACTGCATGTTTGTTACCGTGTTTTTTGTGTACTTACCATGTTGTTACTCTCAACATTTATTAAATTATAAGATATTTCACTGCACCATTTTTCTGCTTTATGTCTAGAACTTGTTATGCATTTCATTGTAGTTAATCATGGTACTTCATTTTATGTAGTGTTACTAGTACCTAGTTTACTAGTACCTAGTGTTAGCAGTATCTATTACCTAGAAATAATTTAAAAAGTTTATCTCAATACCTAGAACTTAGGGGACTGTAAAGGAAAGCATTACCAGCACAAATATAAATATCTGTTGCAATAAAAAACTATGTGCTTTAGCATTCAAAGTTATGCAATCCATATCAATTTCTGTTGTTTAATACAGTTGTATGCAAAAGATTGGTCACCCCTGGGCAAAAGACAAACTTTGTTGAATTTAATTTATAGAAAATACACTTCTTACGCAACTTCTGCTCATTTTAATGACAATAACTGTTTATTTACTGAAATTAACATATTGAGGAAAAACAGAACAGCGCCATAGTTCTGTGTTCTTTGAAGTGGACATATGAACTTATTTTCTCTTCGAAAATCAACAAAACACATTATGTGACAGGAATGTTCAATCATCTCCATATGGCTATAGAGAATAATAGCTTCTATAATGTGGATTTAATCACAGTTTATTCACCAAAGAAGTATTTTTGATGTTTTCTTCAGTAAAATTAATTTAGTAAAGAAGGCATTTTCAAATCATGGATAATATACTGTAATTTTCTACATACAAATTAAACAAGACAAACATGTTCCAATCAGTTTATACACATGTCTGCAAAAATATGATTGTATGTTATTGTCACAAAATGCAGTGATTCAAAATTCTTTATCAATATAAAGATAAAGATGCTGAACTGATTGTATCTCTTATTCAGCAGAGAAACTTAATGTCTCAGTCAAAGAGAAGACCATCAAACAGGTATTGCTTCAGTGCCATTATTACTGACACTACATGCACTAAATCAATGATATGTCAGAGCTCTCGATTAAACCCTCATGTCTGTTCCTGCAGGATGAAGATGCTGAGGAGCTGAATTATGCAGCCTTAAGTTTCCATGAAAGGAAAACTAAAAGAGGAAGACAGAAACGAGAACAGCCACAAGAAGACACTCTGTATTCTGCAGTGAGGGGCTCCTGTGTTAATGACCGCAGAGTCACTCATTAAGTTCTTTTTTACTTAATTCTAATAGAAGCAAAACTACCTACAATGCACGATTTTCATCTAATGTGGTGGAAGATGTCAAGCCAGGTACCTACCTGACTGAAAATGAAACACCATGTCATGTGATTCTCACTAAGAAGTGAATGATTAGACCTACCAGTGTTGAACTGTCAGAGAGAGAAGAGGGCCTTAATGAGATCATTCAGTCATTGGTCTAAATGTTTGTCTGAAAAAAAGTTGTAATTAATTATAGAATTAATGATGAGATGAACTATTATTGATTTTTGTTACATATTTTTCTTCTTCTTCTTCTTTTTCTTCTTATTATTATTATGACTAAATAATATTTTCTTAAATTAAAACTAGAGTTTTCCTGTAACTATCTGACATGCAATAGTTTTTTTTACTAGGGGTCCAAGCACCAAAGGTATTTTTCCGCTACTTGATTTATTTCCCATTCAAGGATTAATCACTAGATTTATAAACCGATAATTAACCTTTAATAAGAGACCAACTCATAAGTACTAGTCTACTTCTCATGCTACATCTTCATATGAGTACATACACTTAACAGTTCATTAGTGTAATAAGCAGTAATGTAATCAGTGTAATAAGCAGCGGATAGTACAAAGCTACAGAGTAATTCATCTATAAACTAATGGCAAACTAAAGTATCAGTTAACAGTGTAGTCAGTCATTGATTTTAAGTATATCATCAGTTACTAAATAATAACCAATGCTTATTAAATATATCGCTGCTGTCGGAACAAAAGCTTGCATCTCCATTTTCGTTTTACAATTTGACATAATTTAAAAATACCTGTTGTCATAAATATTGTGTGTAATTTTCATAATGACTGGACCAACAAATGACCCACAATGAACTGGAAAAATTGACCTACATTAAAAGTAGGGTATGTTATTTCATTCTCCTGTAAAGTTCTCTTTTTGGAGCTATGAGGTTTTGTTCTGGCAACAGCAATATCAATGATGAGTAGTTAAAGACTTCCTTATAACAATCATTCTTTGTTTTGCCACTATTTATGTATCTGCTACCTAACACAGATCCCTTAGTATAAGGCATTACTTAGGATCATAAACACATTAATCTGCATGGATAATCCATTATCTGGATAATGCCTATTTTAAACACATTCTTATGAACTTGTAGAGCTGCTTTACATTTTATAAACCAAAACGAAATAGGAAAGAAGATGAGTGTGATGAGTACAGCACAATGAGATACTTTATTAGTAAACTTTATCTTAATTAAAGCCTCAATTCGATTTAGCTTTTCTTTCAGAAGTTTCTAATACAACACTGGTTATCTGTTAAAGAGACTGTTGTAAGTGTTCATAAACTAAGGAAGATACAAAAGTGTGGACCCTCATAGTGATTCTGTGGTTAGAGTCTAAAAGTTGCGGCAGATAACGATCTTTCAAAACAGAGAGAGGAAGCAGCAGATGAAAGAACCTAATGTCTGATATCACAGACGTGTCCTTTGAGCAGAAGCAGCTATGACTGTGAGAGTCCTGCAACATATATAGGGTGGTATAAACCTCTAAAATGTTGCATAATTTTTAGAAAATGTTTTTAGGTATAATGATTATTATAGTCTTGTATTACTTTACATTGTAATGTCTAATAGTGTAATTCAGGACTCAGCAGTGGATGGTGAGGAGCATATGAGGACACACGTCATCGCCAGATGCTGTAAAGAATGAAACTTCTAGTGCACTGTAGTAAAAAGAAGCCTGTAGATATTACTAGAGCACAAACATGTGTGTCTGCAGTCAGTATTTTGCAAAGGAGGTGCAGGATTGCATTGCAGTGCATTTGATTATAGCTATAGCTATAGGAGTGGACAAAATAACCTTCATCAGTATGCATTTCTTACCATTATTCAGTTATATTATGTAACAATTTGACTTAAACTTGAACATTAAATCATGCCAAAGCTGTGTGAACACAGTCTACAATATTCATCACCAACATCCGTCACCACCATCATCAGGTTTTCAGCCATTATAGGCCTCTCTCATGCTGCTACGTTATGTCTTGTCTCGAGGGGGACAGGAGCTTTACACTTGGTTGTTGCTTTTGTTAGTTTGAAGTTGTTTACTCTGATTTATCCATACGTCTTGCAAAGCCAGCAGTCCGCTAGTGATACTGATATCAGCAATACTAAAATCACTGATGTTACTGCCATCAGCACTTGGGTCCAATCCCATTTCTTCTTTTTACCCCTACCCCTTGTTTTTGAGCATCACCCTAACCCTTTGGAATAGAGTTGAGTAGTGGTTGAAATCATGTCTTATGAAAAAAAAGCACCGCTTCATTAACAGGCTACTAGTGGTGTTCTGTAGGTGACCCGGCCTGACTTCAGAGATAGGAGAGAAGGGAAAGGTTTAGCAACCTCGCCGCTGGGCTTTAATTACATTTAGGGCATCATATGCCTTGAAAGAGGGGGTATAAGGCAATTATTCATTGTCACCCACCACTAATTCATTGGTGATACGAAGCTGAAGCTATTCCTGTTCGAATTTTCCCGTTCAACCTTAAATGGTGCAGTAGTATAATTCTTAAAACAAGAAGTCTCATCCAAACTCTTACTACAATAAAAGCCCCCCAGTGAAACTCATATATCACATTACTCCATTTTGTTACTATAAGAATAATTGAAAAACACGTGTCTGTAAACACAGTGTTGTACTTTTTGTCTAATAGTAAATGGAAGTGTATTTTATCTTCAAATCAAGTTCTTTCTCTGTGAGGTGACACTTCCTGAATAAAGTTTTCTATTGACAACACAGCCAGCTTATAAAGAGGCACCCATTGAACTTCTGGTGGCCAAATTATCTTCTGTCAAGCAAGCAAAAAGGACCTTGTGACTTTCTTTTAAACATTTCACTTCTAATAATCCAATGCATTCTGTGAAGGTAACTCCCATCTGGATTCTTATTGCCAGTCTTTACAGAATAGGTAAGTTTCTTTGTAGTAAATGTTTCATTATTATGCATTACTATTCCCTTTCCTTTCTCATTTCTCCAAACTGAGTTAAACCTAATTTGAACACATTTTATAGGTCACGGTCAAGCTGTAGGTCTTCATCAGAAGGCATTTTTGTCAGTTAAAACTGGTGAAGCTGCTACACTTCACTGCACATTTGATGAAAGCTTAAGTAAAGAGCAAATGTTTTGGTATAAGCAGAAACTGGGACAGACTCTTCAGCTGGTGGGAACAGTGAACAATGAACACCTTTATTTTTAAAACTAAATGTAAAGATCACTGTGAGCCAATGACAGTAGTAATTCCTTAAGTGTGTGGAGAGTAGATTAGGCCTGATAAATCGATTAGGAGAGAAAATAAGATGATAGGGGCATCTTATCCTCTAGGCCTTTATCCCCCAACTCTCCAGTCCTGTGGTTCCCAGCCCTGTTGACTGGAGGCCAGCTGCCCTGCATGTTTGAGTGCTTTCTCTGCTTTAACACTCTCACTTGAACCCACCAAATCAAGCATGCTGAGAGCAAAGAGAACACTAATATGTGCAGAGCAGTGAGCCTCCAGGAGTTTGCTTTAATCATCTTGATGCTGTAAATACAAACATAATGGCTGTAAATGTGGAGGGTAAATTGTGTTGTCAGTATTGTGAACCACAGATTATTACACTACACATGAGCAAGTTCTGTAGAATGTGACTTCATGCAATTTAAACTAAAATGAACAAATGTCTCACATTATTTATGTTATTAATAGGTTGTAAAGATTTAAACATCTCAGTGCTCCAAACTGCAGTACGGGGGTCAGTTTCTCTGGGAGAGTCGGTCACTCTGCAGTGCACGGTCCTCTCTGAGATCAGACCAGCAGATCTCCGAGTGCTCTGGTTCAGAGCTGCTGCAGGACAATCCTTTCCTGAAATCATTTACACTCATCAGAACAGCAGCAGCCGTCAGTGTGAGATCAGCTCTTCTACAAGCTGCTCTGTTTATAGCTTCTCCAAGAACATCCTCGACCACAACCATACTGGAACTTACAACCATGCTGTGGCTGCGTGTGGGAAAATTAGTTTTGGAAATGGAACATCAGTAGAACTGAGTAAGTTTTCAGTGAAATTTCTCACTGTACACTTATTCAGTTAAACAAAAAATAGATGTAGCAAGAAACTTTTTTTCTCTGTGTTGTTATTAATGCCACAAGATGGTTCTTAAATAATTCTTTATTATATTCTTTATGGTTCTGTATAGCACTAAGAAGGGTTTTTCTATTGTTATGATGTCAAGCTTGTATCAACAGAAGGACCCTTTTTGATGTCCTATACAAACAGTTTCTATACAGAACCAGCTACAGCATATTCTCCATCTAAAAATCCTTTAACAATGGAAAGAACCCTTTATTAATACAAAGGATTCTTTGAGTGTTCATGGTTCTGTATAGAGCTTTTTCAATACTAAACAAACCTCGAAGAACTGTATTTTTAAGTGTACACTTCTGGACGTTCTTTTTTAATATTATTTTTTCATAGTTTTTACAGTCTTGTTAAAACTTTGTCTTTTCTGGAATTCTGTGAAGCTGCTTTGTGACAACATCAGGTGTAAAAAACACTATACCAGTAAATTTGATTTGATTTATATAATTTCCACTTTGTTAAAGGACTGCAAAATGGCCATCCATGCCATTTTACTTCTCTGAGGCCAAACTTTTATTTATCTCTCAACTTAAAGTCAGCAAACGCTCAAGTGAAACAAAAGATTTTATTTCATTTCTGTTCTCGTTCTCATGTTTGCAAACATCCCAAAGTGTTTGTTAATTGTCATTTTGCAAATTCCAGGCTCTTTGTAAATACAGTCATGTGGAAAAGTTTAAACGCCCCCTAGTCAAATTATGTTTATAAATTTCTATTTCTGTAATTATGTAAATTATGTGAACAAAATTTATGAAATTATACATATTATCTTGTAATTATCTACATAAATCTTTTGGTGTGGTTATCTGTCTTGAGATTTGATATTCAGGTTTAATATATTATAAATTTGAAATATGAATTTTATAATTTCATAATAATTTCATTTTTGATGTTATGCAGCTTTCTCAGTCATTTTTGATTAATGTAAAGTTGTAGTTTTTATTCTGCACACATTTCATTTTTATATACAGCTTCTTGCTAATTATTTTAAACTTGTGAATTACAATAATTTCAAACTTTGGTTGGTAGTGAATGTAAAATACAAAAAACAACCAACAAAATACAACAAACATGATAAAGATGCTGACCTGCTTGTATCTGTAATTCAGCAGAGAAACTTAAGGACTCAGTGAAACAGGTCCCGCTTTAGTGCCATTCTTGTTTAAGCTCTCATGTCTGTTCCTGCAGGATGAAGATGCTGAGGAGCTGAATTATGCAGCCTTAAATTTCCATGAAAGGAAAACTAAAAGAGGAAGAGGGAAACAAGAACAGCCACAAGAAGACTCTTTGTATTCTGCAGTGAGGGGCTCCTGTTTTAATGACCGCAGAGTAACTCATTAACTGTAACTCATTAATTTCTGTTTCACTTATTTCTAACAGAAGCAAAGCTTTTCTTTCTATTTCTATTTTCTATTTCTTCTATTATAAAGTTCTACCTGCAGTGTATCATTATTTGCACATTCAGTGTTTGTGCGTACGTAACTATACATATCAGCAATACGTAATTGTCAGCGAGGGGAGGGTCTTTGTGAGACGATCAGTCATTGGAATAAAGGTTTGTGTAGGAAACAGCTGAGTCATTAATCCTTTACTCTTACATGTTTTTTATTACTACATAATTTCCTCCTAAATTGAATCTGTTGCCTTCTTTTCATTTTTACTGTATGCGGTTTGCTGAAATACTTCAGACATGCACTTTATGCCTTTATTTGTTTATTTTTGTCAACATATTTGATCTGTCTTCTATTACATAATGGTAACATGTTCCTCCTAAATATTAGAGTCAGTTTCTAATGTCAGAAAAGATTCCTGTTGAAGACTGTCTTTGTTGTTTTCTGCTTTCTGAATGCTGGTGGATAATGTTCCTTTAAAGGGGAATTCTGCTGATTTCAACAAAGTCATTGTTGTTATTCACCCTTTGGTTTCATAGTACATCATTATGGAGGGGTACCAAAAAACATTTTCTTGTGGCCTGTAAAAGGCCATAGCCGGCCCTGTGCAGGACTAACCTCCTCCAGGGTAAATTTATGATGTTCATCCTGCTTTTTCGCTGCTTTATTAAAGGACTCGTGTCCTACATTTGCCCAGTATTTTATCCTTTATCCTGAAGTCCACTTATTACATGAAAAGAGTACTGAAAACAGTCATAGTGCTTTGAGCTTGACATATGTAAATGAGCTCTGTTCTAATTGGTTCTCCTGTATTGTGCTGCATACAAAAATCAGTCCAGGCTAAAACATTCCTATTAACTTCAGTATGAATGGGCAGGGCTGATTAGGCAGATACATTAAATGTGCTGGTTTTCCTTACATCATGAGAAACAGACAGTAAAAGCTGAAACTTTAACTATATTTATATACCACATCAAACTCTTTCATCACAAAAAGTAAGGTAAATTCATTTTTCCATAATATGGACCATAAGCAAAACATTGATCACAAAGAAGTTCATTTAGCCTTTTTTATACTGAAGTTTACTGAAATATCTGTCCAAATATAACTGTAGTGACAACAATCCAAAACCTGAATAATTTGAGTGCTATGAGCGCCCTCTTGTGGAAAATCTTAGATTGGATTTCAAAGTAAGTGTGTGAGTGACTGCATCTGTAGGCTAGCTTCTGAAAGTGCAACTCTAAATAGGCTGACTGTTAGTTCTTGTAGTGTTTGTATGTCAAATGTTTCATTACCGGTTTAAATGACTATGAAAATGCAATACGCTGGTAATTAGACAGGCTATTGACTCAGGAGTGTGATTGTGAATGTGATCAGTAATTATGTGAGACCAAATATTCTTCAAAAGGTTTAAATCCGGACTCTGACTTGCCAAAACCATCAATAAAATCCTTATTATTTCTCTTTTGCACAGAAATGTACATTTTAATCTGTGCTCTTGAATGTTCTCACTTGATAGGCAATCAGAACTGTCTTAAATCCAGTCAGTAGTCACGACTGAGTGAGCACGGTTTATGTTATGATTTCTATATCAGAGATTCCACTCCTGCAAACAGCAAAGGTGAAACCAGCACAGAATTGACTGTGAGAAGAAAAGTGATTAAGACTTGAAAAGTTTTGATCTGAAAAAGAAAATTTCTCAGTACATATGTTATACTTTCATGGTACACAATGTGTATTACAGTATTCAGCTTTTCTAAAGTCTATGAACAAGTTGCAGAAGGCATTGAAACACTTTCAGTATATCAGAATGCTATACACTGGTTGTTAGTTATGGACTCTCTATTTAACTGGTGTAAATATAAAGACCTTGTAAACAACAATAACCAGTTTAAACGTATATGGAGTTGTTCTAAAGGTAACGATGCCCATGATACTCTCTGAAAAGTGCATCAAGACATAATGTATCACAATAATAATATTATATCACTGCATTGCCCACCTCTGGCAGTTTCTAAGTAATGAACACCAGATACTGGATTATAAGTCTTAAGAAGGGGTTAACATAAGATTAAAAATCCATCCATCCATTTTCTAAACCGCTTCTCCGTCAGGGTCACGGGGGGTGCAGGAGCCTATCCCAGCAGTCTTCGTGCAGAAGGCAGGATACACCCTAGACAGGTCGCCAGTCCATCGCAGGGCAGACAGACAGACACAGACAGTCACTAACACCTAGGGGCAATTTAGCACATCCAATTGGCCTGACCGCATGTCTTTGGACTGTGAGAGGAAACCAGAGAACCCGGAGGAAACCCACGCAGAGAGGACCCTGGTCGTCCGGCCCCACCTTGCTGTGAGGCGACAGCGCTACTCACCACGCCACCGTGCCACCCAAGATTACAAATCAAGATCCCTTAAAATAATCTTTGATTAATTAATAAGTGCAAACATCATACATGCTCTAAAATGATTTGGGAATGGTCATGGTCAGATTCCCAGTTATCAGGAAGATTTTTATTCTTTCTCTATTTTAAGTATCTGAGGGATTCTGAAGGAACAACTGTGCCCTCACCTGAAGGAATGAGTGAACTGTCTCAGTTAATTGTAATGTGGCCATTCAATGGGAGTTACTTTCTACAAGCCTTTCAGCCCTTTGCTGTATCTCCTGCTGCACCATCCCCTGGGTCTGGTACTTGAGGTACTCTGCAATCAGTAGCTAAGTCTACATCCAACAAATGTATGAAAAAAGCTTGTATCGAAAGCCCCGAAGGGTAAAAGAAAAAAAAGAAAATGCATTCTTGTGGCTTTTTAATTACTTTTTTCTGCCTGCAAAACATACCAAAACCAGTTCAAATATTACTTGCATAATTTGTACAATTATAGCCATCAAAAACCTAAAAAAAATCTTCCTCACAATGTTTTACCTACTATGATATGGACAATAGTACCTAACATTTGTCATGTTACACCAGCTTTGATCAGCAGAAGGCAGTAGACTTTTTTGATGATGATGATGATGTGGATTGAAGTGATGTCATTAGAATGTACAAAAGCCTGTAGGAGGCAGTGTGAGCAGTGGCTGAGTTCTACTGTGGTTTCATAGTTCTCTCCTCTCAGACTTCAGAGACTAAAGGAAATATAGGCCACACCTTCTGTCTTCATTTAACCCTGTTTTACAGAAACATTATCTATTCTACTCTGACTTGGCCATTCGAAACTACCTCTGTCAGATGTGTCAGTGTCCTGAATATAATTCTGTATGTGCTCAAACATTTTTTTTACTGGCTAACAATATTCGTTACTCATCCAGCACCATCCACAATGCAGCTTGAAGGAATATGTACCATTTGTGCAGTTAAACTTCAAAATTGCAATTTGATTTAAGATGAATTCCACCTGAATTCTACCTCATCTTTTGAAGTCTTCTAAGTGCTTAAATTGTTGAGATGTAAACAAAGTCACTGAGGCTGGTTTGATGTGAATTTGTTCATTAAAGAACAAGTCTTTCTTTATTTCGTCATAGTGAGAGATCGTGATCCGGTGGTGGAGAACAAAGCCAGTCAGGTACTACATGTTCTCTCATCCACACTGACGCTGTTTAATTCTTATAGAGTTCTCTAATCTTCAGCGTTTAATATTTCATATTCATCTCTACAGGACTCTGCAGCTGTGGAGCTGAGTTATGCAGCCAAAAGCCTGAGAATGAAGAGTGGACGCTCTGGACACAGTGTTTACTCTGAAGTCAGATACTTCTCAGTTACTGACCCCAACAGTCACTGACTCACTGGACTCTCTTCTCTTGTAGCAGCAGAAGTGAAGTTCAGGGATATTTTCTGTTTACTGTCTCAGAGCAATGCAAGAACACAGTTTTAGAGTGTGTGTCATTCACACATGGCAAACGCATTCATGAGCTCAGATCGTGTCTGATATTGTGTTCATGGAGGAAGACGTGCTTCTAAAACAAAGCTGTGGTCATTCTGCAGACGTTTAGAGATTGTGGCTGATAGTCTGAAACTGAGTTCACGCTACACCTGCTTTCGGTTTATTCGTTGAGTTTAACCCTTTACAATCCTAGGTTTATAACATACTGAGGCTTATTATTCAGTAAATATAGAGACTTCACAGCAAACTGGTTGAAATATTATTTAGTATATGTGTGCAATGAAACTTTGGGCCCATTGGACACCAAATAAAAAAATAAAATGGGCCATAAATTCATATCACAATTGTTTTCTTTTTCAATATGTGAAATTCAGCAAAAAAGAGAAAAAAGAATAATGTGCAGAAGTGTGTTGTTTTTTACATACCATGACTTTTAATAGGAAAATACATTTATAGTAATATTCTTCACACTATAGGAGCCCAGACTGAATGTAAAAATATCTTCATATGGTTTATTCTGTTCTAAACTGATAAATGGACACAGTGACACAGAGACTCTAATTCCTCAAGAGGGCACATTTTACAGTGTTTTTGGAAAATTAGTTGATTTCAGATTTAACAGTTTTGTAATGTCTAGACAAACTATGTTTTATATAAAATAATATGTATTAAATTGAATGTTTCACTTTCCCTTTGGGATTAGTATACTGAGGCCAAACGGCAGACAAAACTTACATTTATATAACTCAGCTTACTGAAACCTGTCCTCCTCCACTTGGTGTGGGGGATAAAAAGATATTTCATATTGAAATCTGTTTTGTTTTAACAGCAACTATAGCTGTTTGACTGAATGGTAACCAATAAGTCATGTTTCTCCCACCATAGTCTTACAGATCTATACTGTCATGAACCTTATCACAATGATAAGTCACCAAACCAGAAATTGCTGTCATGTTGGCAAAAGGAGGTTGCACAAAGTACTGGGGTGCCAGTAATAATGACAATGAAGCATTGTGTCAAAAAAAAAAAAAAAAAAAAAAACATTTGCCAGCCAATCAGATTCATCTCTTGAGCTCAATATGCTAATCCAGTTTACTGCTTTGTTCAGAAGGTTCCTTTCTAAGTTACTTCAAATAAGCAAAGCATCTTACGAAGAAGAAGAAGATTATGATGATGATGATGGCTCCAAAGTGGATTCTCGTTGTACCTCTCTACATAATATGTAAGTTATGAGCTCTTTATAAAATTGTCAGATATAAAATTCTGATTTTGTTCTATTGATCTTCTTGCTCATAATTGATTTCATGTCATTTTGTAGGTCTTGTTGAAGCTGTGCAGCTTAATGAGCAGTTTATCTCAGTTAAGACTGGAGAAAATGCTACTCTGTCTTGCAAAGTTGAAAAGTCTGATACTCACGTTAAGGTTTGGTACAAACAACAACTGTGGCAGAAACCTAAAGAAGTGGTATCAAAGTTAGACGAGAAACCTCCATACATTTTAAATGGTTCAAAATTCAGTGTAAATGAAGATTTTTCTCTGACTATTAAAGAAACTTCTGAAGATGATGAAGGAATGTACTTCTGTGGGAAAACTGATGGAAAAACATTCACATTTTCTAATATCATAGTCGTGGCTGTGACAGGTAATCATAGCACTACTTTTATTATATAAACACTTACTTATTTTCACTATTTATTTGTATAATATTAGAATCACATTAGATTGTATTTAGAATATGTTTGTGCCTAGAATAATAAAAACTTTGATTTAAGTCTCACACTGGGAACGATTAACACAATGCCATGTTTAATCAGTATAAAGTGCAGCTTTAAACACTTATTATATTCACCAGGTCATCCTCAGTTAAACATCTCAGTGCTCCAATCTCCAGTACGGGGGTCAGTTTCTCCAGGAGAGTCGGTCACTCTGCAGTGCACGGTCCTCTCTGAGATCAGAGCAGCAGATCTCCGAGTGCTCTGGTTCAGAGCTGCTGCAGGACAATCCTTTCCTGAAATCATTTACACTCATCAGAACAGCAGCAGCCGTCAGTGTGAGATCAGCTTTTCTACAAGCTGCTCTCTGTATGAGTTCTCTAAGAACATCCTCGACCAGCACCACACTGGAACTTACTACTGTCCTGTGGCTGCTTGTGGAAGGATCATTGTTGGAAATGGAGCATCAGTAGAACTGAGTGAGTCTGTTTTGGTCTTATATATATTATATAAATATGGTGGCTCAAATATTTTGTCAAACTAAGTGGTATTTCTGTTAAACTTTTAAAAGGCGGCCTCTGAAAATTAGTTTATTGTTTGTGCAGTTTCAGCAGGTTTATGTTTAAAATGCCTTTGTACACTTCTGAGTCCATGATCCCATCAATGAACACAGCCTTGTTGAAATTCTCCTACAGGCTTTTGCCACACACACACACATATATATATATATATATATATGTATATATATATGCTAAAAGTGGCTTACTCTGAAACAAAAATCACTTTGCTTAACAGTTTATGAAGTAACCTAAAGAACTTCAGATGTGTCCAAACATTGTGTGTGTCTATATATATATATATATATATATTGGTGTAAAAGAGTTCCTGGAAAACACATATTGCACATATGGGCAAATGCTCTTTTGTTTTGAACAGCCACTTCAACAGGCAGCAGGAATTTCCAGCCCCAGGGGTTGCAGTAGTTAGTTGCAAAGGCCAGTCCTCTCAGACACAGTTTACACCCAGCAACATAACATCTGATAACATCATCGACTTCAGCTACCTTGCTGCTGGTCTTCAGTTGCATTAAGGGCTTCGTATGTCTTCAAAGAGGGGTGATGCAACTATAATTTATTATCATCCACCTCTAATTCTTCAGTGATATGAAGATAAAGCCAGCTATCCACCAGCTTCTTGTTCGAATTTTCCTGTTCCACCTTACATGGTGCAGCAGTTCTGACACTTGAGCTGTCAGGATATAACTGCTGCCATTTAAGGTATTTTAGGAAATTTAGCTAGCCAGCTACCAAGACATCAGCATACTATTAGCGAATTTCTACGCTTGTTTTAAAGAATAAGACTATATTATACTGTAATGACATAAACAAAGTTAATACAATGGTTATCAAAATTTTTGCAGCAGAGAAAATACTGACATTCGTGGGTTTCATTGCCCACTTGTGCAGGCATCTTGGTGGTTTTCCGTTTTTTTTTTTTCTCATAACACTTTATTTGGAGTGTCCCTCTATAAAACCTCCATTTCACCCCACCCCTCTATCTCAACAAAAATCAGGACACTTTACCCCAAGGCATGAATGGAGGGTAGGGGCAAAGGGTGAAATGGGATTGGGTCTAACAGTCTAAACCAGGACCATGGTGCCCCTCAAGAGTAACTTGGCCACAGCCACTAAGCTCTTCACGGCAGCACAGCATTTATTTTTAGACGTTTGAGGCCTTTAAACAAATGTCATTAAACATTAATACAAATTAAAGCACAAAGCATGAAATGCATTATAAACCTTCACATTGCCTGTTGTTCTTGAAGTTAACGTTCAGAGAAAAAAGAAAGGTTTTAATCAGGTGTAAAAGTATATCATTGTATCCATAAAGCTGTCATTTATTCCTGATCTCTGTTTTGTAGGTCATCAGCCTGTTCTAGTTGTTACCCTGGGAGTGGCGCTGGTCTTGTTCTTAATCTGGAATATCACTCTAATCTACTGGAGCTGGAGGAGAGAGAGCCGCAGTGGTGAGTTTATTCAGATACTATATATTCATTACCCTAAAGATAAAATTAAAAAAATATTTTATTTCATTGCATTTCAAGGCAACACATCTTAGTCTGACACACTTTCCCAAAGACACTTTAAGACCAGATGCATTACCAACATACTCATTTCACCATTCTGAGTCCACTGAAGTGTCAGAACAGTGGTTTAGAAAGCATCTTTTGTGAGAAACAGTCAGATTTGTTCAGTCACTTCCATTCATGAACAGCAGATCAGATCATTAACAGATCAGTACCATGAGACATTAAAGATTCTTGCACATGAACGGGGAACCGTCTATATTTCACCTCTTCTTTAGTAACCTATCGCACACTGTAGACAAACACAGCCCTGATTAGATCCCATGTCCACATACATGCTGGTTTATTAAGGTAAATTTTACCACTGTTTCTAAACATATTTAAAATTGTTTGCTCAAAATGTTATCCGATTGTCAGTTGACTTACAATTACTAACTGATGCCTGATAATCAATAGAAAATGCATTTTTCCAGGCTGCTGAAGTTAAGAAGTAGCAACGGTAAAATACAGATGTATTATTTCTTGGTTATTTTTATCAAAAAAGATCAATTGTGCAATAACACAGCAAACAGGCCCAAGATACTAGAATCAATTACAATCCTTGGGCTGTAGGCCTACTTTACTGTAAAACACACTTTCTGAATGAGTTTGCTATGACTCTGTTATGCTCATAAATATAAACTTCTCTATAATTTGCCAGAATAGCATATACCTTTCACACCAGCATCTTTAAATGACTTGTTAATCTTTAACTTTCAGGAAACCCAACTGTGGTCGTTCTTAATAAGGTAGTTATTTTAGTTTAGGTGCCTGTGACCAGTATGCAGCTACACAGCCTCAATATCAGCAGCACGAGATGCACTTTATGTTTGGACACATGCTTCCTTTAACCATCACTAACACTTGGTGACTTTCAGTGCCTTTATTTCTCTCATGAGATCCTTTGTCACTCTTCAGACCACAGTCAATAGGTACTCACCACTGCTGACCGGGAGCACTGAGGTTATCATGCCAGGTCATTTCTCACACGTCCCGTCGACTACAAGAAGCAACTATTTTCTCGTCTTCTCTTATGTCTAATACCTTGACGTGCTGTTGTTGCAAGATAACCAACATTATCCACATAATGTTTTGGCTCATCAGTGTAGATCTTACTTTTGCAACAAAGTTTTATAGTCATCTGTAAAAAAGAAGAAAAAAAATACAGACCACTATCATAAAGATGTTGTCAGAACAAAACCCCTTATCTCCAAAATGGTAACTTTACAGGAGAAGGAAAAAACATAGTTTACTTTCAATGTAAGTCAATGGAACCAGACAATTTCCAAATTATTTTTGGGCATTTAATTTGGTCTATTCATCATACAATTTACAGACAATGTAAAGGCCAACAGGAATTTTCAAATTCAAAACTGAAAAATGACAAAAGTGGAGATACAAGGTTTTGTTCCAACAGAAATGATAATTAACATTTATAATGCCTCCTAATGTAGTTGCCCATTTCAGTAATAACTGTTTCCCCTTTATTCTCTCTGAAATAGGAGAATAATTTCGAGGGCTACTATTTCAATCTTTTATATTTGAAGATGAAGAAAAAGGGACACAAGGAGAACATTTTCACCCCAAGTGAGGTCCTTCCCTGCTACAGACCAATTCAGAAAGACAACATTGCTGAGAAAACAGGAAAAATAATAAGAAAATGAGAAAAAAATGTCCTACTGAATTAAAGGTGCTGATGTGAAGTGTCAGTGTTCTCTGGATATTTTTAATAGCATGAAGAGGGTGTTAAATGTACCAATTGATGTTAAATCTAAAGCAGATAAAATATGTCATTCTTAGATCCTTTATATTATAAGCTAATAATTTAATGTTGCATAATTATTTGGTATCCAGTGATGATTCTTAACATTTGTGGACTGCTGTTTTCCTCTGAGCTGTAAAGTTGTAGGCTTCCTATAAACAGCACTTTCTGAGGTTCCTCTGTGTTCTGTGCATCATGCTTTAACAGTCATGAACTGAACTATTAATACATATGGAAATATTACATTAAATACATTTAATTCTTTATTCAAAGTCCTATTCTGATGTATTTTGATGTGATGTGAATCTGTTGGAAATATGAAATTTGCCATTTGCTCCTTTTTGTCGTGTGTTTATGTTTTTACTCTCTGACTATTAAACTGACTCATATTAAAGGCATCATACAAATGCATCCCGTTTCTCTGAGTTACTACTTTTATAAACCAAATAAAACACCAACACAAGTGAAATGCTTATACCTGTCTGTGCATCATGCTCTCACATTCAGGAACTTATATATCATTTGAAAACATAGCATTAAAGGAATTTCATTCTTTATTCAAAGTCTTATTTTAATGTGATGTAGTCAAAATATTGTACCTAGAAATATTTTACCTAGAATTTTAAAAGAGAAGTTTAAAGAAATTGTAAATATTTAAAATATTTACATAGAATATTTAGCTATTTTCTTCTTTTATTTTGTTGTGGTTTCTTAGAAAAAACAATGCCGGGAGCTATTTCCTTCCAATACAGTAGATCATTTTAAATGAGGAAATATTCGAAACTTCTAATATCTGTTGTACAGTATTTGGAATTCCTTCAGTGCTGCTCTTCACTGAGTGGATGCCTTTTAAGTAATTTCTCAAATATAATTGCTGTGATCCTGCAGGCTGAATGGTGCAGTTCCAACAGTCCAACTCTAGATGTCTCTAAAACACACACACACACACACACACACACACACACACACACACACACACACACACACACACACTTTTTAAGATGCTTAAAAAGGGGGGTGCTGGAGCCTATCCCAGCGATCATTGGGCGGAGTCTCTAAAACCAAAGAAACTAAAATTCTTTGATAGTTCTCTGTAAAATCTCAATCTGTCTTTAAGTAACAGTCATAGGAATTTCTATAATGTCTGTCTCTAATAAGTTTAACCAAATGAGAGATTATTTTAAGTCTAACCCTGGTCTTAACCTCAACACTTACAGCTACTCCTAAAACAAGCCCTGTATATCATATATAGGGGACCATCAAAATAAAGCATGACCCAAAGAACTTTGTTGTTGTCTTTCGTAAAGAAGATGAGGCCCTAGTGGCCCTGATCATTAATAATTAGGAAATGAAAACTGTAAACAGCTTCAGGTTTCTCTAAAATTGGAGGGTGAATTAATCTTCATCTTTTTATTTCTCATTCAAATGAAACATGGAGCATGTTTTTCAAATAACTGTAATTTGCTAACTGTTGCTGAAAACACTGAAGCAAACAAACTTTCTCTCTCTCGGCCAGTGAAGTTGGTATCATGATGAATTGTAAATGATAAACTGAATTAAAGACCTTTGTCTTCAGTGGCCTTCTAACCTTGTGCCAAGAGCAGTTTCTGTGCTGTGGTGTATCAGTCATATTAAGAGTGTGGTGCTCTTCACTGGCTGGCTGAATAAATGGTCTCGTGTTAATCTGGAGAACAACATTTTGGTTCTGTACGACACAAGTAATGAAATGATTCTGTCCTGAGTCACTCAAGGACAGTTGTAGATTCAGACCAGAGATGGTATCCAATGATGATTCTTAAAATATCTGGACTGCTGTTTTCCTCTGAGGCTTCCTATGAACAGCACTTTCTGAAGAACCTCTGTGTTCTGTGCAGTTATGAACTTAACTATACTTAATATGGCATTAAAGAAATTTCATTCTTTATTCAAAGTCTTGTTTTGATGTGATTTGATGTGATTCAATGAAAATCTCTGTTGGATTATGTAATGGGCCATTAGCTCCTTTTTTGCCTTGTGTTTTTTTTTTACTCTCTGACTTTTATACTGCTTTGTTGACCTGATTTTACTTGTATTAAAGTAATTCATCTTGCCAGCGCATCCTCTTTCTCTGAGTTAATACACTTATAAATTGTTTATAATTCTTCTGTAGCGTGTACTGGAAAGCCTCAATAAAACCAGTGGAGTGGAATTATTTCTATCGAATACCTTGAAAAAGATACAAAGACATTCATGAACATATCCAGCCTAGATTGATATCCTCTAACATTGCTTAATGGTATAAATTATTTTATTACTATTCTCAGTTTATATCAATGAGTAGCTGTTATCAATTGAGTATATCAATGTTTCTGACTTCAGACCAATTCAGAAAGAAAGTATTGCTCTCAATATTGAGAAAATAAGAAAATAAGTCATACTGAGTTGAAGGCGCTGATGTAAGGTACCAGTATTCTCTAGATCTTTCTTGTTTTAAGGGAGGATATTTCTCTTCTTTAAGGTTTTTATCAGCAGATAAAACCCAGCTGAACAGTGTAAAAAGAACTCAAATTGTATCAAATGTGAAATGAAAATATACTTCTTGTTGGATCTTTTATGTCACAAGCTAATTTGTATAATCATCTAGCATTTAGTAATGTTATTAAATTTTTTTGATGTCTGCTTCTTCTCTGGGATGTAAGGTTGAAGGCTTACTGTAGGCTGTGTCATGATGTTTATAGATCATGCTGTCATGATCATAAATTTAAAATTGCCATAATAAAATATCTGAAATTCCATTCTTCTTTATTTTGTTGTAGAATAGATCATTTTAAATGAGGAAATATGCAAATTTGGGCAATTTCTCTATTACAACTTACTGCTAGAATTCTGACGTGTCATCAGTGATGTGGGATTTGCTCTGGTGAGGTGTGAACTGGGTTTGATGATTTTACATGTGGAAAAATATTTCCTGCAGTATCAACTGATTTGATGTCGGTCCCTGCCTGGAGAAGAAAATAACTAACTTGACTCATCATCAGTCTTCTGCAGATTACAACTTGGGCTTAGGTAAGGCCTTTGTCCCACCTCAAGAAATCTCTCTGTCTGTCCTCAAAACAACAACAGATTAAATACTAGAGAGATCTTGACTTGGACACATCCTAACAGACACTAAAAGGCAGGAGGTGAAGCTGGATCTAGTAAATTTGGGTGATTTCTTGTGTTGCTACTATGTTTGCTGCAGGGTCTTGATGAGGCCCCAGTTGATAATGGATCAGTTGTGCTAGCCATCCAGTAAGATAGGGACTAGAAACAGTGAAGATCCATTTATTAAGAATTTCTGCAAAATAAATTGTATAATAAATCATGTATAATAGTTACAGTGTGATTGATCCTTTGATGCCACAGTCATCTGTTGCCAAAAATTCAAGAGAGTATAAATAGCCTCATTCTCTGTGGGTGGGTAGGAAGCCCCTCGCTCTTTTCCTTTACTCAGCAGGATGGTAACGTGGCATCTGTTTGCTGATGTTGAGCTCCCAAAACACTGCGCTGTCTGATGACGTTGCATTATCAGCAGTTAAGTACAATAAAGTTATAGCTCTTCACAACCACATATTAGCCGTCACTCTACCAGGTTAGAACCTATCAAATCTAACTGAGACCCTTAGACATCATCACACTCTGGTCATCCTTTCTGGTGATGTTCTGTCAAGCATGTAATTCATATTTTTGTGGGCTTTTACCTTCCAGCTTATCTTCAGTGGGTGTAATGCTATTAAAGAGAACTTGTTTTAAGAGTCTATTGACCTTTTATGGCTTTTATGACTTTTACAAGAATGCTCTATTATCTATTATAGTTTTTTGCTGCTTTTATAAAAGAGAGTTTCTACATAATCTGCTATATTAAAGCATAATAGAACTGATAAAAATGATCACATTTTGTTTATATGACAATAAGTACTTATAATAATACTTAAATAGTTTTGACAGGAGGAGCCTTCAGGTGGTCAAATGCGCATTAAACAAGCAGTCATAAAAAAAAGGCTGTGACTATTTCCAGCCAATGAGGTTACAGTCACGTGCTCTGCAAGCTACGTTGGTGATTTTGTCATTTGCTTCTCCTAAGACGTACCTCAGTGCTTCAGTGGAGATCTGTCTTTTTTGGGTAATGGCTCTGATATGGATTCTCATCTTATTTCTCTACATAACAGGTATGTTTGACAGCTCTTGAGAAGAAAGGTTTTTGGTCATCAATTACGTTTAACTTTAGGTATTATTATTATTATTATTATTATTATTATTATTATTATTATTATTATTAACTGTGCAGATAAAATATCATCAGCTGAGCTCTAGTCTAATCCTGTCTTATAGATCCTGTTCAAGCTGTGGGACTTTCTGAGGCGTCATTTGTCTCAGCTGAGTCTGGTAAAACTGTGACTCTACACTGCAAATTTGTGGAAAGGTCCGGTCAAAGCGTTAAGAGTTGGGTTTGGTACAAACAAAGAGCAGGGCAGGAACCGCAGGAAGTGGCAGTGAAGTTACCCGAAAAAAGAGCAACTACTTCATTTAACAGATCGAAAATAATCCAGAATTTTGATCTGACTATTGAGCAAACTAATAAAACTGATGAAGGAATGTACTTCTGTGGTGTAGTCGGGAACACCATTACATTCTCTAAAGGCACGTTCTTAGCCGTGACAGGTAATAAATGACCATTTTACATTTAATTACCATATAAACTCATGTGCTTGTCTGAGAAAAGTACATATATGCACTAAGATCTTACAATGTCTTTATTATATTGACCAGATAAACCTCAGTTAAACATATCAGTGCTCCAAACTCCAGTACGGGGGTCAGTTTCTCCAGGAGAGTCGGTCTCTCTGCAGTGCACGGTCCTCTCTGAGATCAGAGCAGCAGATCTCCGAGTGCTCTGGTTCAGAGCTGCTGCAGGACAATCCTTTCCTGAAATCATTTACACTCATCAGAACAGCAGCAGCCGTCAGTGTGAGATCAGCTCTTCTACACACAGCTCTGTGTACAATTTCTCCAAGAAAATCCTCGACCAGCACCACACTGGAACTTACTACTGCGCTGTGGAAGCTTGTGGGAAGATCATTGTTGGGAATGGAACATCAGTACATTTTCGTAAGCAATATTTAAGAAGTTTAATCATCATCATTAATCATTTGTATGATGGCATAACAGAACTGACAGTATTCTCCAGCTGGATTGAATGCATATATGCTGTGCCCATTATCAAATATCTTTAGACACCTGAGAAAATGTAAAAAGTAGCTCATCAGGTCTCCGTAAAATACTTCATGTGGTAACAAGTAAATAAACTAGTGTTATTCAACTTAAAAACTATGCTGTTTGAAAGACTCGTTGATTTATTCAGGTTGAATGAAACAAATTTATTTGTTCCCAAACGTTATTTTTTTAAGCAGATATGACGAGTCACTTTTTATAGTGTTCACTCAAACAGTAAAACTTTGATCACATCATATTTCTTCATTCATATTTTACAATCCATTATGCTGTACCTCAGAGTGGGATAAAGCTGAGAAACTATATTTCTATGAATGTATGAATTAAAATTTGAAACATGAAGCCAAAAATATACTTGAATGAAAGTAAATTATTGACATTTCAACATTTTCTAGTGTATAAAAGTAATGAAATGAAATGTAGTGAACTCAAATATGCAGCAACTCAACTGGCCGATGAGAAAAATGGTATTTCCATGAAAATACGTAATTCAATTAAAATGCACTTTAAATAATACCTGAATAAATATAGAAAAACTAATAAAGAGCTCAACTATCGCAAAATAATGTTTTCTCATGGTTTGAACTTTTGTGAGCAGAAATATACAGCATTATTTATTTATTTATTTATTTTTAGAAAGTCCCGTTGTGCTTTGTCTGGGAGCAGCTTTGGGAGTGTGTGTGGTTGTGATCTCTGCTCAAGCCTTTATAATCATTAAAAGGAGAAACAGTGACCACTGCAGTGGTGAGTGGAGGAGTTTACGCTCTTTTCTTTACATTTATCCCAGTGTTAAGTTCAGCTGTTTCCCTTACTGAGGAAAAACACCATATGATAAAATGATACAGAAAGCATTTATGCAAAAAAGAACAGATTTTATGCATTAAATATCACTGCTGTTGGAAGAAAGTTTTTCAGTCTTTGACTTTTAAATTTGTTTTTTTAAGTGTCTGTTGTTCTTCACATTGTGCGCAAAATTCAGTAAGACAGCGCCAAAAGAAACATCTCAAAATAACTTGGAAAAAAGTCTGGTTCCTTAGACTTACATTAAAAGTAAAGAATGTTTTTTTTTTCTTTTTACTGTAAAGTTATCATTCTAGAGTTACAAGGTTTTCTTCCAACAACAGTGATATGCTTGTGTGACTGTACATGGAAATGTGATGAATGTGATGAAAATATTGTCTTGGCAAAAGTAATGTTGCCTGATCCGATCATGATCCTGTATATTGTTTTACCACCACAGGGAGAAAACAACAAGGTTCATCAGCAGAGAACACAACCAGTCAGGTAACACCTGTGATCTGTACCACTTTCAGAAGATGCTGATACTGTTTAACCCACACAGAACTTACTTAACCTTCTGTGTTCTTCCTCACAGACTGCTGAGAGTCTGAATTATGCTCCCATCCATTTCAAAGAGAACAAAGCCAAACCTGGACGAGTGAAGAGAGAACAGCCTGAAGACATTGTTTACTCTCAAGTGAGAAGCTCTAATGCTAAAGCTCATCGGTCTCATCGCTAGATCTGTTTCCTGTAGTGAGCAGTAGTGAAGTTTGGGGATGTTTTTTATTCTACTGGGATATTCAGAGCTGCACATGATCTCCAGGTTAGTTTAGTGATGTTTGTTATGGTTTCTCTTGATTTTAGACTGGTGTGTGCAGGTGTGGATTGTTTGCTCAGAATATTTTTACAGTGAGTGTGGTTACTACCATCTTACACCTGTAACAGACACGCATGAGTTTAGGCTGATGGCATCTGATATAGTGTGATGTAATTTTTGAGGCTTTCTAAAGGTTTAACAGAAAAGTCATTTCAGATCGTGAAGTCAGTTTTCCCATAATTAATTTATGCATCACTGCTCTTTTATTGAACACTTATTTATTTCCCTTGTGTGCGTACTTGTTTACGTACAATATTTTGGGAAAATAGCTAGCTGTCTACATAGTAAGCTGAATTTGAGTTACATCAGCCCTGAAGCCGAACGAGAATACAAGATTTTTTTCTGATTATATGTCTGCATGATTTCTAAATATAACTAGCATTATAACAGAGATGTTTCATAAATGTAGAGCCACAATATTAATCAAATAAAAAAAATTGAGAGTATCTCAATTTTTATATTTTCAAGACAAAATAAAACCACAGGCAGTTTCAACCTGGTAATTTGTCCATTTCATTGTCTTATTGTTTTGCATCTATTTCAATACAATCAATACATGATATAGTATAGCTACAGGTTTTATCAAGCTGACACATGTATAAGAATATATTTCACATTACAGTTCCTTCTTATTAATGTAATTGTAACTGAACAAATGCTGGCAATATTACAAATGGAATTCACTCAATTTTCATTTTTATACCTTTAATCTAACTTTACATGGGAGGGTAAAAAAGTGTTACAATTTAATGTCAGTTAATGTAAAGAAATATTATTTTATTCCAAGTAGGTTTTGAGCATTTGCTCTACTCACGAAAAAAATTAAGATGAAATGTTATTATTTTTTGTATTTGTTATTATTTTTTTTTTCATGCACATTGACCTTGTATTCAAAAGGTTAAGAAAATATCTGGTGAAATTCAGTTCATTCCAAACAATGTTAGGGTTGGCTTTAAGGCCAAGTGTGGAAATAAAGGTGAATTTAATAGACATTAAATTACATTTACAAAGAATGTAAATGTATAATCCAAATAAAGAGTTGTCCAAAATGAATGTGGGACTAAAGGAGACCCTCTAGAGTGAGAAGCTCTAATGCTGCTTCTCCTCATACATATCGCTAAATCTCTTTTCTTTCATGAGCAGAAGTTTGGGGACGTTTTCATGTGTCTGGATCATTCAGTGCTGTAGTTGAGCTCCACTCCAGCTTTAAGATCTTTAATGCTTTATTCTGTTGTTTATATGTTTTATATATGCTAGATATATTATGTTTCTGCTCAAACCTACCAGAATCTATTCTAAAGTGCTGCAAAGTCCTCACTGTTCTGTGTTTAAACTGAAAAATTGTCCAGTTCGAGTTCTCTGTTAGAGCAGTGTGAGTGTAGTGTTACTGATCTTTTACATGTTTTCACACTTTTTTTCTGTTGAACGAGTTCAGACTGATGGTGTCTGATATGATGAAGCCTTCTTGGAACGTGTGGCTGTGATGAGAAGTTTCTTTCTTCTTTTTTTAAAGTCACATCACACTTCAGCCACTTGGAGAACTGAAACTTGTTTTGACCATTGACAATATTTGTTTCTCTGAATTTATATGGAAAAATGAAAACTAATTATAGTCTGGATGGGAGTTTCTTTAATGCAGTTCTTTAATGTTTTTGTAAACATATTTTGGTACATGAACTATATAATCTATGAGCTAATATTCTTACAATTCTGCTACAGTTTTTAATAAAGGCATAAGAATTTACTTCAATTGTTGGACTTTTTTTTCACTTTTCCTGAAACTGAAAAACCAAAAACGATCTGTGCTGTGCATGAAAGTGAAGTCTGTGCTTCTTTATTAATTGATTCATAAAAGTCGAGAATCATGTCATTTTCACAGAGTTGTCGACAAATTCCAATTCAATAGTTTACTACGCTTCTTGTGTAAAAATATTTGACATTAGCAACTGAACTAATGAATAAAATGTTATATGCACATATGATTGTTGCTATCTGACAGTGAAAATGAGCTTTTAAAGCATAGGCATCATACTCAATCCACTAAAAATGAAATATCAAATGGAGACATTAACATTTCCTTAATATTTGTCATTTGTATATGTACCTGAAAAAGTTTGCATTTATGTTTCTTATAAAAATCAGAATTGGGGTATCAAAATATAAATGGCAGTGCAACAATATATACAGACATACTTTGACTGCAACAATGAATTAAAAGAAAAAAGGCATCAATAAAATGATATGTTTGGATGCAGTGAGGCCTTTAAAATAAACAGGTATTCTTTCTATTGCCGACTGCAATACATTTTACAATCATACAGGTTTCATATTTCTTATATATAAGAAGTGTGTATATAAGAAGACCATTTAAATATACACATAAAGTTAATAATCTCTTCTCATGCCTAACTTAACTTTATAAGAGAAAACTGCAGACAGGCATCTTTCAAAAGAAAAAGAGTGTGTGTGTGTGTGTGTGTTGGCTGGTTGGCTGTGTAGTTATATTTAAACACCCCACAGAGATTCTCTGCAGAGACAAAATGTTAATATTGTAAATTTTAATCAATTTTGATTCATTTATAAATAATTACTAAATATTGTTATAGGAGGCCGGGGCGTGACGACTACAGGCTATTAATGAAACTGACAGAAAGAACCATGTGATGTTTTTCAGCCAATGATGTTTAACTAATGAAACTAGAGAGCGAATACAGTTCAGCACTTCAGTCAGTTATTTCCTTTCAGATTTCACATGTTTGTAGATGATGTCTCTACACAGGATTGGACTTATCATTTTATATTTCTACAAGATTTGTAAGTTTATCAAATTACCAAACACCAAACATGTCATATGTTGTAAATTCTTTGATACATTCATTCATATTTTTATTAGTTATTTAGACTGAACTTTGTTTTACAGATTCTACTCAAGCAGTGAGAAATTCAGAGCCATTGGTCATCTCAGCTGAGCCCGGTGAAGCGGTCAATCTCACCTGCACATTTGTAGATGACCCAAATAAAGATGTTAGGATGTGGTACAAACAAAGACTGGAGCATGCGCCACTGGAAGTGGGATTACAGTTAGAGGGAAAGTCGGCCGTGATTTCAGATCAACTCGACAAATCGAGATTTAAACTCAACAGAACTGCGAGTGGCATTTCTCTCAGTATTGAACGCGTCACTAAAGAAGATGAAGGAATGTACTTCTGTGTAGCGTCTGGAAAGAAAACGCTGGACGTCTCTACTGCTACATTCTTAGCGGTCACAGGTAATGTAATTGATTCATTGTTTTCTTCTGTTTGATTCTGCTTCAGCAGAATATAGGGGACACTTGACTGACTGTCCTTGTATATGAAATATGCTACTTAAATAAACCTGCATCTTCAGAGGTCTTGACAGGTAAATTTTCTCTGACCATGCATTATAAATCATAACATCCATTTTCTGAGGCTTTTCTAAACTACATTGTTTGTATTGATACTCATTTATCTATTCTGTTAATATGTATTACCTCACACTTTAGATTCTCAGTGGATGCGCTGTTATTTCACAATGATTATTATATGGCTTTTATATTGTTATTGAACTGTTACTATTGAATATAATTCCTGCACTGTCTATATTGTATTTCCAGGGCAGTTAAACACCTCAGTGCTCCAAACTGCAGTACGGGGGTCAGTTTCTCCAGGAGAGTCGGTCACTCTGCAGTGCACGGTCCTCTCTGAGATCAGAGCAGCAGATCTCCGAGTGTTCTGGTTCAGAGCTGCTGCAGGACAATCCTTTCCTGAAATAATTTACACTCATCAGAACAGCAGCAGCCGTCAGTGTGAGATCAGCTCTTCTACAAGCTGCTCTCTGTATGAGTTCTCTAAGAACATCCTCAACCATCACCACACTGGAACTTACTACTGCGCTGTGGCTGTGTGTGGGAAGATCATCTTTGGGAATGGAACAGCTGTAGAACTGAGTAAGTTTTTCTTTGCTGTTTCTTTGTCTCTTGTTTGATATATAGGTATAAATTACAAACCACAGTTGCAAAAATGTTGGGACAGTATGTCGAGTAATAAATGCTAGTAATAAAAAAAAAAAATAAATAAAAATAAATAAGTTTGACACATATTAATATAAAGTAAAAAAAAATCATGATCATCCGATTAATAGTTTTTTAAATAGTAAATAAATGCTCATTTCAAATTTGATACCTACTTTCTAGTAATTTCATATAATACCATGCATGTGAAAGGTCACCAAGCATTCTGCTTTCAGCATTCTTATACTGATATTATTCACTGTAGTCGGTGAAGCACCTGAAATCCCAAATGGGAATGTTGTTCTAAAACTGCTGGATTATTTGCCAACACACATTTTGGCTCAATTTCAGAACGAGTGTATATTTACAAAAATCGATGATGCTGATAAGATAAAACATTAAAGATCTCACTTTTTGGACTTTTTTAAAACAGTGGATCAGTTGCTATTTTTGTTTTCATTTGCATTTCTCAAGTGCCAATGATTTTTTTTCATAACTTTCCTGACTTAAATATTAATTTCTGTGCTTGTTGTTGATCATTGTTTGCGGTGGTATGCAACACTTTGGACACCCCCAGTAAAATTACATATTAATTTTGTGAAAATAAGTCATCATATCCTCTGTAGAGTACTCACTTAAAATGGCTTTTTCCTGTAATTTTTATTTCACAATTTCGGTTAATTTGCTGAATTTAACATACTAGAAAAAAAACCTAAAATATGAAATGTGCTTTATTTTTGCAAAAGCCATGTTTTATATTTTATTTCCAATCAATTGTCAGATTGATCTGATTGACAGTAATTGTGCATTAACATGTGCAGAGGTATGTTTGTTGTAGAGAATGTTTTGACTTACTTTCACTTAGAAAGTCAATATTGCATGTTATTTTACAAGAGGCGCCCAACGCTTTGCATGCAAAAAATTCACAGAAGGATTTAAATTATATTCCTATTATTCCACGCTTTAAAAACTTTCTATAGAAGCCTATAATTTATATTCTCATCTCTGGATTTCTAGAAGATCATCATCACCTGTCTGTGCTGGTTGTGGTCATGGGAGTGGCACTGGGCTTGAGCTTAATGTGGAACATCTGGACCTGGAGGAGAGGGAGCTGCAGTGGTCAGTTTACTCAGAAACAATTAGAACATGACACACTTCATTAACATGAGGCTGAATTTCCAACATGTTTCTCTCAATGTATTTCAAGGCAAAACATCTGAGTCTGTCATCCACAATTTCTCAGAGGAGCTTCAAGTCTGGGTATGTTATAACTATTACAGTATAATATATATTATATATATAGTCATATAGTCATACTCATTAAGTGATTCCACTGAAGTGACTGAAACAGTTTAAAAGCAGGTTTTTTCAACTTTTGACATGATTTAATGGCAGAGATGGCAACAAAGTCATTCAGAGTAGATTAGTGTGAAATATTTTACTGTAGAGAAACTGACTGAGATTTCTTTACAGTGGTGGTGATGGGAACCAGTGATCACCATGTCTACAACACAAATATAGCCATTTTATTTTATTAGTGTCTTCTGAGTTCGTTTGTAACGTTGTATGTTTGATTCTAATGAATTCTCATTCAATAAACTGCCTACAGCTCAGCAGACATAAACTCCCTTAAAAACTCTCTTAAGATGAAAGAGTAAAGTAGCGATTAACTTGCAAAATGCACGCGGTTATTTACTAATTTATATCATAATCTGGAAACCGATTATTTTAATTTCTTCAATTTCTTTGTTTTCTCAAGGCTATAAGACGGTAGACCTCGTTTATCATAAAGCACACTTTCTGAATGAGTTCTCTATCAGATCTTTTTTTAAACTGCTTTTAAATATTAAAATAATAACTTGTTTTTTCAAGTTAAATTTTTTTTTAATGTTTAAAGCTTTTTTTTATCTCTAAGATTCAACAGTATCAGGAACTAAATCCACGGCACTGCTGTACATGAAGAATGTCTGTAGTTCATCTACTTTTGTAAAGCAGCATCGCATATTATGAATCATCATCATCCTAAACAATAACTCCATGCAGATGATACAAAACTAAAAACTCGCCTTAAACTCTGTGCGTGTGTGCATCTGTGTGTGTGTGTGTGCATCTGTGTGTGTGTGTGTTTGTGTGTGTGTGCGTCTGTGCGTGTGTGCATCTGTGTGTATGTGTTTGTGTGTGTGTGTGTGTGCGTCTGTGTGTGTGCGTGTGTGTGTTTGTGAGTGACTTGAGTTCATTGAAACTGTAATACTAAATTAACAGAAGAATATTTTGTTTGACATTTTTAAATGTATTAATTGAAGTTTAAGGGTGTTAAAGTATTATGTTGATGAGGTTTCTTGTTTTTTAAGTTAAAAATGTGAAAAATTTCTTTCAGTTTACTGAATTTATCACTTTATTCATATTAGCCACTGAATAATTATTGGTACTTGCTGAATAAATTGTCATAGTTACCAAGCAGTTACAGAGTAATTCATAGTCATTTCTGAATGAAAGTTCTTACCATTAATATCTGAATATATAGACTGTGAGCAGTTTAAAGCTCACTGCAGTTGGTCTATTCTAAACAGAGCTGAACTGCAGTAAACTGTTGATCTGTAACCACAATCTGAACACAAGATGGGAAAAAAAATCTTGATATTTTCACACCTTCAGAAGACGACGTGGTTTTAACAGCAGCTCATACACAGCGCGGTCTTTCAGGGTCAGCGGTCAGTTTCCTCACTTAGAGTAAACATCAGTAGACACTGATATTGACACAGATAAAAACATAGACATTGTGGTGTGTGTGTGTGTGTGCATGAAAGATATATATATATATATATATATATATATATATATATATATATATATATATATATATATATATATAGAGAGAGAGAGAGAGAGAGAGAGAGAGAGAGTTTGATCTCTTCAGGACAGAAATGTCTCTAATTGGTACAACAGAGAAAAACAGAGCTAAACATAAACAAAGTGTTGTTTCTAAAAAATATGAGGTCCATTTTTTAACCACCTTAAAGAGCAAAACCGTTTTCTTTAGGTTCCTGAGGTTAAGATTAGCGTTAGGCTTAGGCTTGTACTTTACTGTGTAAACACAAATACTGTTTTAATCATTCATTTACTTTTATGTTAAAACAACCAATAAGCAAAAGTTACATTTTCAAGAGGAAATACAAGAGAGGGTGGGAAACATATTTAACAGAAAATTCCACAGACGTCTCAACAACTAAGCTGAATTTGTATTTTTTTATTCATAACTTAATGTTTTGTCTTCATTTCAGCTTCTGTTCTTTGTGGGATGTTTTCAGTTCCATTCCTTGCTTTCATGTTTTCCTAAACCTTTGAAGTTCAGTTTTAGAAGCTGGTTGTATTTTATATTTTTTACAATTCCTTATTTTACCTATAATGTAAATCTAGACCACACTGCTGATTGTCCACTCCAGCTCTGATCTTCTGTTTCTGAAACAGGACTCTGACTCTGAGGAGTTTGATTTCACTGCATTACGTTTCTCTGAGAAGATGAAGAGAAGAGCGCTAAAGGAGAAAGTTTTCACCCGAGTGAGATTCTTCCCTGTTTCTGACTACAGAGCAGTTCAGTAAAGCTGTATTACACCACAGGAAAGAAGTCTTACTGAGTTCATGTAGTCATGTAGACTCTCAGTGTTCTGCTGATATTTTAATATCATATTTTGTATTTGAATGAATCTTTAGATATGCACTGTAGCCAGCTGAAGGTAAAAGAGTCCAATGTAAAATACATGATTTAACTAATTTTACTTGTTTTTTCTCAAGAACTTCTTAAATTTCTGTCCTGGGATGTAAACCATACAATAAATCATACTATAAAGCATAGTTCTTCTGCTATTCATGCTTCCCCATTCAAAAACTGCAAAGTTTATGAGCATAAACTCATTAAAGAAGTTTTAATTCCATTCCTTAATTTAATTAATCAAGCACACATTTAAGATGCCACTGTCATCTTTATCAAAATATGGAAAAGAAGGTTTTACAAACAAATAAATAACAGACCGCACTCTTTACTACTGAAGATTAATGCACAGCACAGTTTTTGATCATCAGTTCAAGAAGCTTTTATTGTCATTCCATCTATGAACAAGTACACAGTTGAGTGAAATGACGTTCCTCCAGGAACAACACGGTGCAACAAGGAACACAAAGTACAAAGTGTTAATGTGCAGACAGTGTACAAACAAACAAAATAAGCTAGAAACAATAAACACGATAAATTAAACAGACATTAGACACAGTAAACAGACAGGACAGTGCAGCATCGACACAGCACTCATTTCTGGACATGATGGTGAGAATAAGGTGCAGAGACATTTAACATGCTGTGATCTGTGAGTCACGCAGTCAGATAACAAACATAAACACAGCAGTTACTAGTAAAACTTGAGTGAACTGACCATGACTGACTCTCCACTTCTAAACCACTTTACACTTTATCAGTTTACAGAAATCCACAGGCTCCTGCAGTAAGTCTCACTGTGCATCTGTCATGCATCACCACCTACACTGTACCATTTCAATAGGGTTAGTCCCATCGATCTTGATTTCATGCTGATGTGAACTGGAGGCTCCTGCTAATCTCTATTAAGTGCTCCTGAGTTTAGTTCAGGTTGATTCTACTGACTATTTGGGCTGCATATGGAAACTAGTGATAGCAAATGGAATCTTTCTGAAGCGGTGAGGCTTTTATTTAACCTGTGTTAAGGAAGGTTTACTTAAAGCTTTGAAGACCAGCATACATTAATGACACCTGGTGGTAAGAAGTAGGAATGGTACCTATAAATCTGCTCCTGTTGGTTTGGAATGAAAACCTGCAGTTACACTGGGCCTTTGCAGATAAGAATGCTCACCCCGGGTCTAGAAGATGTTCTAGGATAAAAGTCCAAATCTTTATCCTGCAGTGATTTAAAAGTGTGTCATTTGTCTTTAAAGCAATAAGTTAAGTGATACTTTCTTAATCCCACAAACAGGGAAATTCCACCTCTGCATTTAACCCATCTGTGAAGTGAATACACACACACTAGGGGCAGTGAGCACACTTGCCTGGAGGGGTGGGCAGCCCTGTCCTAGGCACCCGGGGAGCAATTGGGGGTTAGGTGTCTTGCTCAAGGACACTTCAGTCATGGACTGGGGATCCAACCGGCAACCTTCTGGTCACAGGGCCAGGTCCCTAACCTCCAGCCCACGACTGCCCACCAGCCAACGGCTGCCCAATAAAGCTTAGTAAAGGTTATTTAAGGCATATAGTTAGTGCTATAAACCTGAAACTGGTAATAAGTACATCACCTTAGATGCTCAAGATAGTTCACAGCTGGCAATTACAACAAATCTCCTGACAAATTCATGCAGAATCTTATTCACAGATCATTTTGCTCAAGTCTTTAACATACTGTTTCACCTATGTTTCTCTTTTCCTTCCTGAGTCTCTGACCTGCCCTCACCAGTTTCTGGATTCATGTCTTTGACACGTCATGTTTAATGTTTAATTTCTATTTATTCCAGTTAGTTCCAGTCTTCCTCCTTCAGGGGTCTGACAATCAAATGTCTTTCTTTTTGGTTTTCTTTTATTTTCTAGTGTTCATTGTTTTCTAGTTTTCACCTGAGCCTTTACTAAGCTCTGCCGCTCCAACAAATCCTCATACATCTGCTGTAAACATGCCTACTTGACTGCTACTGGGGTCTCTATAGTGACCTCTAGGTAAACCCCCATGTTATGACAGATCATGAATGTGTGAGGACATTTTGAAAAACTGGGTTCAGGTGCTTTTGCTAAGAATCCTGTAGACCTTGTAAAGAATAGGTCCACACCATGGGCAGTCAGCAGTGGGCTTAGGTGGCTTTCTGGGAGGACTAGAGCCACTGGCTTCCTAAACATCCCTTGACTAGCATAGACTTCAATTAATTGTTCATTAGCACCTAGTTCTGACAGATCCCTTACTGCTAGTTATCATTACTATCATAGCTAATGATTTACAGAGACATTACTTACGCATTTAATAGTTGTTAATGTTAAATATTATATAATTATTATTAACTACTACCTAAAACATGCTTAATAAAACATATTTAATAAAATAATATTAATCATTAGTAATCATACACACTGACTTTACTCCAGGGGTTTTATTTCATTTTTCTATTTTAAAACTTTAGGTCATGACAATGTACCATGTGTCATGATTGGCCCCTCCAAGTCCTGTCCATGTACTTTTTGTTTACTTTTTCATCCATGTGCTTTGTTTTGGTTCTTAGTCCAGCCCCTTGTTTCGTGACTCTGCCCCTGATTGTCGCCACCTGTTTTGTGTCTGTGTTTTATAAGCCCCGTGTTTGCCTTTAGTTTTCGCTGGTCTTTGTGTTGTTTGATATGTTTTATCATATTGGATGTATTGTATTCTTGTGGTGTTTGGTTCTTGTCTGAGGTTCTGTGTTCATTTTGTCATGTCTGTCCCTCTTGCTCTCCGTATCGGCTTTTTGAACCTGGACCGTTTTGACCATGACCCGGGATTTGCCCTTAATAAAAGTCGCTTATCTCCGCATATGCATCCACCTCCTCGCTCCCTGGCATCACACCATGAAGCACTTTTCCCCTGATAAAGTGAATGCAGTGAACCTTTAAAGCTCATTTGAGCTGCATAATTGGACATTAAGGTCACTTTAGTACCTTTGGTGCAATAAAAAAAAAACCTGTACTGTACCTTACAGTGTAGTGCCACCTAGTGGAGGTTTACATTACTCTTTAATACTCTAAAACGGCAGATTTGAAAATGCTACTACTGTCCTGAGAATGATTCACCATCCAAATATTATCTGGACAACAGTGATCCTGTGGTCAGACACTGATCCATTGATGGACAGAGCAGAGTGCAGCTGATCACACCATCATTACATATCCAGTCTGTATTTATACACCTATAAAGTGGATATATAAGGCAAATAAAGCTCATAAAGTGTTCAGTGAGTGGAAGGGTTTCTAATAAAGCAGGTAGTGAGTGTCCATATTGTCTATAGTGACCACTGCATATGTAGATTTATATACATGTAGTCTCTAAGTGGTCCTGAAACATGACTGTGCTCTCCATGGTGCTGAAAACCAGGGGCTGTACTGGAGAATAAATAAGTAAAACATAAATAAATGAATAGAAATAGTTTAAAATCATTTTCTAATGAAATAAAAAAGATTTCATTCACTCTTTGGTGCTATTGTCTCTCTCACTGGCTGATAATCAGAGTGACTACAATGTAATATTCAGCTTTACAGTGTAGTCGACAGTGTGAATGTTTCCCCTGAATAAAGTAAACAAATGAATATGAACTACAGCAGAAATGAAGGTGAGGAGAGTGAGCAGGAGCAGTGATAGCACCACCACCACCAAAACTAAGGACAGTCTTTTCCTTCAGGCCACCAACTAAAAAAGTAAGAAAAGTGAGTCATAAAAAGTGTTGATCCATAATCCAGAGAGAACAATGACTGCAGTTCTTTCACCTCCACAACCTTCAACTCATCAGCACGTGCCTGGAGCAATTGTGAGGAGGCCAACTGTACAATACCTTACAATAACAATATAAAACAATAAAACACACAGATTTCATATAAAAATATATAATATATGGGAAGATCATGTTTGGGGATGTAACTGCAGTAGAACTGGGTAAGTGTTAAGTAAAATTCCACAATATACACTTATTTAATTGATGATACAATAAGTCTTATTGTCTGTGTGTTTTTACTGAAGTCTCTAGAGAAACTTGGTCAAAAGTTACCAGAGAGCAAAGCCATTTCAGTTGTGCAGTAATAGATCAGTTAGTCCACAGGAGGATTTACCTTTGCCTTTTTTCCTGGTATAAAGCTCTACTCTGCTCTGATGGGTGAAATATCCTTCAAATATTACATTTAAACAATTGGCCTTTTCTGAAAAAGGGCAAAAACCTGCAATTTCTGCAAAAACCTGTAAGTAGCCTGTTAAATATCATTATACATTTGAAAGGAGCCAAGTTTTTTATTGTAATATGAAAATGAGATATTGGAAGATTTGGTGGATCTTATTTGGTGGATACTAATCAGCAGACTCACACAAAGCCATGACTGATCCCATGAATAAATCTATTAAATGTGCTCCCTTCTACCTTAAGTAAAAGAAGTAGAAACAATTTAGAGTCCAATATGATATTTATATTTTTGTAGATAATACATACAGTGCGCAAGCCAAATGCTTCAAAGTTATTACCAATCCCATTTAGGTAAGATATGCATGGCTGGTATTTGATTTTAAAAGTCACAGGAAATAACATTTTTTTTAGATGTGCAGTGTGACACATAGGTTAGATTGTTTTATAATGCAGTTAATAGTATCGTCTATTTTAATAACTGAATTATTAGTGCCATTGCTTTAGTGCCATTATTACCTATATGACATGTTCAAAAATACAGATACATAAGAGCTCTTCTTTAAACTCTCATGTCTGTTCCTGCAGGACGAAAATGCTGAGGAGCTGAATTGTGCAGCCTTAAATTTCCATGAAAGGAAAACTAAAAGAGGAAGAGGGAAACGAGAACAGCCACAAGAAGACACTCTGTATTCTGTAGTGAGGGGCTCCTCTGTCAATCACTGCAGAGTCACTCATTAATTTCTGTCTTTATTATTTGTATCATCTGTACATTCAGTGCAGTGGAGGAGGACAAGTCAGGTACCCAACTGACAGAAAATTAAACTCCATGTTGTGATTCTGATTTAAAAAGTAATTAATTGTGCCTACCAGTGTTGAACTCTCAGAGAGATGAGGGTCTTCATGAGGTCATCCAGTCATTGGCCTAAATGATTGTGTCAGAAAAATTGTACAGAATTAAATAATTAATGATGAAATCAATTATGAACTGCTTTGAGAATTTATGATTCTCATAAATTACTTTTCTTCACCAATGAGTCGTACAAAGTAAAACATAAGCCAGACACACATGAAACTCAGTCAATAAATAATACTCATTGCTGCTACTGAGGCACATAAGATGAGCCTGATTGGCCTGAAGAGGGTGCTACGTCATAGGGTTTAACATACCCCCTACACTATGATATACAGACATAATTGTGGGTGCTACTGATTCCTTGGCTCACATTAAATCAAAATTACATGTCAATAGGGGGCACTATAAAAACTAACTAGCTGTTTCTCAGCATCTGTACATCTGATCAAGATGAAATTTTGCACACTGCATTTTTTAGTTTACTTATATTTAAGGATGACACAATGATTTCAACAAGCATTTAACAGGCTTTAATTTGTTTTCATATATAAACACACACACACACACACACACACACACATATATATATATATATGTGTGTGTTTAAGGAAGTATATATGTATATATGTGTGTGTGTGTGTGTGTGTGTGTGTGTGTGTGTGTGTGCACATATATATATTATATGCATATAATATATTCTTTTTTCAAGCTAGTGATAGTCTTTTATCTGATCATTTCATTTGAATCATTTGGATGTAAATAATTACTGAGAACTTTTTTGCATACCATAGTCACCACAAAATAAATAATTAATTTATCAATAACAGTTCAGAATTAAATGACTCAAAAACAGTTGTTCTTATCATCTGAAAATTTAATGCACTTACATGAATTGTTCAGATGCAGCATACAAAATTGAACCCATTTGGCCTTAATAAGTCAGTGTACAACAAGACTTAAAATCAGTAAACCAGTCTCACTGGTCTCATGTGACTCAGGTTTTTTTTTTTTTTCTTTTTTCATTTTTGCTAATTAACTTAAATTGAGCTGCTTGTCTGACACTTTGACTTATTTTTTTCATAGTCTGCAGCTTAGTATGCAAAGGTCAAAAGGTCAATCTCTACTTAAGGCTCTTACAATCTCTAATTCAAGGCTCTTGATCAATGATCATGACATATAAAATATTTTTGATGAACTTTGATAGACTGTGCTTTATGCTATGTCTGCAAAAAAGCCCCTCTGTGACATCTGTGGTTGGTATAGTGTAGTGGGTAACAAGTCTGTCTCCTGTGCTGCAGACTGGGGTTCAATCCTTCATCTCATCTGCCACCCTACACTATAACAATGAGGGTTGTTGGGTAAGATTCCTCACTACCTTTGCCTCCCTGTGTAAAATGGTCAAATTGTGTGTTTTTCTAGGTTGGAGTATCTGACACATTAGACCTTATTAAGCAGATAGGATGCTTGGACCCCTTGTATTGCCACTTGCTGATTTTTTGTCAACATATTTTTGTGGTTTTCTAATACAGTCATATGCAAAACTTATAACACACCTTGGCAAATAATGCATTTTGTTGATTTTGTAAGTGAAGGTAACACATTCTCTAATTAGAACACTTAAATATAGCATTTTTCTGCGAAAGTTAGTTTTCAAATTTTGGTTTAACATATTGGACAAAGTTTCATTATATTATTTATCTGATAATTATATGTTGAAACAAATATTCAATAGTCATATTTTACTTAACTGGTCATTAGACATTAGTTATTACTTACTGATTAAATACTTAGTAATTAGTGAGTGACAATGCTGTTCAGTTTCATTTGATATACATTCAATGCATCATTTGCTCATTAACTAATGAACTAACTGCTGCTTATTACACTGATACTTAACTGATATGTATGTTTACTCGTGTAACTAGACAGTACTATTGAAATAATTATCTGTTAATAATCTACTGGTTTCTTGTTACTGATCAATTGCTTCTTTGTGTGTCCAATAAAAAGTGAACATTTTACTACTAATTATACTACAACATCATGATTAAGTCAAGACTAGCAATGGCTTAGTGTTTTTTTTACTTGTTTTGATTTCCCTTTCAGGATTATTAACAGTACTAGGTCATTACTATCAAGCTCTCATATCACTTCTTTATAGTATTAGACACACTTAGCATTTAATTGACATTGTAATAAGCTTCTTTGCATTTTACAGTCCTTTGCACTGTGATACACTTTAATTATTAAACTTAATTTCTAATTGCTTTTCTTTCAGAAGCTTCTATTGAAACACTGGTTCTGTGTGCCGAAAACTGGTAAAAACAAAGTGTGGACCCTCTAGTAAAAGAGTCTAAAAGCTGCAGTAGATAACGATCTTTCAAAACAAAGAGAGGAAGCAGTAGCTGAAGGCGCCTGACGTCGCAGGCATGTCTTTGACCAGAAACTACTGAGATTGTGAGAGTCTTGCAACACTTGTAGCGATGGTGGTGAGTAAGACACAGAGGAGGCCATGACTCCACTGAGAGAAGTGCTCTGTATTAAACACACCAGCAGAAAGGCACATACAGAACACTGAACTCTGAGGTCACCACCAGCCACAGGCTTCACTGTGACACGCAACACCCCCAATAAACTCACTCCCCAACACAGAACAACGCATAAAACATGTACTCATGTTCTAAACTAACAAACAACAAGAACAAACAACACAAAGAGTCTGTTTTCAAGAGGATGCACATCTACTGTGAGCCTGTGCATGTAGCCACCTGTATGGCCAAGCCTACAACATATAGGCTGATATAAACTATTCATTTATTACACAATATTTCCAGAATGTTTTAGGATTATTCTAGACTGTTGATTCTGATTCTGATCATCATTGTCTTGTGAATGTGATCAATAATTGTTAATTACTGTGGTAAGGTTAGAAAGGAAAGCTGCCTCATTTGATTGTAATATGACCCTTCAATAGGTAAACATACGCAAGTTACTTTCTACAGGCTTCTCAGCCCAAGACTGTTTCCTGCTCCACCAGTCCCTGGTACTGGTACTTCAGTTACTCTGCAGTCAGAAGGTAAATGTACATCAAATGTATTTTCTGAAAAAAAATTCAGTGCTTCAAAAATTCTTGTGACTTTATTTATTTCATTTGTCTGCCTGTATAACATACCATAACAGCCAAAAAGACTTCTTAATTCATAATTTTTCACGTTACACCCACTTTGATCAGCAGAGGATAGTTTTTTTTTCTGCTAGTCACTTAATCTGCTGCCTTCTCTGTAGTCAAAGCTGAGAAACTTTATTGAAGATGGTATGAACCACCAAACAAAATGAACTTAAATCAGAATGAAATCAGACATTTTAAAACGCTTTCTAAATATGGACTCTGATCATCAAAGTCATGATAATAAATAAAAGTGATCTTATTAAACAAGAAACACAAGAGTTTACAGTGTCAGATTTTTACTAAAATGGTTAAAATAATATTTCTGTGACGCCTTTCTTGTCCTGCCTGCTTGAGATCAATGAAGTTTGATTGATGAGAATTTCTGAATGTGTGGCTGCTGGTGTGTTTACACATTTTTATTTCTCCTATTTTTAATCTGAGAGTTTAAAGTTCTTGTAAGTGGACTATAATTTTCAGTCCTCTAGTTTGTCATTAGAATGTGACAAAGCCTGTTGCTACCAGTATGAGGCAGTGTGAGCCCTGGCTGTGCTCTGGGTATCTACTGTGGTTTCATAGTTCTTTCTTCTCAGACTTTAGTGACTATATTGTATATAAGCACAGACATATAAGTTACAGCAACATTGTCTGACATACAGGACTCAGACTTGGTTATTCTAAAATACATACACTATATTGCCAAAAGTATTCACTCACCCATCCAAATCATTGAATTCAGGTGTTCCAATCACTTCCATGGCCACATGTATATAAAATCAAGCACCCAGGCCTGCAGACTGCTTCTACAAATATTAGTGAAAGAATGAGTCGCTCTCAGGAGCTCAGTGAATTCCAGTGTGGTACCATGATAGGATGCCACCTGTGCAAGAAGTCCAGTTTTGAAATTTCCTCACTACTAAATATTCTACAGTCAACTGTCAGTGGTATTATAACAAAGTGGAAGTGACTGGGAATGACAGCAATTCAGCCATGAAGTGGTAGGCCATGTAAAATGACAGAGCGAGGTCAGCGGATGCTGAGGCACATACTGTGCAGAGGTCACCAACTTTCTGCAGTCAATTGCTACAGATTTCCAAACTTCATGTGGCCATCAGATTAGCTCAAAAACAGCACAAAGAGCTTCATGAAATGGGCTTCCATGGTCAAGCAGCTGCATCCAAGCCTTACATCACCAAGTGCAATGCGTCAAATGCAGTGGTGTAAAGCACTGCCACTGGACTCTAGAGCAGTGGAGACGTGTTCTTTGGAGTGACAAATCACGCTTCTCTGTCAGGCAATCCGATGGACGAGTCTGGGTTTGGCAGTTGCCAGGAGAACAGTACTTGTCTGACTGCATTGTGCCAAGTGTAAAGTTTGGTGGAGGGGGGATTATGGTGTGTGGTTGTGTTTCAGGAGCTGAAAGGAACTCTTAATGCTTCAGCAGACCAAGAGATTTTGGACAATTTCATGCTCCTGACCTTGTGGGAACAGTTTGGAGACGACCCCTTCCTGTTCCAACATGACTGTGCACCAGTGCACAAAGCAAGGTCCATAAAGACATGGATGAACGAGTTTGGTGTGGAAGAATTTGACTGGCCTGCACAGAGTCCTGACCTCAACCCCACAGAACACCTTTGGGATGAATTAGAGTGGAGACTGTGAGCCAGGCCTTCTCATAAAAACATCAGTGCGCTCCTGGAAGAATGCTCAAAAATTCCCATAAACACAAACCTAAACCTTGTGGAAAGTCTTCCCAGAAGAGTTGAAGCTGTTATAGCTGCAAAGGGTGGGCCGACATTACATGCCGTACAGAATAAGAATGGGATTTCACTCAAGTTCATATGTGTGTGAAGACAGATGACCGAATACTTTGGGAAATATAGTGTATTTCATTATCCTGGATATAATTCTATATCTGCTCAGAAGTTTTTATAAATTGCTAACTGTATTTTTACTCATCCAGTACTGTAGCCAACGTATTAGATATTAGAATATATGAGATTATTGGAGTTAAATTGAGTTATTTTTATAATTTTGGTCTTGTTTTTAAAAATCCTACTTTTGATTTTTGTTGAAGTCCACCTTTTTTCAGACTTTCAAAGGAATTAAATTGTTGACATGTAAACAAAGTCTTTCAGGCTGGTTGATGTGAATCTTAACTGAAGAAAAAAATGTTGATCAGGACTTCATCTCACCCGATATTAATAAGCTGACTAATGTGTTTGTTTTCTCTTGTTTGGATTATTATAATGCATTATTTACTGGCATCTCCGAAAAGAGTTTAGACAAACTACAGAATGTACAGAATCAGCAGAAAGAGCTTTTACATCAACGGAGTAAAGTGGCAGCACTTTGCTTGCTTCATGCTCAGTAGAGAAAGTATTTTGAAGTCATTCAAATTTAAAACTGATAATGGAATAAGACTTCATCTTATATATAACTGCTACAAAGATGTCTTAGAGCCCAGTGTGTACCACCTCACCATGAACTTATTTACAAAGATACATTTTAGTCCAAAACATTTTTTCAAACCTGTTCTTAAACACTTTTTCATTTATCATGTAATGTACATATTTATTAGTATTTCATGTGGTAATTTCTGCTGGAGCTTTAAGAGGCTTTTAAAGGAACTTCTTGTAGCCAAACACGAGTAAAAAAGAAGAGCAGACAGGAAAAAGACCCTGTTACAGCCAATGAGCTTAATCTCCTGAGCCCAGCCAGCTCATACAGTGTGCTGCTGTAGTTAATTACTTCCTTTCCAGTTTCTTTCAAGCAAGAACAGCTTCATATTAACACAATGGCTCTGATTTGGATGCTGATTTTGCATCTCTACATGATACGTAAGTTTAGGAAGTTTAGATCTTCATTTACTCTTATATTTTGGGTTTATTATTTACTGTATGTTGAAATATCATCTACTACTGTCTTTGTCAGCTGAGCTCTGATCTGATTCTATTTTATAGGTTCTGCTCAAACTGGGGATCTTTCTGAGGCATCATTTGTCTCAGCTGAGTCTGGTGAACCTGTTACTCTACACTGCAAATTTGTAGAAAAGTTTCCTCTAAATAATTGGGTTTGGTACAAACAAAGATCAGGACAGGAACCTCAGGAAGTGGCAGTGAAGTTACCCTCTAGAGACCCCACTCTTTCATCAGACTCAAAAATCAGATTCAAAATAAACCAGCATTTTTCTCTGACTATTCAACAAACTTCTAAAGATGATGAAGGAATGTACTTCTGTGGAAAAGGAGATGATAAAACCATTACATTTTCTAATGGTACATTCTTAGCAGTGAGAGGTAATAAAATAACTGTTTTGTACATCATTTTTGTCTCACATATACACTCATGTAGAACTTTACAACAATAGAAAACTCATATGAAATGTTTGTATAGTTAATTTTATTATACTCAATTTTTTATGACGACAATCAAATTGACACTGTATTGAATTTTCAGTGTTTACATTGTGCTTGTGTGTATAATAATGATATATTGTATAAATAAAAAGCCAATTGATTACCACAATACCCTGTTTGTAGTGCTTCAATATTTCTGCATTTTGAAAAAAAAAAAAAATTATCTTTAATAATTTACAGTCTAATGTGTGCCTGAAAAGCCAATATTCACTAAATTCTTATGTCTGCTTGTATCGACCAGGTAAACCCCAGTTTAACATATCAGTGCTCCAAACTCCAGCATGGGGGTCAGTTTCTCCAGGAGAGTCGGTCACTCTGCAGTGCACGGTCGTCTCTGAGATCAGAGCAGCAGATCTCCGAGTGCTCTGGTTCAGAGCTGCTGCTGGACAATCCTTTCCTGAAATCATTTACGCTCATCAGAACAGCAGCAGCCATCAGTGTGAGATCAGCTCTTCTACACACAGCTCTGTGTACAACTTCTCCAAGAACAACTTCAGCCACTCTGATGCTGGAACTTACTTCTGCGCTGTGGCTGCTTGTGGGAAGATCATTGTTGGTAATGGAGCATCAATACAGTTGGGTAAGCCTCTTTAGCTGCTTTGCGTTGTTTACCTGTATACTTTAAGTGCAGTAAAACTGTTGGCCATTGAGCAATATTCCAATAACGGAAAATTCTAAACAAATTCTAAATTTATTCCAAATCTGACCGTATTCTAGAGCCATGTGGGCTGAATTTGTTAACTTAGATGTCATTATAAATTGGACATCATTGGAATTACAGTGAACAGCATTTTGGCATACAATACAGGAAATTGCATCTACATTTTTATTTGAGCATCATTTATGATAGAACTGAAGCTCTGACCACTTTCCTTACTGTTTTAGTGATGCCGCTAAGTTATATTAATGTCATGGTGGCACAGTAACATGTAACAGTCTGTGTTTACTTTGAACTTATAAATTAAATATAACAGTGGTTTGATAATTTATATCTTGCAGAGGGTCCTGTGGATCCCACTGTGTTCTATCTGGGAGCAGCTTTGGGAATCTGTGTGATTGTAATCTGCATTCAGGCCATTCAGAATTGCAGTGGTGAGTGTAGATTAATCTGTTATACATGGTGTTATTGTGCTTTTGTAAATAATTAATGATTATGTGTTTTGAAATGTCACATAACTACAATGCTACACTAACAGTGCCAAATAAATAAATTAAAATAAAATTGCATTTACATTTATTTACATTTACAGCATTTAGCAGACACTCTTATCCAGAGCGACTTACAAGAAGTGCTTTGTCTGTCTAGAGAAAGTATCTTTGCTAGTTACCAATAGGTTAAAGAAAAAGACAGTCCTGAGCTCAAATACTGCTAGAAACAAAAAGTCAGGGTAGATAGACCAGAACTCTGTGCCATTCAATGCAATGCAAAACAATAAAATACAGTACAATATATTACAATACACAGTGCAATACAATAAAATATAAGTGCAGCTTATAATGCTCATTTAAGTGCTGTGTAAAGAGATGAGTCTTCAGTCTGCGTTTGAAGACAGCAAGAGACTCACTCTGCTGTTTGGACAGCCAGTGGGAGTTCATTCCACCACTTGGGTGCCAGTACAGAGAACATTCTCGACGCTTGTCTTCCACGCACCTTGAAGGATGGCAGGTCAAGCCGAGCTGTACTCGAAGCTCGAAAGGCTTGTGGTACAGTTTGAGATTTCACCATTGATAAATAAATAAATAAATAATAATAAATAAAGTAAAATAAATAAATACTTTGTCCTCTTCTGAGTTTTGCATTTGGTCAGAACAAATCTGATCAAATCCGATCAGAAATGTGTTGATCGGATTACTGACAAACGTTTTTCTGTAGTTGTTGGATTTTTAAATGCCTGTAAACACACTCAGCATAATCTTTCTTTACTCCATCATAGGGAGAGATCATGATTCGGTGGTGGAGAACAAAGCCAGTCAGGTACTACATGTTCTCTTATTCACACTGACGCTGTTTAATTCTTATAGAGTTCTCTAATCGTCAGCCTTTAATATTTCATATTCATCTCTACAGGACTCTGCTGCTGTGGAGCTGAATTATGCAGCCAAACGCCTGAGAATGAAGAGTGGACGCTCTGGACACAGTGTTTACTCTGAAGTCAGATACTTCTCAGTTACTGACCCCAACAGTCACTGACTCACTGGACTCTCTTCTCTTGTAGCAGCAGAAGTGAAGTTTGGGGATGTTTTCTGTCACTGTCAGCTTTGTAATCTGTATCTGTTTATTTGTGTTTGTGCTGATTTCATTCAGGATCTACAATCATGTGCTTCACTTTGCTCTGTACTCAAAACTGCATGGAAAAAAAAAAACAGTCCAGTTTGGTATGAAGCGTCAGTTCTCTGCAGGAGCTGAGCGAGAGCAGTTTTAGAGTCTGTGGTTACTCACACATCTCATGTGTGGCAAACGGTCATGAGCTCAGATGGTGTCTGATATTGTGTGGATGGAGACGTGTTTAAGATAGTAGTGAGAATTTCCATATAATTAATTTAAAGTAAAGCTGTCTTCACTCTTTAGGCCTTTAGAGATTATTACTGACGCTTTAAATGGCAGCTTATGATATTGAAAGTACACCGTTTAAAATCTGTATATCACTGTTGTTGGAAGAAAACCTCATACCTCAAACATTAACCTGTCCAACATGCAAATTTTACAGCAAAAGTTAAAATGTACTTTACTTTTAATGTAAGTCAATGGAACTGGAATATTTTGGTCTTTTTGGGTAATTTCTTTGGTCAAAAACAACAAAAATGGATATCAGCTATATATATATATATATATATATATATATATATATATATATATATATATATACATACATGTTCTGATGGAAATATATTTATTTGGATTTGAAACAATATTAATGCCACTTTAACTGAATGCCCATTTGAACTCAACCAAGAATAACTGGAGGAAATAATAACTTTTAAAAAATTTCAATGCTGAAATACTGTATGCTTTGGAATTTAATCCTAACTATAAATGCATGTAATCATGTTTCATAACTTGCTGTGCTTCCATATAATAAGGCCATGTTTACATATTGTAATGCAATGGCGTGTGTGAAGTGTAAATGTTTAAAATGTGTCTTTAAAATAATTGCAATAAAATATTCTGAAATGAAAAGTAGATGTCTACTTATAAAATTTGATTTATACTTTATTACATATTTGTGCTAAATTAATGTCGGTGCATATCAACAAACACGATAAGCATTTCCTACACAGCATGTCTTTATTCATTCTCATTAAAAATCAGACTGTAAATTAATATCTGTAGATGATTATTTCAACACTTAATTTTACTCAATATGGTACTGGACTTTTATATGGTCAGCCTGGATTTATCATTTATAAAAAGATAACTGGTGATGTACTGTTAATGTTACTATCTCATATATTCAGCTTTGTACTTTGCTACCTGGACTTATTACTTACCTTCATATAAAATATTATTTTAAGGCATCATCTTTAAACCTGTTTGTTTCCACAAGGCAAAGATCTGATGATTTTGTTAATATTCAATATAGAAATAAATGAGAAATCTCAGTCTAAGGCCGTCCCTTGGACAGACAAACAGGTACAGTCATTCTGTAAGTAGACGGAGGTAAACAGAATGGTCAGATATACATTTACAGTATAAGGAACATATTGACGTCTTGTGAATGCGATCAATAGTTATCAATTACTGTGATCAGACAGGACAACTGCCTCACTTGACTGTAATATGACTCTTCAATTGGCGAACGTACGTAAGTTACTTTCTACAGGCCTCTCGGACCATGACTGTGTCCTACTGAGAGGGAACTGAATTTCTCCAACAGAGCCAAAACAGTCTTTTTATTTTTAAATCATTTCTTATTAAACAACAGATCAGGTCTTTAAACCTTGCGAAGAGAATATAGTGGCTTTCTTACATGTGCCTGTTTTCCTACAGAGGCTATTAGTTTTTTAGTCAGTAAGATCACAGAATGTTTTTCAGGAACCAAAACTATTAATAATAAAAGTAGAAACAAGAATAATAAAAAAGGACCATTGCTGTGGCCAAACAGATCAAGTCAAGCAGACAGACAGAACCATGTGACTTTTACCAGCCAATGGGGTTCAGTATAAGACCCCAGAAGCTAATGCAGTTTGAAGCTTTACTCAGTTACACCCTTGCCTTCATATTTGCCTTCAAGATTCAAGTTATAGCTGTTGTTTTTTCTGATGATGGATCCAGCTGTGATTATCATCTTACTTCTCTACAAGACATGTAAGTTTCATAAAGTTACTAAAAACTGTTCTTACATGTATTATTGTTAATTCTGCTTGTTTTAATTTGCATCCATATTTTTCTTATTGACGGAACTTTGGTTGAATAGACTGAACTTTTCTTTATAGATTCTGCTCAAGCAGTGAGAAATTCTGAGCCTTTGGTCGTCTCAGCAGCACCCGGTGAAACGGTCACTCTCAACTGCCCACCTGTAGTTGACTCAGATGCAAATGTTAGGATGTGGAACAAAAACAAAGACTGGAGCATGCGCCACTGGAAGTGGGATCAAAGTTTGCAAATAGAGATTCATTAATTTCAGCTCCTTTTGACCAATCAAGATTTAAAATAGAAAGAACAGCTCAAAACGTTTCTCTCAGTATTGAACGTGTCACTAAAGGAGATGAAGGAATGTACTTCTGTGCAGCAGCTGGAGAGAAAACTATGAACTTTTCTACTGCTACATTCTTAGCGGTCACAGGTAACAGAACTAATTTATTGTATTCATTGTTTTTAACATGTAAAATGTATTTATTTTTTAAAATCCATTTAGAAGCCATTCTGAAATGTTTTGTTGCTACTGACCTTAATAATATCAATTCTAGTACAAAACTGATGCTTAGCTTTTTAATATCCCTTACATGTCACTGTCACACTTTAGATGCATAATGGACTCTTTGCTGTTTCATTGTTTTACTTTTATTATAATGTTCATCATCCTGATATGTCAGTGTTATTCTAAAACTGTATGTATTACATTGTCCAGGGCAGTTAAACACATCAGTGCTCCAAGCTCCAGTACGGGGGTCAGTTTCTCCAGGAGAGTCGGTCACTCTGCAGTGCACAGTCATGTCTGAGATCAGAGCAGCAGATCTAAGAGTGCTCTGGTTCAGAGCTGCTGCAGGACAATCCTTTCCTGAAATCATTTACACTCATCAGAACAGCAGCAGCCGTCAGTGTGAGATCAGCTCTTCTACAAGCTGCTCTCTGTATGAGTTCTCTAAGAACATCCTCGACCAGCACCATACTGGAACTTACTACTGCGCTGTGGCTGCTTGTGGGAAGATCATTGTTGGGAATGGAACATCAGTAGAACTGAGTAAGTGTTTCTTTGCTCTTTCTAAGGTCTCTTGTTTGATATATAGGTATAAATTACAAACCACAGTTGCAAAAATGTAGGGACAGTATGTTGAGTAATAAATGCTAGTAATTTAAAAATAAAAATAAAATAAGTTTGACACATATTAATATAAAAGTAACACACAAAAAACATCATGATCATCCGATTAATAGTTTTTTAAATAGTAAATAAATGCTCATTTCAAATATACTGATATTATTCACTGTAGTCAGTGAAACACCTGAAATCCCAAATGGGAATGTTGTTCTAAAACTGCTGGATTATTTGCCGACACACATTTTGGCTCAATTTCAGAACGAGTGTATATTTACAAAAATCGATCATGCTGATAAGATAAAACATTACAGATCTCACTTTTTGGACTTTTTTAAAACAGTGGATCAGTTGCTATGTTTGTTTTCATCTGCATTTCTCAAGTGCCAATTACTTTTTTTTTCATAACTTTCCTGACTTAAATTTTCATTTCTGTGCTTGTTGTTGATCATTGTTTGTGGTGGTATGCAACACTTTGGACACCCCCAGTAAAATTACATATTAATTTTGTGAAAATAAGTCATCATATCCTCTGTAGAGAACTCACTTAAAATGGCTTTTTCTTGTAAATTTTATTTCACAATTTCGGTTAATTTGCTGAATTTAACATATTAGGAAAAAAATCCTAAAATATGAAATGTGCTTTATTTTTGCAAAAGCCATGTTTTATATTTTATTTCCAATCAATTGTCAGATTGATCTGATTGACAGTAATTGTGCATTAACATGTGCAGAGGTGTGTTTGTTGTAGAGAATGTTTTGACTTACTTTCACTTAGAAAGTCAATATTACATGTTATTTTACAAGAGGCGCCCAACGCTTTGCATGCAAAAAATTCACAGAAGGATTTTAATTATATTCCTATTATTCCATGCTTTAAAAACTTTCTATAGAAGCCTATAATTTATTTCTGATCTCTGTTTTCTAGAAGATCATCATCACCTGTCTGTGCTGGTTGTGGTCATGGGAGTGGCACTGGGCTTGAGCTTAATGTGGAACATCTGGACCTGGAGGAGAGGGAGCTGCAGCGGTCAGTTTACTCAGAAACAATTAGAACATGACACACTTCATTAACATGAGGCTGAATTTCCAACATGTTTCTCTCAATGTATTTCAAGGCAAAACATCTCAGTCTGTCATCCACAATTTCTCAGAGGAGCTTCAAGTCCAGGTATGTTATAACTATTACAGTATAATATATATTATATATATAGTCATATAGTCATACTCCTTAAGTGATTCCACTGACTGAAACAGTTTAAAAGCAGGTTTTTTCGACTTTCGACATGATTTAATGGCAGAGATGGCAACAAAGTCATTCAGAGTATTTTACTGTAGAGAAACTGACTGAGATGTCTTTACAGTGGTGGTGATGGGAACGAGTGATCACCATGTCTACAACACAAATATAGCCATTTTATTTTATTAGTGTCTTCTGAGTTCGTTTGTAACGTTGTATGTTTGATTCTAATGAATTCTCATTCAATAAACTGCCTACAGCTCAGCAGATATAAACTCCCTTAAAAACTCTCTTAAGATGAAATAAAGAGTAAAGTAACGATTAACTTGCAAAATGCACGCAATTATTTACTAATTTATGTCATAATCTGGAAAGCAATTATTTTAATTTCTTCAATTTCTTTGTTTTCTCAAGGCTATAAGACGGTAGACCTCGTTTATCATAAAGCACACTTTCTGAATGAGTTCTCTATCAGATCTTTTTTTTAAACTGCTTTTAAATATTAAAATAATAACTTGTTTATTCAAGTAAATTTTTTTTTTAATGTTTAAAGCCTTTTTTTATCTCTAAGATTCAACAGTATCAGGAACTCAATCCACGGCAGTGCTGTACATGAAGAATGTCTGTAGTTCATCTACTTTTGTAAAGCAGCATCGCATATTATGAATCATCATCATCCTAAACAATAACTCCATGCAGATGATACAAAACTAAAAACTCGCCTTAAACCCTGAGTGTCTGTACGTCAGTGAACACTTCAGTTCCTCACTCACATTAACACACAAGCTGCTCAAAATGATGCAGCTCTTTATTTATTTATTTTATTTTTTTTTTTTAACCTGTCATGTCTGGCCATTTTTGCAATCGGAATGGTAATCCGAATGTACTGATGTACCAAACATATTTGTTTTCACAAGAAAAAGCTCTATAGGTTACTAAAGCCTATTCTTGTTAAAGTTTTTATTTTATTTGTTTGGCCAGGCCTGACAGGCAATAAAAAAGAGGACAGGAAAGAAAGAGAAGAAGGGAGGAGAGAGAAAAAAAAAATAAAAATAAAAAAAAATAAATAATAATAATAATAAATCATAATAATGATAATTAAGTAAGTAAATAAATAAATAGAAAAAAATAATAATAATTAAAAAAAAAAGAGAGAAAAAACAAATAAAATAAGTAAATAAACAGACAACTAAATAAAAATAAATAGATAAATAAGTAAGTTAAAAAAAGAAAAAAAAAAAAAAAAAAAGGGGAGGGGAAAAAAAAAACAGCTCTTTATTTTAAGTAAGCTGGTTCATTTCAAATTTAACAGGTTAACTGTTTTTAACCCAGAAGGATGAGCAGCTTAGAAAATGTTTGTTTGTGTGAGTGTGTGTCAATGTGTGTGCATCTGTGTGTGTGTGTGTGTGTGTACATGTGTGTCTGTGTGTGTGTGTATGTGTGCGTCTGTGTGTGTGTGTTTATGTATGTGTGTATTTGTATGTGTGTGTGTTTGTGTGTGTGTCTGTGTGCATCTCTGTGTGTGTGTTTGTGTGTGTGTGTGTTTGTGTATATGTGTGCGTCTGTGTGTGTGTGTTTGTGTGTGTGTGTTTGTGTGCGTGTGTGTGTGTATATGTGTGCGTCTGTGTGTGTGTTTGTGTGTGTGTGTTTGTGTGTGTGCGTCTGTGTGTGTGTTTGTGTGTGTGTGTGTATGTGTGTATTTGTATGTGTTTGTGTGTGTGTGTATGTGTGTATTTGTATGTGTGTGTCTGTGTGTGTGCATCTGTGTTTGTGTTTGTGTGTGTGCATCTGTATGTGTGCGTCTGTGTGTGTGTATGTGTGTATTTGTATGTGTTTGTGTGTGTGTCTGTGTGTGCGTATGTGTGTATTTGTATGTGTTTGTGTGTGTGTCTGTGTGTGTGCATCTGTGTGTGTGTTTGTGTGTGTGCATCTGTGTGTGTGTGTGTTTGTGTGTGTGTGTGTGTGTCTATGTGTGCGTCTGGGTGTGTGTGTGTTTGTGTATGTGTGTGTGTGTGTGTGTGTGTGTATGTGTGCGTCTGTGTGCATGTTTGTCTGTGTGTGTGTGCATCTGTGTGTGTGTGTTTGTGTGTGTATGCGTGCGTATGTGTGTGTGTTTGTGTGTGTGTGTTTGTGTATGTGTGTGTCTGTGTGTGTATGTGTGTGTGTTTGTGTGTGTGTGTTTGTGTATGTGTGTGTCTGTGTCTGTGTATGTGTGTATTTGTATGTGTTCGTGTGTGTGTCTGTGTGTGTGTGTGCATCTGTGTGTGTGTGTGTGTGTGTGTGTACATGTGCGTCTGTGTGTGTGTGTATGTGTGCGTCTGTGTGTGTGTGTTTATGTATGTGTGTATTTGTATGTGTGTGTGTTTGTGTGTGTGTCTGTGTGCATCTCTGTATGTGTGTTTGTGTGTGTGCGTGTGTGTGTTTGTGTATATGTGTGCGTCTGTGTGTGTGTGTTTGTGCGTGTGTGTTTGTGTGCGCGTGTGTGTGTGTGTATATGTGTGCGTCTGTGTGTGTGTTTGTGTGTGTGTGTTTGTGTGTGTGCATCTGTGTGTGTGTTTGTGTGTGTGTGTTTGTGTGTGTGCGTCTGTGTGTGTGTTTGTGTGTGTGTGTGTGTGTATTTGTATGTGTTTGTGTGTGTGTCTGTGTGTGTGTATGTGTGTATTTGTATGTGTTTGTGTGTGTGTCTGTGTGTGTGCATCTGTGTGTGTGTTTGTGTGTGTGCATCTGTATGTGTGCGTCTGTGTGTGTGTATGTGTGTATTTGTATGTGTTTGTGTGTGTGTCTGTGTGTGTATGTGTGTATTTGTATGTGTTTGTGTGTGTGTCTGTGTGTGTGCATCTGTGTGTGTGTTTGTGTGTGTGCATCTGTGTGTGTGTTTGTGTGTGTGTGTGTGTGTGTCTATGTGTGCATCTGGGTGTGTGTGTTTGTGTGTGTGTGTTTGTGTGCGTGTGTGTGTGTATATGTGTGCGTCTGTGTGTGTGTTTGTGTGTGTGTGTTTGTGTGTGTGCGTCTGTGTGTGTGTTTGTGTGTGTGTGTGTGTGTATGTGTGTATTTGTATGTGTTTGTGTGTGTGTATGTGTGTATTTGTATGTGTGTGTCTGTGTGTGTGCATCTGTGTTTGTGTTTGTGTGTGTGCATCTGTATGTGTGCGTCTGTGTGTGTGTATGTGTGTATTTGTATGTGTTTGTGTGTGTGTCTGTGTGTGCGTATGTGTGTATTTGTATGTGTTTGTGTGTGTGTCTGTGTGTGTGCATCTGTGTGTGTGTTTGTGTGTGTGCATCTGTGTGTGTGTGTGTTTGTGTGTGTGTGTGTCTGTGTGTCTATGTGTGCGTCTGGGTGTGTGTGTGTTTGTGTATGTGTGTGTGTGTATGTGTGCGTCTGTGTGCATGTTTGTCTGTGTGTGTGTGTGCATCTGTGTGTGTGTGTTTGTGTGTGTATGCGTGCGTATGTGTGTGTGTTTGTGTGTGTGTGTGTTTGTGTATGTGTGTGTCTGTGTGTGTGTATGTGTGTGTGTTTGTGTGTGTGTGTTTGTGTATGTGTGTGTCTGTGTCTGTGTATGTGTGTATTTGTATGTGTTCGTGTGTGTGTCTGTGTGTGTGTGTGCATCTGTGTGTGTGTGTGTGTGTGTGTACATGTGCGTCTGTGTGTGTGTATGTGTGCGTCTGTGTGTGTGTTTGTGTGTGTGTGTTTGTGTGCGTGTGTGTGTGTATATGTGTGCGTCTGTGTGTGTGTTTGTGTGTGTGTGTTTGTGTGTGTGCGTCTGTGTGTGTGTTTGTGTGTGTGTGTGTATGTGTGTATTTGTATGTGTTTGTGTGTGTGTGTATGTGTGTATTTGTATGTGTGTGTCTGTGTGTGTGCATCTGTGTTTGTGTTTGTGTGTGTGCATCTGTATGTGTGCGTCTGTGTGTGTGTATGTGTGTATTTGTATGTGTTTGTGTGTGTGTCTGTGTGTGCGTATGTGTGTATTTGTATGTGTTTGTGTGTGTGTCTGTGTGTGTGCATCTGTGTGTGTGTTTGTGTGTGTGCATCTGTGTGTGTGTGTGTTTGTGTGTGTGTGTGTGTCTATGTGTGCGTCTGGGTGTGTGTGTGTTTGTGTATGTGTGTGTGTGTATGTGTGTGTGTATGTGTGCGTCTGTGTGCATGTTTGTCTGTGTGTGTGTGCATCTGTGTGTGTGTGTTTGTGTGTGTATGCGTGCGTATGTGTGTGTGTTTGTGTGTGTGTGTTTGTGTATGTGTGTGTCTGTGTGTGTATGTGTGTGTGTTTGTGTGTGTGTGTTTGTGTATGTGTGTGTCTGTGTCTGTGTATGTGTGTATTTGTATGTGTTCGTGTGTGTGTCTGTGTGTGTGTGTGCATCTGTGTGTGTGTGTGTGTGTGTGTACATGTGCGTCTGTGTGTGTGTGTATGTGTGCGTCTGTGTGTGTGTGTTTATGTATGTGTGTATTTGTATGTGTGTGTGTTTGTGTGTGTGTCTGTGTGCATCTCTGTATGTGTGCGTGTGTGTGTTTGTGTATATGTGTGCGTCTGTGTGTGTGTGTTTGTGCGTGTGTGTTTGTGTGCGCGTGTGTGTGTGTGTATATGTGTGCGTCTGTGTGTGTGTTTGTGTGTGTGTGTTTGTGTGTGTGCATCTGTGTGTGTGTTTGTGTGTGTGTGTTTGTGTGTGTGCGTCTGTGTGTGTGTTTGTGTGTGTGTGTGTGTGTATTTGTATGTGTTTGTGTGTGTGTCTGTGTGTGTGTATGTGTGTATTTGTATGTGTTTGTG